>NW_022107432.1:5729170-5819980 GCF_000313985.2 Echinops telfairi | reverse complement strand
GACCCCTCAGAGTCAGTGACAGGAATAAGGGTTCCCTGAGGGTACAGAAATGAGAGGGTGGGGGCAGGGAGGGGGGAAGGGGAGTTGATAGCATTGATTATTAAATAATCCCATCCAATGGGATTGAACAACAGAACTCTATGAGAAGGGAAGGGATATATTGGAAAGGAGTAAGATATGTCAATAGAAACATTATTTAATAGAAAAGAAGCAATATGGAAATAACAAAGTACAGTTTCATTATTTTTAGTCAGGTATTATTTAATAATTTTCATTAAAATTTTAAAACTCATAACACAATCTAGCTTTGTGTGTCTCTTTTATTGTTCTTATTTGAATATTAACCATAAGAAATAATAAACTGCCTTTTGGTATAAATTTTGTAATGCTTAACATGGTCATTAAGGTAGTGAGCCAGTTGCTAAATTATCACACACACACACACACACACACACACACTATGGGGAACTTCTTCCTACTGACCTGCATCCTACATCTTGCATCTTGGAACTTTGGCCAGGAGCTCTCGGTGTTGCCTGGTGACTTGCAGTCATTCAAGTCTGCCTCCATAGGCCTCTGGTCTTACTACTTCCTGTTCATCTTCCCATTTCCTGGTTCCTTTGCCATGACAGTCACGTGAGTTCGGAAGGATCTCCAGCTTAGAATTTGACCAAAGGACTTGAGCCAGACTGAGTTTGCTCATTTCTGCAACTGTGTGAGAAATTCTCTCTTTTTGTAAATTTATTTCTTATACATATGTATATCCCTTGTTTGCTTCTCTATAGAACCAGCCTAGCACACTCCCCAAGTGGGCAGGTAGAGTCAGGTTGTTCCCTTTGGGGGGAACAATCCAGCCACCTCCATATGAACACCCCAACTTTCACCAGACACCTGTGATTACTTTGGGGTCTCAATGGTCATCAGTAATAACCATACAAACTACCCAGTGGTTGACCACCAACTGGCTATTACATTTATGGGTCTATTTTTTAAAAATCACACCAAACTCAGTCATTGAGTCAACGCTGACTCAGCAACACTTTAGGGTAGAGTAGAACTGTGTGTTTCCAAGATTGTAACTCTTTATGGGAGTAGAAAGTCTTCTGAGGCGTGCTTGGTGGTTTTGAATTGCTGATGATCTTGTGGATCCCAGGCCAACTTGTAAGCACTGTGCCAGCAGGCCTCTGCCGCCTCTAGGAAACAAGGGTAGGCCTGACTCCACCTAAACTGGGTGGAAGAGTAGGCACAGTCTGAGCTGTGCTCAAGAATATATTGACACTGGACTCCCTTGACCAACTAACATTAAGAACTTAGTGATATTGGTCCATGTTTCATTAGCTAGATCATTAAGAGACAGCATCCAATTACATACCATGAAGATCTTAGGGTATATGGAGAGAAAGTCATCAAATGTATGCTAACTGCCATAAGTGATAGTGCCCATGGACTTTAAGAGATTAATATCAAATCAAATTGATAAAAAATAGTATTCAAAAATAGAATGGCCCAGGACACACCCATTTGCAGCTCAAGAAGTTCCCTGTGCCATAACAAAATCTGGGTTGCTCTGTTTATATTTCTGACGATATTGCTAATATTGCTAGCACCCTCTGCCATCAGACCAATTCCAAATCATGTTGCTGATGATTTGTTTGTACCTTTAGAGTCCATGGTACTTTCAATCTTCTTCCCAGCACCACCATTCAAATGCTTCGTTTCTTCTATGGTCTTTCTTGATCAATGTCCAACTTTCACACGCATATGAGGCCATTGGAAATGCCACGGTTAAGGTCAGGCATAGTTCTCAAGGTAGACTCCTTGCTTTTCAGTTCACTAGAGAGGTCGTGTGCTGATTTGCTAATGGAACATCTTTTGATCCTTTGATTGCTGTTTCCATGAGAATTGACTGTAGACAAAATCCTTGGCAACTTCATCCTTTTCTCCATTTATCATGATTCCAAATCATAGCTACCTTATCTTATAGCGTAGAACCGGTCTTTTATGCATGCAGTATCTCACTTTAATGAACCTGTTCCTTCCTTCACTAACATTCTAAGTTGGGTTGGGTTAAATGGTGGGGGAAATGCTAATTTATTTTGGAAACTTTATATTCTTCATTGTTTCTATTATTGCAATTATAAAATGTAGTTTTGCTTCAGTTCATTGCATTTTACTCATGTGGGGCTGTACTTCAAAATAATTTGAACCTTCACATAAAAATATGCTGATTTCACAGGCTTCCAAAATGATTATGTTTAATCAGCGATTTTTCATTTCCAGGGGCTTCCCCGTGACTGCTTATCAGTCAGTTGTGATGGAAAAGCATTCCTCACTTGTGGCCTTTTCCAGGTGGTCCCTCTGAAGCCTCATCCTAATGGGGAAGTTGGGCAAGGTGAAGAAACTAATTTTTATTGGCCAAATAGCCTCAAAAAATTCTCAAAGGAGGATTATTCAATTTATGAGCAATCTGTCTGCCCTATTGGATCAAAGGGGAGAAATTTAAACACAAACGTTTCCAGCTTGGGAAATGACATGCATTATTAGAAAACAAAAGGCCAGCAAATACACCATTTGGAACGAATGTGCAAAATGTAAATAATGTTGTTGATATTGTTAGGTGCCCTCCCATCTGTTCCAACCCATAGCGACTTTAGGCACAAGAGAACTACACACTGCCTGCCTGGTCCTGCCCCATCTTCACAATGGCCGTATTCCCGTGCTTGAGACCATGGTTGCAGCCAGTCAACCCAGCCTGTGCACGGCCTTCTTTTCCACCGCCTCGCTACTAAACCAAACATGATATCCTTCTTTAGACTTGTCTCTCCTGATAACATATCCAAAGTATGTAAGACAACGTCCCTAGCCTTGCCTCAAAGGAGCACTCTGATCATATTTCTGAGACAGATTGGTTTATCCTTTTAGCAATCCATCATACTTTCACTAGTCTTCTCTAGCACTACAACTCACATGAATTGATTTTTCTTCATTCCTCTTTATTCAAAGCCCACCTTTCACAGGCCTTGCTTTCCAACATTCTGAATTGGAGCATATTTACCCAATACCTTCTGCCCTTTGATATCTTGATTGCTACTTCCATCAGCATTGATTATGGAACCAACCTTTTCTTCCTTTATGGTGTTACCTACTGGTCTAGTTATGTGTTATGGAATCCCCATTCTTCTCAAGATTATCCATCTTTTGTTTTTATCCACAGTCTAATGCCTTGGTATAGTCATTAAAACAGAAGTAAACACCCTCATAGTATTCTCCGCTTTGAGCCATCAGACATCAGCAATGATCTCCCTTGTTCTATGTTCTCTTCTGCACCTGCTCCCTGCCACTCTCCTTCACCCATTGAGGAATGATCTTAAGCAAAATTCTAGTTGAATTTGATATCAATGATATTATTCTATCATTTGAGCATTCACTTGACAGTCACTTTTCTTTGGAATGGATACAAATAGGGATCTCTTCCAGTCATTTGGCCAAGGAGCTGTCTTCCAAATTTCTGGCATTGATGAGTGATTTTAGTGTATGTGTGTATGAGGGGGTGGGGTTTGGGGAGGGGGGATAATGCTTTCATCCAGCTACAATCCCCCATAGCTGAATACCATCAGGGAGTAATTTACTTCTTTCTAGCCAAGTGGCTGACCTTTATATTTCAAATGACTTCAAGAAGAAGTAGATTTCATCTCCAATGAGTCATTAAGCCCCTAATTCTCTCTCACACCTTTGCTTGAACAATGGAGTGTTTTGTGCTTTTACCTAGAGCTCCCAAGTTCAATTGTATTAGTCCTCAATGAAAGTTTTGTTACACTTCAAACAGATATGGAGATTTTCTGCTATGACAAAAATACTTTGCAATACACTACAGTCCTCCAATACTTTTCTCTAGTAATATCCAAGTTCAGCATATTGTATAGAAAGTAAATACATCTAAATTTCCCAGTGACCATTATCATTACCATGATTGCTATTTAATATAGCTGTAACATTTTAATATATCACTACAAAATTAAATTTCAATTATTACTCCCATTATTTCTGTCATTTAATATATTTTCTATTTAACTATTTTTTTTGCTAAACCAAACATTGGATAAAAAATTAGTTTATGAGATTGAAGAAATTTTCTCATTCAAAACTCAATTGTATAGGAAGCAAAAAATTATTTATTTTGAAAATAATTTAAAAACTCATGAAATTTAAAAAAAAATATAAAGAGCAAGTAAAGTTTAGATTTAATCCTTTCAAATAAATATTTCACTATCTCACAACAGAAATCATGGCACACGGATAATGGAGAATTTGTAGTGCTTAAACCTGAAATTTTCAGGAAAGACTCTGACATCGTCATTTGTTGGAAAAGTATTTAATAAATAACTTAGTGATAAGAATATTAGATGTAAAAAAATGATCCTCCCAAACCCTGTGGTTGTTTAACAAACACTCACTGTGTTAATTTATGGATTCTTTTCGCCCTTGACAGAATTTATGAGTGCTTCTTCATTGGCAATTTTGTTGGAGCTGTTCAAGGTAATAACTTATCCAGAACTTTTCGAATGCTTATTTGTCAAAGGCTGTTTTAAATTTCAGTGTTCAAGTGAATTATAAATAAGAAAGGGTCTTTGTTCTTGAGAAATTTGATTTGCTAAGTTGTGAGTATAAATAGGGTGGGTATGCTTCATCTAAACTCAAACTCAAAACTCACTGCCATCACGGGACCCTAGGTAAGCTTTCCTTCAATCCTTAAGGGAGCAGACTTCCTCCTCTGCCTCCCTCTGAGCAGTTGGTGGGTTGACACTGACGACCAGTCAGTTAGCTGTCCAGTCCTTCTTACTTGATGGGGTCATCCGAGCCCCAAGTCTACACTCGCATCTGTGAATAGGCAATTTTATTCAACCTGTATGCCCTTATGTGGCAAAAAGAGGCAGTACATTTTGTTTTAAAAAGCTACTGATGTGTGTATTAGCATTATTATAGTTACCTTTGATGTTAAAGAAATATTTATATGTCAACTAGGAAAAAGAAAATATCAAGAATGGGTTAAATTATTAAAACATAATTGGGAATACATTTTAAATTATTCACTGCTATAGCCTAAAAATTTTATAATCACTAATTGAATAATTTCCTTCTCCAATTACTATCACGTTGAAATATATTTCAAATAGAAATAGAAAAACAAACTGTAAAGTTATTGATTTAAAATTAGAATAAAAGATCTTTCCACTTACTGGGTTTGAAGTTTAAAAATATGTTTATAAACCTATTTCTGACTAAGAATAGATTTGCTTTCAAGTAAATTGTTTTTCAATGAACAGGGGGAAAAAAATCAATCTTTAACAACAGTAATGAATCCTTGCTTCCTCATTTGTAAATACACTCAGAAAATTTCTTCATGAACTCAGAATTATTGAATTAATAAATATATGTTTTAATTTTTGATAAAACAAATAAATACAAAGAGATCATGTATTTGTTACATGTCTCATGTAACATTAATTTCTTTGTTAAAAAAATAAAATTCTTTCAAGGACCCAAAAAAAAGCAATGGTCACAATCTTTAGTCAAAGGATAAATATCTTTCTTTTTCAATTTCTATTCATTTAATAGGAAGTTTTCTATAATGGAATCACATTTATATATTAACTTCTTAAACTCTGAAGAAATCAATGCCTATTTATTAATAATCCTGAGAGATTACTTCCCTACCTGATAGTGCACTTGAGCACTTCCTTAGCATGAGTTTGTAAGAGTAGTTAACTGCAGGGCCATATCTGAGTCAATAACAAGACTAATAGTTAAATGTATTAAAAGAGAACAAAGAGTCCATTCTGCATGCAGAATAACACTCTCACATTTGACTCGCTGCTAGCATCTTCTTGTTTGATCCTGTCCTTACATGACCATAATTGTCAAATTTCTGGCAGCTGGCTCTTTAATGTGAAAATTGAAATAGACTGAAAAGATTATTTCCAAAAGCAGGTAACACAGGATTGTGCCCTGCAGTGCTGTATGATACAATTCAAAGAGAGTTGTATTGCCACTTAAATTGTGGACATATGGAATGGGATCAAAACAGGCCAGCAGGCATTGTGGGATGGCTGCCAAGAGGGTCTCACAGAAAAGTGTTTCATTGTCGCCTTCACTTCATGGAGATAAAAGCTGAACAAGGAGCAAGCGATTCGTCTGGTGCTGATTAGAGAGAATCAGATGAGCTGCGGGAGGGGAGCTATAAAAGGAGCAGGCTGCATGTTGTAAGTGACATGCTGCTCATTTGGAGCCTTTCATCCTCCTGAATGTCATCAGTGATGGCACCACGGTGAGAAATGTGTTTGTGCAAGAAGTTCTAGGTGGCTGAATTCAGAATACTAGAAACTCAATTACCCGTTGCATTAGTATGGGCTGATCAGCTCATGGCCTTCAACAGGAATGCATCAGCCCCGCTCATTTTTAATAACATGTGGGTGTCAACACATCATCACACAGTATGAATCCAGTGAAGAGCTGCATGCTGCAATAGCAACAAAGTAATTCCAGCAGCACTCTTCATGTGAAAGAATGACACACACACGCATACACACACAATACATGTATATTCTTATTCTCAGTAAAATATTTCTATTTGTTTTAAACACACTTTTCAGTCTTTCTTTAAAAGTGAAACTGAAAGACCAAACACATTGTCCTATTGTAAATTCCAACACATAGCACAGTGTAGATTGTTCTCAAGGGCTTCAAAGGCTATAACTGTTAGGGAATAGATTGTAGGATCTTTCTCCTGCTAGTGCTAGTGCCTTTGAACCACCAACTTCTCAGCAACAGCTAAGTGCTTAACCATTGGACCACCAGGGCTCCTTCTTTAAATATGAACCTATGATTCCTTATTTTACCTTTTGAAGGATGCATTTGCATATTATTAACCTCAGATTGGAAACACAATTAGAATAGTAAGCGTATGTAAGATGGATCACAGAACTTCTCCTACCAAATATTAAAAATTAAGGCAAAAGTCAAATAGTTTTAATAATTAGAAAACATTATTGCTTTTTGGTGATATAGAGATCCTGGGAGTGCTGGCGCAACAGCAATCGAGCTGAAAGGAAGTACTATGAGGCAGAAGTAGAGCCAGCATGATGGTGGCGCAGAAGGAAGGTAAAAGGAAACAGAGGACTGATCTAGGAAGCAAAACTATGGACAGAGGCATGAACAAAGGGATGTCCCTATGTAATTACATTAATTCATAAAAGTGGAAGTATTGGCTTATGTACATATATTTATATGTCAATACACTGAGGTAGTAGGTGGGCTTTGGGCCTCTGCTCATACCCTCCCTCAATACAAGAACACGTTGTTCTAACAAACTGGCAATCTGAGATGTTCACCTCCCGACACAATTGCTGAAGACAAAATGGGTGGATAAGCAAATGTGGTGAAGAAGGCAGATGGTGCCACGCTGGCACAAGATCCCGGTGCCTGGGGCTTTAAAGGGTGGAAGTGAAACAAGTGGCCATCCAGCAGAAAAACACCAAGCCCACATGGAAGAAGCACACCAGCCTGTGTGAGCACGAAGTGTCATCAGGACGAGGTAACAGGCAGAAGACCCTTAACAATCAAACAAACAAAATCACATGGTTAAGAACAAGGGGAATCAGAGCAGAGACCCAAAGCCCATCTGTATATAATGAAGCATCCCCCACAGAGGGGTTACAGGGAAGGGATGAGTCCACCAGGGTGCAGTAAAGCACAGATGAAACACAATATTCCTCTGGTTCCTTGAGGCTTCCTCACCACTACCGGAGCATGGACACAGCTGTAGACAAGATATAAGAGCCTGTGACTCATGCAACCCAGGAAGAGGAATGCGAAGAGAGATACCAGATGGGAAGGGTGAAGGGTAGGGGGTGAGGGGAAGAAGGGGAAACTGATGGACATACAACCACACACACCCCTCCAGGGGAAAGAACAACGGAAACCACGGGGGAAGGGAGATAGTGGTTGGTGTGAGACATGGAAATAATCATTTAGAATCTATCAAGTGGTTTAGGGGTGAGGGGTGGGGAGGAGAAGGTAGAAAAGAAGAGCTGATACCAAAGGCTCAATAGAAAGTAACTGTCTAGAAGGGAAGGATAGCAACATATGTACAAATATGCCTGATACAACTGATGTATGGATTGTAATAAGCATTGTAAGAGCTCTCAATAAAATGATTTAAAAAATACTGAGAAAAAAATTCAAAAACAACTAGAAAAATGGATAAATCAAAGGTACATTGTGATGTGAGTTAGTCTGACTTCTAATCCTAAGAATATATAATACTCCCACTGTATCAATCCTGGAACACTTAGGGAGGATCAGATTGAAGGTTGAATAATAATAATAATTATCATGATTATAAGAATCTCCTTGAAAACGTAATGGCCTGAGTCCATACATTGACATTTATGAATGTAAATTAAACTCTCCAAGCCCAATAAAAACTCAGTCCACTGTTTTGTACTGCAGAGAAATCACCAAAGTCTTCGACCTTATCACCCATGGAAGAGCAACAGCATATGTCAGGAAATAACAATTGGTGCCTTAAGACTATAAAGTTTAAAGATATTTTTCCTTCTTATTTTGGTGCAAGTTGTTTTTGTAAGTGCCATCGCGTCAGTATCAACTCACAGCCAGACTTTATACAATTGAACAAAACACCGCCTGGCCCTGGGCCAGTCTCAGAACTGTTGTGTTCAAGTCCGTTTTGCAGCTACCGAGCCAGCCCATCCTGTGGAGGGTGGTCTTCGTGCTCACTTCTCCTCTCCTTTATCAGGCGTGGGGTCCTTTTCCAGGGACTGGTCTCTCATAAACACATGTCCAAAGTACATGCACTGCAGTCTCACCCACTACCCTTCGAAGGAGCAGTCTGACTTTACTTCTTCCAAGACAGGGTTGTTTGTTCTTTTGATGGTCCATGGTATTTCAGCATTCTTCACCAGTGCCAAAATTGAAATGCATCCCTTCTTGTTCAGTCTTCCTTATTGAATGCCTAACTTCCATATGCATAGGAGGTGACTGGAAATACCATGCATGCTTTGCTCAGGCACACCTTGATCCTCAGCACAATATCCTTGCTTTTCAACACTCTTAACGAGATCTTTTGCAGCAGATTCATCAAATGAAATGAATTTATCCAATGAAATGATCTCTTGACTTTTGCTCCATGAGCATTGGTTGTGGATCCAAGCAAAATGAAAGCCTGATAGCTCCAGTCGCTTCTCTATTTATCATGATGTTACCTATTATTCCAGTTGTGAGAATTTTGGTTTTACATTGAGTGGTAATCCATACTGAAGTCCACAATCCTTGACCATCACAGGAACTGCTTCAAGTTCACCTCATTGTAAACAAGAAAGTTTGTGTCATCTGCATATCCAGATTGTTAATAAAACTTCCTCAAAAAATATTTTTTAAAAAAACAAAAAACTTCCTCCAATCCTGATGCCAATTTCATCCACATATAATAATCTAACTTCAATTAGATATAATCTATGTATAATCGAACTTCCCTGATTATTTGCTCAGCATACAGATTGTATAAATATGATGAGAGGATAGAACTTTGATGCATATCTTTCCTGATTTCAACATGATTTTTCCTGGCATACAGCCCTCCTTGTTCTATTTTGAGTTGGGCTGATAATTGCAAGGTCAGAAGTTTGAAACCACCAGCCACTTCTTGGATGAACGATGGGACTTCCTACTGCCATAAAGCGTTATAGTCTCAGAAACTCACAGTGGCAGTTCTACCCTATCCTACAGGGCCACTGTCAGTCAGCATTGACTCGATGGTAGTCAGTCAGGTTGCTTTGTTTTCTTTTGTCACCACAATATCGTCTTGATCCATGTACAAGTTCCACATGAGAATAATAAAAGTGTTTTGAAATTTTAATGGGGTCCACATAGTTGGATACCTTTGCTTAGTCAATAAAATATAAATAAACATCTTTTTTTTATATTCTCTACTTTTAGCCAAGATCCATCTGATACCAGCAACGGTATAATTTATTCCTCTTCTGAATCTGCCTTGAATCTCTCTCAACTCCCTGTCAATGTACTCCTGAAATCAATGTTGGATGATCTTTAGAAAAAGTATACTTGCTTGGAATATTAATGATATTGTTCTGTAATTTGAGTATTTGTTTGGTCATCTTTCTTTGGGTACAAATATGGATCTCTTCAAGTCATTTGACCAGGTAGCTGTCTTCCAAATTTCCTGGCATAAACAAGTGAGTGCTTCCGGTACTTCACCATCTTGGTGACATCTTTCAGCTTGGACTTCTTCCCTCAGCGCCATTGGTTCCTGATCATATGCTACCTCTAGAAATGATTGAATGTTGTCTATTTCTTTTTGGTACGGTGACTTTGTCTCTTCTTTCCATCTTCCTTTTATGCTTCCTGCATAATTTTGTCCATATAATATTTAAATGTGCAACTAAAAGTTTGAATTTTTCTTGATGTTTTCAGCTTCAGGTATTCTGAGTGTGTTCTTTTGTTTTGGCTTTCGCACTCTGGGTCTTAGCACATTTCCTTATAACACTTTCTTTACAAGCTGCCCTTTGAACTTTTCTGTTCAGCTCTTTGACTTCATCATTTCTCCCATTTGCCTCAGCTACTCTGAGTAACAGCAAAATCGGGGTCTCCTTTGATATCTGCACTGATTTTTTTCTAGATTCCCTGTCATTTTCATGACCTTTTGCTTTCTTCTTATGTGGCATTCTCGATGTCATCCCACAGCTCATCAGCTCTTCTGTTGTTAGTGATAAATGCGCGAAGCCTGTTCTTGAGAGGTGCATAGAGTCAAGGCATATTTCAGCTCTCATGGACTTGTTTTCATGTTCTTCGGCTTCGACTTTCATGTCCATTTGAGTAATTGATGGCGCGCCCCACATTCAGTCCCTGCTCTAATTTTAGCTGCTGATAGTATGCATCTGTATCATCTCTTCCTATAGTCTCTTTGGTTTACGTGTATTCTACATGGAAAAAATCCAGGTGTACAATTGCAGTTTATGTTGATGAAATCATGTATTTTGCGATGAACAATTCATGAGCCTTGCTGAATTCTACCACGCAAGCTCCACCTTCCTTTCCATCACCAATACCATCTTTTTGCAATTACTACTTGTTTCCAACCTTTTCATTCCAATTGATAACTAATTGATAATTGATTCCATTGATAACTAATAGTTATCAATGCATATTGATTGTATGTTTAATTTCAGACTGAAGATGGCAGTAGTCTTCAATTTCTTCATCACTAGCTCTAGTAGTTAGTACATAAACTTTAATAATATCTGCATTGATTGGATTTCCTTGTATGCTGATAGATATTATCCTACCCAAGACAGCATTATACTGCAAGACAGGTTTTGAAATGTGCTTTTTGATGCTGATTGATTGCATGCCATCCCCCTTGAGTCTGTCATTCAGGAGTGATAGGTTTACATGGTAAACGATATCACTGCTTGATTCAGAATGGCCAATACCAGTATAGTTTGGCTCACTATCACTTGGATATTAATTTTTATGCATTCCATTTCATTTTGGACGACTTCCATTTTTCCTGGATTCATACTACATACATTCCAATTCCAATTTCAATCTATATCCCCAGCTATTTCTTCTCATGTTAAGTCAAGACCATCAGCAAATGAAACTCTGGAAGGCTTTACTCCATCTGAGACATAATGGTCCCCTCTACTTTGGGAAAACAGCCCTTCCTCTGTCATATATGAGATTGTGTTCTAACCTGAGGAGCTCATCTTTGGCCCGATGTCTGATGATATTCTGATGATCCGCATGAGATTTTAGTATCTGACAACGTTTCACTGCTGGTCGCAAGGTCATCAGTGTCTAATTCCTCAGAAGTCGAGAGAGCCTTCAATCCTCATAGTCTGTCCTTAGTCTGGAAGCTCGGCTGAACCTTTCACTTTGGGGGACCCTACTGGTGTTTGAAATACTATGTCACAGCAACACAGAAGTGACGAGTGTGCCAAAGTGACCGAGAAGGGGCAGAGTTTGTTGCTGAAGTTGTGCAAAATTTAACCATGCACAGTAACTGGATCCATGTACATTACTGTGTTGACTCGGTAATAAATCAGTTTGTATTTGTTTCATATTGACTGTGCTGAGGTGTTCCTTTTAGCAAGACATGTATTTCCCCAGCAGGCTAACATGGCTAACGTTTACTCTTTGCTTATTGGATTGGTAGATTCTGTTTCATAAACAGCGAGCAAGCCTTTTATTATCCAAATATTATAGATGGAAAACGAGTTAGGGAAAGTCAAAATGGTTGCTTCAAATGATGAAGCTAAGAATGCAGAATGTGCCATAATATTTAGAGATCATCGACTAATTCTCAATTCAAAGTGACACCACATAAAGCCAAAGGAAACTTTGCCCAATCCTATGTCACCTACCACATTATTATGTCTAAGCCTGTTGCTGCAGCTACTGTGGCAATCTGTTCTGCCTCTTTTTCATTGACCCTCTGCTTAATCAAGCTTGTGCCCTTTTCCAGAAATGGGTTCTCCTGATAACAAGTTCATGGCACCTGACATGCAGCATTGCCCCTGACATCCTCATTTCTCAGAAACTCTGACGACTGGTCTTCTTGGCAGCACATGGTACTCTTAATATTCTTCAACAACACCGTGATCAAATCCATCAGTTATGTTCTGGTCTTCTTATTCATTCTCCAGCTTTCATATACTTAACAGATAATTAAAATATTGATTCAAGATCATCTTAGTCCTCAAATTGATATGACTACTCTTCAACATTTTTAAAAGGTCTTTGGCAGAAGTTTCCCAATCCAATAGTTATTTAATTTTTCAACGGTTGCTTTCGTGAGCAATGGTGGGAATCCAAGTAAAATAAATCCTTGACAATTTCATTTTTTTTTCTTTTTACCATGTTGCTATCTATTGGTCCATTGGTGTGAGTTGTGGTTTTCTTGGTATTAAGTAGTAATAGTGTAGTCTTTGGTCTTCATCATTTCAGTTCCTCTTGACTTTCAGTAAAAAAAGATGTTGTAACCTGTAACGTTCAAATTGTTGGTGAATCTTTCCCCAAGCCTGATATCAGGTTTTCTTTTATATAGTCCACCTTCTTAAATTGTGTGCTCAGCATAGCCAATAAGTAAATATAATGAAAGAATACAACTACAATGCATCTTTTCCCAATTTTAAACCATGCTATATTCATCCGTTTTGTTTCAATGAATGCTACTTGGTCTACGTATAGGTTCACATGAGAACCTATGTGTCTAGAATTCTGATTCTTCACAATGGTTGTTACACATACTTTATTATGATCCACATAGGTGAATGTCTTTGTATATTAAATAAAACACATAGTCATATTTGTAGTGTTCTCTGCTTTCAGTGAAGATCCATCAGATGTCAACATTACTAACCCTCGTGGCATGTTCTCTTCTAAATCTATGTATCTTGAATTTCTGACAGTTCACTATTCATCTCTTGCTGCAACTGCTTTAAAATTAATTTCATCCTTATCTTACTTGGGTGTGATATCAATGATATTGCCCAATAATTTTGCATTCATTTGGGTCACTTTTCTTCTAAATCAGCAAATAAGCATCTCAGTGGACTTTGCAGCTATTTTTCAAATGTATTGGCATGGGCTCGTGGTTGCTTCCAGTACTACATCCATTTTTTGAAACATTTACATTGGTATTTCATTAATTCCTGAAGCTTCGATTTGCAACAATGTTTTCTTTACAGTTTTCGCTACTTCCTTCAATACCATCCATTGTTGATCCTACTCTACCTTTTAAAATAGCCGAGCATCAACTAATTCTTTTTAGTATACTGACTCTGTGTGTTCCTTCCCTCTTCTTTTGACACCTGTTGCATTATTCAATGCATCTTTCGGTACTACAATTAAGATGGCAACTCAGGGCATGGATTGATTTTCTTCCGGCTTTTCAACTTGAAATATGCTGAGCTTGTTCTATCTCCTGGACTAGCTAACTTTAGATCTTGCACAGTTCACTACTTGGTCTTCCTTGAGTTGCTCTTTGGAAATCTGTTTACTCTTTAACTTCCTCATTTTGTCCATTCAATTATTTTACTTTCCAGAGGGAGTTTCAGGGTCCCTTCCAACATCCATGTTTGTTTTCTTTCCTATCTTCCTGATAAGTTTTGCTTTATTCCTGTATGACATTCTTAATGTCAACTCATAGTTTCTCTCTTCATCTGTCCGTAGTATTCACTGTGTCAAATTTGTTCTTGAAATGGTCTCCAAATTCAGGTGGGATATACTGAAGGCCATATTTATCCATGTAAACGGTTTTCACTTTCTTCAGCTTCAAGCTGAATTTGCCTGTGAACAGAACACCAGCCTTTCTGCGGCGGAAAGGCGATGCTTTCTGCTCCCGTAACGATTCACAAGCTCAGGACCAGCAGGCGGTTTGACTCTGTCCCACGGGGTCACTGTGAGCTGGAAGTGGCTTGACAGCAGTGGGTTCTGAGGTTTCTTCCTACGTTCACTTCCCAAGCACCAGCCAGCATCAATGCATCCGCGTTACAGGATCGATCCATTTCAGACTGAAGCACTTAGTAGAACTATTCATTATTAGCTTTAGTGGTTGGCACATAGTGTGAATAATAATCGTATTAGTTGTTCTCCCTTGTAAGTTTATATGTATTATCCAATTACAAATAGCTTTCCACTTCAAGACCTTGAAATGTTTTTTGTTGTTGTTGATTAATACAATGCCATATGACTGTCCCCCATGTCTAATGCGTAGGACATCAATCTTTATGCATGTCATCTCATTCTTGAGAACTTCCAATTTGTATGATTTCATACTTTGTACATTCCATGTGCTGATTATTAATTGATATTTGCAGCTGTTTCCCCTCATTTTTAGCCATGCCTTAATTAGCAAATGAAGAATCTGAAAAATTCCACTCGTCCCACATTATTAAGGCTGAATCTCACATCATTAAGGCTAAAGAGGAGAAAACTCTTCCCCAGTTATGTTTTGCCTTCCAACTTGAGGTACTCCTGGCATATGCAAAAGACTGTTAGTAGCTAATCTCTGAGAAGTGAACCTCCTAATCTTCTATCTATTCTGCTTAGACTGAAAGTGCTGCTAAAATCTTAGGGGTGAAGCTGCTGATTTTTGTTTTTTTTAATACAGGTTAGCTTCCAGCTTTACAGAAGTATACAAATTGGCACAGTATGACAAAATAACAGATGAGTGGTGGTTTTTAAATATGTTAATTGGTAAAATACAACCCCTGAGGAAAAATTAAAATAAAAAAATAATTAAAAATTACTGAATGATAAAATGACTGGAGGAAAATAAAATACAGTTCTATATGGAACTACACCTATATAAATTGGGAAACTAAAACCACTGGAAGGATTATAAACTTTTAAAATCTTAACATTATAAAAATTAGGCTAATGTAGCAATAAAATAAATAGTTGAGAGAATATTCTGAGTAAGTACAGTGTTTATTTTTGTCATGTGTCATAACAAGAAGTCAAATAATATGCTTAATAGTTAAACTTATGATTAAAAAGTATCTATGTGTTTACAATATTACATAAATTATTTTCTTTTTATGATAGTTTTATTGACATATCTTACACAATCCAAACTATTTGCATACAACTCTCAATTCTGTTGTTACGTCCCTCGAGAGGAGTTATACAATCCTCGATGCTATCAGCTGTCCATCCCCAACCCCCCACCTTCCCATACCCTCAGAGAACCATTATTCCTGCTACTGTTTAGAAGGGTTATCTGTCTTAACTTTCATGTACTGAACAATCTTACATATACAAATGAGCATACGCATATGTAGCATGTTTAATGAGGTAAAACAAATAAATACCTTAATACTAGGGAAGAAAAAAATGAGTAAGTAGAGGATATTTATGAGGTTCATCAGTGCCATACCACACACTGGATTTATCGTCTGCATGGCCCTTCAGAGAGGGACTGTCCAATTGCTTTGCAGAAGAACTGTGGTTCTCTATTGTATCCGTGCCCCTTCACATCGAGATTGGTGCAGCATATTTTTGAATGTCTGATACCTCTTCCCCTCAATACCTCCTCGTCGCACAGCCTGGAGTACATCTCCCGTGCAGACTTTGCTGCTTACCCACTAGATGACTGCTTGTTTAATTACAAGTCTTTAAGACAGTGGTTCCCAACCTGTGGGGTGCCACCCCTTTTGGGGTTCAACAACCCTTTCGCAGGGATTGCCCAATTCATAACAATAGCAAAATTACAGTTATGAAGTAGCAACGAAAATAATTTTATGGTTTGGGGGTCACCACAACATGAGGAATTTTATTAAAGGGTCACGGCATTAGGAAGGTTGAGAACCACTGCTTTAAGACCTCAGATGCTATACCATTTGATAGCTTGGCACCTTAAAAATTCATATTGCTTTTGGTAAAGGTTCATTAGGATTTTACAAAACTTTCAGTTTTATATACTCATCCATCTTTATTAAATTCAAAGCAAATATGATTTGATAACTTTATTATATGATGACATTATAATAAAATACCTATCTATTAATTTAAACACCCTCACTATATCTATACATTGGGATAAACATTCAATGTAGTTCATCTAAATCTAACAAGGGTCTCTTAGAATAGTTATAAAGGCTGTTTCCTCCACCTACCTCACTTCCTTACTTTATATCTTTTTTCATTAATTTGTATGGGAAACTTGTTTTTATAAATATCTATGAAGAAACCAAGAAATCTAATTATAGGGAATATTCTCAAATTTGAGACATATAGAGGTGGATGTGGCCCTTTAAAACCACTGAAGAGTAAAACAGGAAACCTAAAGGCTCAACAGTTAAGAGGTTGGGTGGTAACTGAAAGGCCCACATTTTTCAATTCGACCTCTCAGTCTCAGTCTCTTCTGCTATAAAGGTTATAGCCCAGGAAATAAAGAAGGCGATGCTATTCCTTGTCTGGAGCCAGGATGAGTCCAAGCCGAGTAAATCGCATACAACCACCATAAAGTGAAGAACCAAAGATGTGCAATTAGCTGAACTATATTGTGGAAATTGAGGTAGAAAGGATGAGTAGAAGGAATTAGAAAAGACCAAGAAAGAATAAAAGTAAAATCGGCAAAGATAGAGAAAAAGAAAGGGAGGAAAAATGAATGGAAAGAAAAAGAGAAACAAAAGGAAGAAAGATTATGGTAAAATAAAGGAAATAAAATTAAAGAAAAATGCAATCAAATAATGTGATTTTCCTATTTTAAGCATGTTTACTATTAAAAGAGAAATAATTTCATATTAGGTAAAAAAAGAAAAAACTTAATAAGGCAAGAGACCCGATAAAGTCTACCACTAAACTAGACTTACAAATACAGGAGAACAATATTTTCACAAGACTGACATAATTAAGCTCACATCCTTTAACAGAGAAATCATTCCAATGAGGTCAGCCTGCAAAAAAGGCTTTAAAGTGTTCAATGCTACATCCACACAACCTTAGGAGCCATCAAAATCAATGGCAAGTTTGGGGATCTTTTGCCATTATTTTCAAAAGAAGTGTTAATTTGAAGTTGTATGATGAAAGTAATGAAGGTATTTGGCATATTATTAGCATAACTGAGTATATTTTTTAATCTGGTTTTTAAAATTGTAGGCATGGGAATAACAAAAGTATGTGCTAATCTTTATGTGGCTTTGTTGTCTATTAGTTTGCCTTATGCAACTAACATAGTCACTCAGGGCAATTCAGTTAGTGTTGACACATCGCGACCTGCTGTGTGTTTCCCAGACTGTGGCCGTTTACTGGAGTGGAAAGCCCGTCTCTCTCCAGCAGAGCTGCTGCTGGTTTCAAACTGCTGACCGTGAGGATTGCAGCCCGATGTGTAACCACTACACCACCAGGGCGTATTTGTGTAACTAGGAGAATGATTTTTTTACTCACTAAAAACCAAACAACAAGAAGTCTCTGTCCATTATTTAAAACATTAAGTAACACAGAACAATTTAAACTTTAAAATAGCTATATGGAATTAGAGTTATAAAAGTTATAAAGTTGAAAATTAATGAATTTGAACTTATAAACTAATATGCAGGTATTTTGTGTGCTAACTCCTGGACTATAGAAAAAAATTGGACTACAGTAATAGAAAAATTGGTATTGAAATAGATATACATAGAAAGTCAGAGGAATGGAGACATTACATAGCTTGTATGAAGACATACAAGTGAATTTCACACATTCACAAAATCGAGAACCTTGTGTTTGTTAATAATTGCCATTATTACTATGTGAGTCAGCAAACCATTTGGTGCTAAGTGAAAAAAATAAAATGATTTTGATTTTAAGTAAACTTCCTGTTGCTATTTGGTTAAGTCCCATCAAGTCAGTTTAACTCACTGTGACCCTGCACACAACAGAGCCGCACACCGACTCATCAGTCCTGCACAGGCCTTCCCAGTGCTATGTTTGAGCTCATTCCGCAGCCGCTGTGTCAGTCAGTGTTCTGGTTGGTTTTCCAAGGCTGATGCCCTTTTCCAGGGACTGGTCTTTCCTGGCATGTCCACAGTACATGAGATGAATCAAGTCTGGCCATCCCCTTTCTAAGGAATATTATAACTATGTGAGCATTTACCCCAAAAGGACTGGAATTGCTCTATGCTGAGTGGAACTTTCATTATACACCTTTCCCCACTAGGCGAGCATCCAGCAATTAACTCTGAGTGCATATGTCCAGTGGTTTAGCCTGGGAATGTTTTCTCTGGTCACAGTGAATTTTTTTGTAAAAGCAGTTTCTCTTGAACCTCATTTTTTTGTAATGGCTTATTTAAGACAACAGGGTGCAACTGTGAAATTTTGTTTCCTGCTCAGTAAAGATGCGCAGAAACTCTTAACACAGCTTGCAAGGGCAGCGCTATGAGAAAAACTCAATTATATGAGTGATTTTCTCACTTCAAAAAAAGTGAAATGTAGAATGATGACAATCATATTTTTTATTTGGAGGTTCTGAATAGATAGCTGAACAGTGTGGGGAAATAAAACAGCCTGATTTGTGGCAGACTGGGGACAGGTTTTGCCACCATGACAGTGCACCTGCTCATGCAGCCATCTCAGTGTACCAGTTTTTGGCAAAAACCAGCTTGCCTCTCTCTTCCCAGGCACCTTACTCACCTGGCCTCACTCTATGCAATTTCTTTTTGTTTCCATGGATCCAGAGGGGCATGAAAGGACATATATTTGAGAACATAGAAGAGGTGAAGGAAAAATGAGGAAGTGCTATCAGCTATCTGAACAGATGAGTTTGAAAAATGTTTCCAAAAATGGAATCACAGACTTGACAAATGTACTAAGTATAATGGAGAGCACTTTGAAGGTGAAAATGTTGTTACATTTAAAAAAATTAAATCCACAGCTTTGGAATTAAAAAAATCTGGATTTTCTGGGGGGGGTACCCCCTTGTATTTTTCAATCACTCTATAGTCTCTTTTCTATGCTTCCAAATTTTCTTTTTTGATCATTTTATTGAGGGCTCTTACAACTTTCATTAAAATCCATATAGCAATTGTATCAGCAGATTTGTATATATGTTGCCATCCTTCCTTTCTAGACAGTGACTTTTTATTGAGCCCCTGGTATAAGCTCCTTTTCCCCCTTCTGCACTCTACCCTGTGACCCCTTGATAGATTAAAAATTATTATTTTCATATCTCACACCGACCACTGTCTCCCTTCCCCATGGTTTCTGTTGTTCTTCCCGTGTGCCAATCATTATGATCGTTTCCCCCTTCTCCCTACTCTTCTGGTATCACTATTCTCGTTCCTCTTCTTGGGTTGGTGTGTCATGAGTTCTTATCTCTTATCTATAGCTGTGTGCATGCCCAGTCTAGTCCAAAGGGAGAGGCATCATTTTGTCATGTTAGTGGGGGGTGGGGAAGCCTCATGGAAACAGAGGAATATTGTACTTTACTGCACCCTGGTTGACTCATCCCTTTCCTGTGACCCCTCTGTAGGGCATATTCCATTGTCTACTGATGTTTCTGCCCCCACCCCCCTCATTCTCAAGTATATGGTTTTGTTTGTTTGTTTGTTTGTTTGTTTGTTTGTTAAGGGTCTTCTGATGCCTGTTACCTGGTCCTGATGACACCTCATGATCACACGAGCTGGTGTGCTTCTTCCATGTGAGCTTGTTGTTTCTCTCTGGATGGCTGCTTGTTTCACTTCAAACCTTTAAGACCCCAGACGCTATATCTTTTAATATCCAGGCACCATCTGCCTTCTTCATCACATTTGCTTATGCACCCATATTGCCTTCTGCAATCATTTTGGGATGGGGAGCATCTCATATTGCCAATTTGTTAAAACAAAATGTTCTCGTATTGAGGAAGGGTATGAGCAGAGGCCAAAGTCTGTCCACTACTTCAGTATATTGCCATATAAATATATAAACATAAGCAAATACCTTTATTTTTATGGATTAATGTATTTACATATGGATAGACCTATGCTTACACCTCTATCCATAGCTTTGCTTCCTAGAGCATTCCTCTGTTTCCTTTACCTTCCTTCTTCCCCACCATCAGGGTCAACCTACTTCTGCCTCATAGTACTTCCTCTCAGCTAGATTGTCATTGCAACAGCACCCCTGATATCTCTATATCCGCCTCATTATTGATTTTTAAATCCCAAGTTGTTCCCGTCCAAGGTGTTGTTTTCCCACCACACCATTCCCCGCTTCCTTCTCCTGCTAAGTCTGTCCAGGACTGTTGCTCCCGTTGGTTTCTTCTTGAGCTTGCTTCCCATGCCTGTCTAAGAGAAGCAAAGGAAAGCCACAAAGACCCTAAAGAGTCCCCCAGATAGAATTCAGGCTAGGAGGGGCAGCTCCCAGAATTCCCCCAGGACCAGTGGGGATAGTCATCAAGGTCAGCAGTCAGATCTGGAATTATGTATTTTTTTCCTTCTTTTCCTCCCTTATTTTCAAAGTATATTTTTTAGTTCATGCTCCCTTTGTGGGAGCAGAGAACCAGGTGTTCTTGCTGAGGGATCAGCATCTTTCCCAGTTCAGCTACCAGCTGTGAGCCTAACCATTGAACAATGTGGGCTCCTTTATTTTATCTCTTAGAACTCACTGCTGCCAATTCCATTCCAATTCATAACAACCCTATAGGAGTCAGAATAAAACTGTCCCATAAGATTTCTGAGGCTCTAAGTCTTTAAAGGAACAGAAAGACCCACTTGTCTCTCACAGAATGGCTAGTGGGTTCAAACTACTGAATGTGCCATTAGGAGCCCAACATGTAACCTGCTAAGCCATTAGGGCTCTTTACTTTAGGCTACAAATATGTATATTTTGCATAGGTGGTCTGCTGTGTCATAAAACCCATTTGGTGATAAAGTATTTGGCTTTGAACTTATGTAGTCTTAGCCTACTTTATACTAGCAATAGTAGTGTTAACAGTATCTCTAATCACCACCCAGGAGCCCTGCTGGCATAGGGGTTACCCTTTGGGCTGCAGTCTGCAAGGTCATCAAATTGAAACTACAAGCTGCTCTTTGGGAGACAGACCAGGCTTTCTAGTCTGGTCAAGTTACAGTCTTGCAAACTCACAGGAGAACTTCTACTGTGGGGTCCAGCCCCAGAGTCCAACTGTAAAGACAGACAATGTAGCACAGTGGAGTGGACTAGACTCAATTTTGAGGAGATAAGAGAAGGTGGGGAGAAGTCGACTTTGTTTAATAAAGGGATTTATCTCTTGAGGCATGCAGGCATCACATCAAACAAATGGGCAATGTACCAATCTTGAATATCCCAAGCCTATAAGGGGAACACTTCAAGGGAGTACCAAGCATGCAAGAGGTACAAATCACTCCTTAAGAATAAGGAATAAAGGGATTGAATCCTTTATTCTTATTGAAACTTTTAACTGCCATAAGTTAATATCCATTCCTCTATAGGAGACAGCTCTATATTAGCATTCATTGGGGGTCGATTTGCTGGGGAGAAATGTCTGTCCTGGAATATGTTAATTGAAGTGCTTTCCATATCTCAGACTGTGGAGGCTTGCCTCTCAGTAGGGATGGTGTGCCAAGCCCTGTGGTCACTAGTACTGGAAGCAAACCACATACACTTTCTTCCAGGTCCTCAGTTTCCCACATTTAACCCTGTCCATGAGTTCCAGCGACTCAATGGCAATCGATGAGTGTCAATCACATTTCCCATCCCTTCTTACAATCATTTGGTTTCTAAAGGTTAGCTATCAGTTTACAATAACATCTGGGTCAGGCTTATAAGATGAAATATAATATCCAAAGTTTGGTGCTAGAGCATCTGATAATTGATCATAATCAATATGGTCAATTCCATGAGATTTTTACCTATCTGATGGTTATGGTGAAACATCATAAATTGTAACAAACTATTAATTACAAGTTATATTTCAATTTCAGACATGAAATTAAAAATAAATTTTGTATCTTAGTGTGTATGAAATTTGACAGATAAACGCTTTCTTCCTTCTGAAGAATGTATGCAATTGTCTCTCTTTGTAATGGGATTCAAGAGATGAAAACAACTGCAAGGCAAAAATCAAAAGACACTGGAATTTGAATAGAAGATCAAAGGGCAAGAGAGGCTTGGGATCACCCACAAACAAAACTCTGAATTTGAACATGTATGTCATCTCCAATAATTCAAATATAGATACTTTGAAACTGTTAGAGATATTTTGGAACCTGTCTCAAGAACAATAAGGTTAAAGGAGAAAACTGTAGGGAGTGAGGGAGCGGGTGGAGCATGGAACAATAGAGATGATCTTCATTCACTAACTACCATGGTCTAAACATTATGTAAGTGTTTTACTAGCTCACTCCTGAAACTCCTGCAAGTTATGTATCGTCATCACTTTACCAATAAGAAAACTGATCCTATCAATGTTGAATCGTCATAATTGAATTAACACAGTAATCCTTGTGAAGTGTCAAAACCAGCATGTTGATGCTCAAATTCCCATCTTACTTTATTTTGGTCTATTGCATTGATTCTCAACAAATACTCACAAATATTTCTACAGCATATTCTCTTTCTTTACTTCAAACATTGCAAGGGCACAAGGATGTGTGAGAGAGACAGAAAACTCCAGCTTGAAAATTTCTTTGGGTGGAGCTGGAAAGCACATCATTTACTATATTTAAGGACAAAATCCAATACATGATGCATTTTTAGCAAAGATAATTGCACCTAGATAAATAAAAAGATAATTATGAGACTGTCAAAAAGATACTTTGAGAGGGCAGTTGCATCAAAGTCAACACATCCAACAAGAGTATTATGTAATTAAAAATAAACAATTGCCAAGAGTAGATGAGAAATGATAATATACATGAAATAGGTAAATGGTGAACATTATACCAGATTTCAGTGTACACATTAGTTATCTACTCACCCATCATATGCATGATTAGCACTGACAGAGTGAATAAAAAGTAAACTTAAAGTAAAGCTAGCTATTATCGTAGCACTGTGATTTATAACTAAATTAAAACTTACTCTGTGGGAGACATTGTGTTAAGTACCTTCTATTCATTAATCCTTTTAATCCTAACTATAAAACCCATAATCAATTAATAATCATATTATAGTAGAATTTATCCAATTTTGAAAAATAAAAACATTATAAAATAGAATTCATTTTTGTACATGCAAATGAAATTCATTATTGTACTCAAAACACATGTACTGGTCGCCATAGAGTTTATAGAAAAAAACCTATGCCACTGACTTAAAGGCTTTAGGTAATGGTTACATGGATTCTAAATATTTGGTTAATAGATGTTTTGGGCAGGATTCTCAAGATAGATAAAACCAGGGAAGAATATATGTATGTATACGTAGAGAAGAATTTATATCAAGGAAATAGAACACACATTTATAGGAGCAGAAAAGATACTAGTTTTCAAATTCCAAATTTATGATTCAGATATTAGACTGGATGTTCCTTTGGACTTGAGCAATGTGATGACTGATCAACCTATTACAGGCATGTGGTTTCAACAGTGAATAAATGGAAATGCAGAAAGTCAGGCTTTGGTTGCAGAAGCAAATGAACTTAAGGTCACAGGGTAGATGCAAGGCCATTGATGATGCCTATGATTGGTAGGCAATACACAAGGTCATTTGCTCAGGTCCTGGAAACCCATGCAGGATCCAGACCCAGCAATTAGGTAAGCATAATTTCCACAGTGTCCATTTACGCTATATTGGAAACAGACCACATACTTGAGTTAACTACTTTTCAATGGACTAGCTGTTCAGTTGGTTGATTGTTGGTAAGTGCCTTTGAGTTGCTTCCAATTTATAGTGACCATATGTATCATAGAATGAAATGATATTCGGTCCTACAACATAAGTACAATTGTTGTTAAGTTTGGGCTTATTGTGGCAGCCACTGTGCCAATCCATCTCATTGTGGTTTTGCCTCTATATGATGTCCTTTTTCAGGGACTGCTCTGTCCTGATAAGATGTCCAAAATACGAGAGATAAAGTCTCACCACCCTCACTTCCAGGGAGTATTCTGGCTACACTTCTTCTCAGACTGATTTACTTGTTCTTCTTGGAACACTCAATATTCCTTGTCAACGCTATGATTCAAATGTACTGATTCTTCTGTCTCCCTAAGCCACTGCTCAACTTTCACCTGGATATGAGATTATCCAACGTACTATGACTAGAGTCAGGTTGGGCCTCAGTCTTCAAAGTGACACCTTCCTCTTAAACACTGTAAGGAGATATTGTGCAGCAAATGGGACAATGGACATGAAATTATTGGGACTATGCTGGCAATTGTGATTGGGACTATATAATTATATACCATCATTCTAGTATTACCGTGATCTGAGGACAAACTTCAGTAGAACAACCAAGAGAACATCAATTAAAACCGCATCCTCCTTACATAAAGCCCTCCTTCCCCTTATTGGAGGGAAACGTAGAATATTCACCTGATGCATTAGCTCCAATATAAGAAAAGGAGGGAAAGCTCATCTTTGTCCTGCTGAGCAGCTGGTGGTTTTGAACTGCTGACTTTTTGGTTCAACTTGTAACCAGGACTTCTAACTCAATGTGAAAAAAACTAAAATCCTCACAGCTGGATCAATTTTATTTATAGTTTTGGTCTAAATACAGAGAATTGACACATTCTATCATTACTTAATCATACATAATTTCAAATCCTATTAGCAAAATTTAAATGAAATACTTTAAATATTAGTTATTAAAATGATTGTGTGATTTTTCTCACCAAAGAGCATATATTAAATCACAACAGATCTACTATGTCTATTACAAATATAAAGACAACGATCTTAATTATTTTTAAACGTTTGGCGTATTGCTCTCTAGTACTACTGTTCCTCTGATCGAAGTGTGAATATCCTTATACAGCTCCGTGCTTTATGTTACTTTTCTCCTCCAATTCCTTTCAACCTGGCTGGTTGTTTTGAATAGTGCAAACCATCATAACTAATGGATAACTTCATTCTTCTTAGTCTGAAGCAATTTTAGTTCTTATAAAGTATTTATCCCAAAGTTTGAAGGTTTCTATTTTCTGGTATACAGAATATAACTTTTTAATAGGAACATAGAAACATAATGAGTCTTAGCCTCCTGGGCTCCGGGCCCACTCTGAAAACACAATGTTATAATTTAATATCCCAGCAAGGCTTCCATTGGGTAAATGAAGATTTCTCTCCTTTACTTATATTGGAGCTAATGCATAGGTGAATATTCTACATTTCCCTCCAATAAGGGGAAGGAGGGCTTTATGTAAGGAGGATGTGGTTTTAATCGATGTTCTCTTGGTTGTTCTACTGAAGTTTGTCCTCAGATCACGGTAATACTAGAGTGATGATATGTAATTATATATTCCCAATCACAATTGCCAGCATATTCCCAATAATTTCATGTCCATTGTCCCATTTTCACTGGTAAAACAGGCTGGCTATGAAAAATCAAAATAAGTTCCTGCAAGATGAACTCTAAATATGTTCATATTTGTGTTCATATTTTTTCCTCAAAATATGCCACTTGGTGTTATAATTTGTTAATGATTTAATTTGAATCAACAATATCTTTTGCTATAATATTCATAAAGTATATTCAACTTCTTTTCACGTTACCCAAGAGCTTAAACTGAAAATACGTTTGATTGAAATCCTTACAGTCATCCTTATTACTTTATTTTCTTCTCAAAAACAAACTAGAGCTAATAATCTATTAATCCATAGTATTACTTTTCCAGTCATGTTGCTGCTTTCAGTAGTTCAAAAGAGTTAAAACCTAATCTCAAATCCCATTCATCAATGCTTTTTCCCATCACTGTTACAATTTTTCAGCTAGACAAGGAAATTAAGAGTCAGAATTGTTCGCATGCACTGATTAACCCTATGTTTCCTTTCTGTCTCTTCATGGGGAAAAAAAGACTAAGAATTCCATAGATAATAATAGGAAACTCAATCTGAATTTCAAGTATTTTGTGTCTGAGGTCACAAGGAGTAGTATATTGTCGTATTTGCATCTTAAACTTCCGTAATAGGAAGGCCATGTTGCTAAGATTTCAAAGTTCAAATGAGAGTTCTACTGCTTGGGCTTATATTGCATTTAGAGCTAATAAATTTTTATATCTAGGGCAATTTTTTCTCATTTCCCAGAATATTTTGTGGTGCTTTCTACCCCAAATAGCATGAGATTTAGTTTAAACTGGTTCAGGTTAAACATAAGTGAGGTCACTTTAGTAGAAGAGATGCAATTTAATCAAAAGTCTTCAAACTTTCCGAGTCTCTTTTGTGTCTATCAAATACAATGTCTCTGTCGGAGTTCAGTTTCAGGGCATAGAAGTCTTTCTATTTATATCTTAGGCGGCTTTAATGCATGGAATAAAGTGCTAACAAAATGTTAAATGTGACAGAGGCTGGACCTGGAGGCATGAAGACTCTCTCCACCTCCACCCCCTTCGACAACAACATGGCCAAATCATTTCTTCTGCTTAATCCACATGGCAAGAGATTGAGAATCCATGACCCACAGTATGACCCACAGAATAAATGACTCAGCAGTAAGAGCCATGACTATCTCCGCCAACCTGCAGCCACCTCTCCCTATCCCAAAGCCAGAGAAATTTCGAATTTCTCAGAAGGGCATCAAAATGGTACAGCCTAATATTAAACCAACATATTAATAGAAGAATCATAATGTTTAGAATTTCAGCCTCCTGAAAACATAGTAGAAAAACGTTATTGTGGATAGGAAGAATAAATTCACTCCTCAAATTGTACAATTCAAACATCCCTTACTTAGACTGGCCTTCAAACCCCTGTATGATCCTCTTCAGCCTACTGTACATCTCTATCCCACTGGCAAACTGAAATCCTTGATAAAGTCTCCTGAAAACACTAGCTATCTCTGGGCCTTTACTTACCATCTACCCCTTTTGCCTATCTAAAAATTACTTTTTCTTTCGAGCACACATATCTTCTGCATTGCTATTTTAATGTCTAATCTCTAGAGCAAATTCTAGTTCTGATCATCTTAGTCTCACTCACTATAATTTTATCATAGTGTCTGAATATGGCAGGAACTCAGTACATATTGGAAAAATATAACAAAAGCAATGTGTCATATTTACCCCACCAATGTCTTTCAAACATACTTTATGGAGGGTGAACTTTGAGATTAATAAGCAAATTCTACTCTTAGGAAAATTAATTTTTTAAGTTTCTTCAAGTTTCAGAAGATTGTATTCAAATGAAATAATAATTTACTCAGATTGCTACTAGACGAAAAGGGTTTTCTTACTTCAATCAAGGTTCAGTGCAAAGAGTGCCTGTGGCTCCATCTCATTTACCTTGGTATACCTTTTAGATATGCCATGAGTGAGTGGCTTCAAAACTTAGAAACGTATTTTCTCATAGTGCCAAGTATACGGAATTTTAGTTCTACGGTTCCAGACAAGGCCCTTCTTTGTGTATTTCAAATTCCTGGCCTGAAGATCCGTCTGCTATCTATGTTTGTCTGCATGTGATACCTTTACTGTTGTCTACATAGGGTCATTCTCTTTATGACATGCTTTAATAGGACCTCAACAAAGGGGCAGAAAAACTTATTTCCCTGTTGGGTGATATTTACAAGGACAAGGCTAGGGTTTGAACTTATCTGCGGCAGGGGGCAGGGGAGACACAAAATTCATTCACTAACAGCACCGACCCAGACACCACACACACATACATACACACACACACACAAGTTCTCCTCGACCTTCTCAAGTCACAGTTTGACAATTGCTTCCTTAGGTACATTCATTTCCTCTGAGTCTGTGCACTTTTCTGTGTAGCTATTAAAGAAGTCACAACAGCATCCAGAAGCATTTTGGATTTATTACCACAGGGAGGAATATATCAAAAGGCCCAGAATCCAGTCTTTTCTTTGATACATATTTTATCATAACTCAAAAATTTGATAGATGGCATCAAGGGATGGATAGCTAAAAAGACTGAGAGACCATGAAGAAGTAGAGAAAAGGGAGGAAAGGAAGGAGAAAGGATGGAAAAATAATAATCGGAATGAGTTATTCTTGAATGGCAAGATAGTACTTTCTACACGGTGCAGGCTTTGAGCTGCTACGTGCAAGGTGGATGGTTCAAACACCCCCGCTGCTACTCGGAATAAAGATGAGTTCATTTACTCCGAAAATGAAGTACCGTTTAGGATCCCTCCATAGCAGTGGTTCTCAACCTGTGGGCCGTGACCCCTTTGGGGGTCAAATGACCCTTTCACAGGGTGGCCTAAGACCATCGGCACACCCATAAATGTTTCACAATCTATAATTACATATTGTTTTATGATTAATCACTATGCTTTAATTATGTTTCATTATGTTCAATTTGTAACAATGAAAAACATCCTGCATATCAGATATTTACATTATGATTCATAACAGTAGCAAAATTAGTTAAGAAGTAGCAAAGAAAATAATTTTATGGTGGGGGTCACCACAACATAAGGAACTGTATTAAGGGTCACAGCATTAGGAAGGTTGAGAACCACTGCTCTATAGGGCTGATATGCATCAGAATCTACTTAATGATCGCTGGTTACAAACAGGAGGAGGAGGGAAAGGAAAAACAGATCGTGAGTGAAAGAAGAAAATATGTTAGCATCACTTCATCAAAAACTATTAGGACTCACCCAAATCCACTTCTAGGCTCCATAAATTACTTGTCCTCTCTGCTTTGGTAGTATTCTAATATTGCTATAATGGATGCTCTGTTAGGTATACAGAAGCTCTGGTGCCACTATCAGACAAGTGTTGAAATGCTAACTGCAAAGTCTACATTTCAAAGTCACCAGACCGGCTTTGGGAGAAAGACAAGGTGATTTGCTCCCATAAAGATTTATGGCCTCAGAAATCCTAAACACTATGAATTAGAATTGGCTTGATTCCAGTGTTTTGCTTTTTACTGTGTTTTTAATGTATATATAGAAAGCATGTTACCAAAAAAAAAACCCCCAAACATACCTTCATTTATAATCTTTAGCAAACTCAAAAGATAAGCTATTCCAAATTTGATACTTTTCTCTCTTATACAGAATACCAAGTTTGGGGATTTAACTTGGGAATTTTATATAGTGAAATAATATTATATAAAAATTTGGAGAAGTTTAATAACTATTGTAAAGCACAAAATCATTATGTAGGCCAGTGTTTTAATTAGGAAAATACTAAAAAATTATGTCATAATCTTGGTAGTGAAATTATTTTTGACCATTGTCTTTTCATCTACCTAATACAATATACTTCTGGCCACAGTTTTATCAACTGTCATAAATTGTGGTGTATTAGGGTCACTATTATTCATTAATTTCCTTGTTTTAACTTATATTTCATAAAGTAGAAGTAATTTCTGAAATTGCATGAGTTCAATTTTCTGGAGATATGAGTTGAGATCAGTGTTGTTCATTGATGTCTCACAAATGACCTTCACTCACTACCATCCCGTCATTTCTGACTCCTAACAATCCTATAGGAAAGGGCAGAACTGCCCCTGTAGATCTCTGACATACTTTTTATGGAGGGAAAACCCTTATATTTCCCCCAAAGAGCAGTTGGTAGTTTCCAACTGCGTAACCCAGTTCATTGCCAGGGCTTCTTCAGAAATACAGTAGCGAGTGGGCTGCGACTCACAGGATTGACAATTCAGAATCACCAGCCACTCTGTGGGAGAAGGGAACTCTCTATTCCTTAAAACAGCTACTGTCTCAGATACCCACAGGGGGTCGCTTTGAGTCAGCATTGACTTGATGGCAATGAATTTAGGTTTTGGATTCAAATGCTTCAATTTTCCTTTAATCTTCCTTATTCAATGTCCAAATTTCACATGCATATGCATACGAGGCCACTGAAATACCACGGCTTGGATCCACAGCACTTCAGTCCTGAAAGTTACATCCTTGCTTCTCAGCACTCTAAAGAGGTCTTGTACAGCAGATTTACCCAAAGCAAAGGGTCTTACTATCTCTTGACTTAAGCTTCCAAGAGTATTGATTGTGGAAAAAGCAAGATGAAATCCTTTACAAGTTCAACCTTTTCCCCTTTATCAAGATGTTACCTACTAGTCCGCTTGTGAGAAATGTGGTTTTCTGTACATTGAGTTATAATCCAAACTGAAGGCTACAATCCTTGATCTTCATCAGCAAGCACTTTAAGTCCTCCTCATTTTTCAACAAGCAAGGTTAAGTCAGCTGTATATGCTAGGTTTTTAACAAGCTTTCCTCCAATCCTGAAGCCACATTCTTCAGCATATAATGTAGTTTCTCTGATGACTGATTTAGCACACAGATTAAATAAGTATGGTGAAAGGATACAACCCTGACACACACCTTACTGATCTTAAACACTTTAGTATTCCCGTGTTCTGCTGTATATTCCAATAATTATCAATGCAATTTCTATGATGATGCAAAGCAATTCAATTATCAATGAGCAATTTCTAATTAAACATGGTAGATTCTTCAATTTCTTTATCACTAGCTTTAGTGGGTGGTGCATACAAATGAAAAATAGTTGTACTGATTGCATTTTCTTGAAGGTGCATAGATATCATCCTATCAGAGAATGAGTTGAACTTCAAAACACATCTTGAAATGTTCTGTTGACTATGAGTACAATGCCTTTCATCTTGTGTCATTCCTGACAAAATAAAACATATACCTTTCTGATTCCCAATGGCAAAGACCAGTCCATCTCAGTTCATGGATGCTCAGACTACCGATATTCATATGTTCTATTCATTTTTAAGGGCTCTCAATATTCCTAGATCCATACTTTGTACATTCCAAATTCCGATTCTAAAATGTTTGCAGCTGTTTCTTCTCAACTTTAGTTGTACTGCATTAGCAAATGAAGATCTTCAAAGCGCCACTCCTACCAGCTCTATTCCATTCACGGTACCATGGTCAACTCGGTTTTGAAAAGGCAGATCCTCTTCCGTCATAGTAAGAGTTCTTTAAGGCCCATCCTCCAGCACCATCTCCAACAATGGCCTGCTTCCATTCATTAGGTCTTCAGTATCTGACAGTGTCTCTCTCTGTGCATATGTATAAGGTATTCAAATGCTTCTTCCTCAGAGGTGGGCAACTGAGTCCTTAGTCATAGTCTGTTTTAAGTCTGGAAGCTTTACTGAAACCTCTTCACTTTGGTGACCCTGCTGGCATTTGAAATACCAGTGACACGTCTTCCAGCATCATAGCAACACACAAACCACCACAGTATGACAAACTGACAGACAATTGTTATTTAGTTTTACTTTATTTGCCTGGGATGAAAGTGAGAAAAAACAATAACTGTGATATTTAATTCTTGCAAGAGGTGTTTTGTTTTCAGTTGGGTCCAGAGCACGATTTACAAACCATTGTCTTCTCTTCTATTTGCTTACCAACTACTGACTCATTATTTGACTCTGAGAAATGACTCGGCCTCCCTAGGGTAAAAAGTGTTTTCTTGAGAAGTAGATGCATATAAGTCGAGTTACCTAGATAATGTATATAATCCCTTGTTCTGTTGCTTCGCAAAAATTTAATACATGTACTATGTAGGTATTTCCACATAGCAGAATAAAAGTGAAACTGGAGGCAAATTAGGACTGATTTCATAATTTAATATGTTAATAAATTTGATGAGAGCATCTGTTGGAAATCTATAAAATTAATTTCTTCAAACTCAAGATAGCATATTTTTTGTACTTTAAAAATTACAAGAACAAAATTGAATTTATTTTCTATTAATTCTCATAAGATGAAAACAATAGAGCAATTAGAAATTTTAAAGTTTTTTTTTGTTTCAATCATCTTTCATGGATAAATAAGAGGAATATGTTATAGAATAAAACTAAAATTTATGAATAGAACAATAATAGTTCTACAACTCAGGTCCAGTGGCTATCAGCCATGTTTTCAACATTCATGTAGAAAAATTTTTATTTTCTCTCAAATAATATTGGAGAGAAACTGAAATATTATAATATTAGCCATGAGTGTAATTCATGTACTGCAATATTTTAAAAATTGTCTTTATTGTTAATGTGTTATGGATAATAGTCATAAAATTGCAGAATAACAATCAAAATTATTATATGTAGAGGTTTAGTGGGGAAAAATAAAGTTCCCAACATTTATTTCCTACCATATCATTGAATTTGTCTCTGTTTTCTATTTACACCTGCCTTTAAGACTGACCACTTCAATGGATAGTTGTACTGTGTTCAGGGTATCACGCTTGAATTGTTCGATAAAGTGAGCTGTATATGAAGCTTGCATTGTATTCATATGGTGAAAGTGCTTTTGCTGTTTCTATTTTAGTTCTCCTCATGTAGCACAATGACAATGTCTAGCTTACTTTCCCCATCAATTCTGAAATATTATTTTTTATGAATTCTTAATTCTTTCAAGCTAGACAGTCATCGTTTAGTATGCTGTTTGGCAAAGTCTAATTTCTTGCAAACATACAATATTTGAAATTTATATTGCAACTGACTTCTCAGCTCTCTGTTTACTCATGGACCAACCTAAATTTAGTGTTCATCTTTAGATTTTAAATTGTAACTTATAGGGGTTTGGAGGGATTCCCTAGGTACATGGAAGTAGGTGCAACATGTCGGTAAGTTTTGCTAATGCATACTAATGGATATTAATTATTAAGTACTAATTCACATAGATGCCAAATGAATATTATTTGAAATGTGAGAGTGTGGTGTTTCATTTAATGTTTTGAAGGAAATAATAATCCAACCTTTCACTTGTCAGTCAAACTGTAATCAAAGTGTTTGTGGAGTTGGGTCTTATTTCCCATCCTCAACATACCTATTAATTGTAGACTAATCTAATCCTCCCATCAAAATTGAGCATATTATCTCCTATAGAAGAAAGTAAGTGTATGAATATGGGGGAACCGAACAAATCAAATCAGCTCTTTAGCATTCAGTTTAAATGCCCACTTTAGACTTACAGCCATATCTATTTAATTAAAATATCTTAGAAGTACTAATCACTATATAGATTAAATAGTCCTTTGTTCAAATACCCTGCTATTGGTGCAATTTTCAATACATCTGCTTAACACGAGTGGGTTTCCATGAGAAACATTATTTTAAAAATGTAAGAGTTGATTTATTATTCTCATTGTATAAAAATGTACACAATGTCATTTAATTTTTCCTCCAGAGAGGATAAGAACATAGTCCCATTTGTTCTGCCTTCTACTTTCTTTATTCTCTGAATATTGAATAGCATAACTATGAGGTAGTTCTGTGAAGCATGCTTGACGATGCCAGTGATCCCCTTGCTCAGATTTTCTGTACAATTTTCTATTGTTGCCAGTTGCTAATGAGTCAATTATGACTCATGACAACCCATCTGAATTTCTCTTCAGGATTTCAAGATGAGAATCATCAACATGCTGGGTGAATTAGAATCACCAACATTTTGGCTAGCAGTTGAGAACTTACCTGTTTACACTACAATGGTCTTGTATCCATGAATTTTAAAAATGAGATTAAGGACTGTGAAATCATTTGAAAGAGCAGAGATTAAAAACGTCAACATATCCTTTTATGTGTAAAGTGTCCTTGCTGACTCTTAGAGTTCCTAAAGACTTATTCTACCACTGTTAATTTTGCTATTATTAGATGAATCACTAAAATTTTTAACTTTTTCCCACCACAGCCCATGTCTCCTGATGATAAATTTTCTTTCATAAGCAAAGCAATCATACACTCTGATCAAGTGTTATAAACCTCATGTTTATGATAAGCCATTAGAAATTGCTGAAAAGTAAAATTATTTAAACTCTGAACTATATTTCCAATTGTCACCTGAGCACAATCAAGATGGAATCTCTAGGCAGTGAAATTAATGGTAAATTTCTTTAACCTTATTGATCCCAAACATTTATTTTACACTAAGAAAAGATCACACTGCTTTTGCAGGCTTCCTGAAAGTGATGTGATCACTTAAAAGTGAAAAAAATGTCCTACTGAAATACAAGTTCAAACTCAAACTTGATCAGTATTTTTTTTTAAATCATTTTTATTAGGGGCTCATACAACTCTTAGCACAATCCATACATGCATCAGTTGTGTAAAGCACATTTGTACATTCATTGCCCTCATCATTCTCAAAACATTTGCTTTCCACTTAAACCCCCAGCATTAGGTCCTCATTTTTCCCCTCCCTTCCCACTCCCCTCTCCCTCACGAGCCCTTGATAATTTATAAATTGGTATTTTGTCATATCTTGCCCTGTCCGACGTCTCCCTTCACCCACTTTTCTGTTGTCTGTCCCCCAGGGAGGAGGTCACATATAATTCCTTGTAATCGGTTCCCTCTTTCCTTTTAAAATAATCAGCTCAACACCAGAAAGGTGGAGCTACTTCATTAATAAAGAATGGTTCTTTTGTAAAAAAAAAATTTTTTAAGTAATTAATTTATTTATTTTTAATCATTTTATTGGGGGCTCATACAGCTCCCATCACAATCTATACATACATCAATAGTGTAAAGCACATTGTACATTCACTGCCCTCATCATTCTGAAAACATTGCCTTAGAAACGGTGTAGTTAAATGTGCAATATTGTCTTCAGCATTCCCAGTGTTGCTGCTTTCTTTCTTCCTCCCACATCCACCACTCCATCTTTGCTATTTATTTACTTTGTGCCTGTGTACTTTTCTAGTTTATTCATTTGGTCTAGTAGGCCCAAGATACCTTTTCCAAATCTTAATTTTGAATGAACAATTCAGTCTTCCTGCTCTACATTACTTGGGATGGCATTGATAGCCAAGCGTATTGTTTACACTAGCTATTTGATTTACATTAATCGAGGCTTGCTTCAGAAGCACTTTCCCCCCTTTTTATAAGCAAGTGGATTTGAAGACTTTCCGTTTCTAGGAAGAGGCACATTTTGTTGTTGTTATTAAACAGACTATTTATGCACGTTTTATATTTAGAAGTTCATAATAGAATCCATTATCTGAGTGGAGGCAGCATATATGGCACATATCCCATATAGAAAATTCTGTTTTGGAGAGAAGATGACGAGTGGGTAGGTTCAATAAACGATTTGTGTTGGCAGTGTCCATTCAGAACCTGATTTCACTATTTTGTTGCTGTTGTTTGCTTCCCACATTTCCCCTGGAGTATCTCAAATCATTTTGTTACTTGTTTGCTACTATTCAGCTCATTCGCTTTACCCTCAGAACATCACTTTTCCTAGGTATTCTCCAGAGGAAACACGATGTTTTTATTTATGTTATAAAATGGATATTATTCAGGATGTGTTTGTCCACCATAAGAAGTTAAGTAGCAAAAGTAATACAACAGTCATTATGATCTGTCATCGTAGGGTGAGTCCTTCATAGTCCCAGAGTGCACTCCGAGAAACACATTCTAGGATAGAAAGACTTAACGCTCACACGTCTTTTTATCCAAAACTCAAGACACCCTTCTCAGAAGCCCATCCATGGACTTCCTGTTAGGTGTCATTGATCAGAGCCAGTCGCTGGCTAGGGAATGTTATTATTATAAGGGGTTAAATCTATTCAGCATTCTCTTCCTCTGATTTGGAATGAGAATAACAAAGACTCCTGAATACCTGGAAAATTCAGAAGAATCTACTTGCAAGGAGTATGAAGAGATTGACATGTAGATCAACAAAATAAAGGAACAAGTCTGTCATAGGTTGAAATCACCAAGAAAGCTTCATGACTTCCCTTTCCTCGTAATGTTTAAAGGACTTAACACAGGGATTGGCATATCCTAAATCTCCATCAAATATGTTTTAAAGGATTTTATAGATAACACAATCACTAATATTAATGAGAATTATAATGCACAGTCCGTGAAAGGCAAAAAGGAGAGGGTGGAGTAAGACTGTCAAACAGAACAGTTTTGGTCACCATGGTATGTAATAACTGGATTTTATGGAATGCTAAGGGAACACCTGACTTCCTGGTTGCTAATGCGATTGATCAAGTTACTTGACTCATGAGCAGTGTTTGGTACTGTTGCTCCCTTATTCTTTTTTTGGCCCAGTGGGTCAGCATTAGGCCTCTAACAGAACGTTACTGATTCACGCTCACCACGGTTCACACAGCAGGACGACTCCGTCATTTCTGTAAAGATTGGCAGGCTGTGAAACCCTATGGAGAAGTGCTGCTAAATCTCCCGGTAGTGGACTCTTCTGTGAGCCTTCGGAATATCACCTTCTCTCGTTTGATCTTTTCTCAGTGGTTGCGCATTTCCAGCTCTATTTAACTGTCCTCTCCAAGTTCTTAATAGGGCTTGAGGGTGAGACCTTAGTCTTCTCATCTTTATTTGCATTTATGTCCTTCAGGCGCTTCTCCCGCATCGTAATCTTTTATATTACCCACTTGCAGAGGGTTTCCCAAACTACCATACTTTTCCTCTCCTTTTTGTTCTTTTCTCATGGTCTTTCTTCTCTACTTTTGCCCCCTGGGATAGAACAAGGTAGAAACAAATAAGAAAATGAAATAAAGGTGTTTCTCTGATTGCAGAATTACTCACAGCAATCTTTGAAGAAACACGCCCATTGGGAGAAATGGCACAATTCGACAAATCTCTGTGTGGAGCCTACTGTGTGAATGACACAGTGCTAAGAAGCCGAATGGGAGTCAGTTCCACTCTCAAGATACATATAACAGTGCACAGCGACTGTCAGCCAGCGCACGAGTAACTGTAACTATAAAAGGCAGGATAAGTCCTCGCTCCTTTTCCTTACCCATAAATCTGCTCCCTGTCTTGTCTTAAGAAAGAGCAAAAACAAAACAAAACAAACCACAAGAGCAGTTTATTCTCAGAACTGCTCACATCCCTGCCTTTTAATTCCAAACTCTCTAAGGAATTTCTTCTACTCTATTTACTCTTTAATCTCAATATCTGCATTATAAACCTCACTTGTAATCCTCTGAAGCTTTCTCCACAAATCTCTTTATCCCTGTCATCAGCCCCACCACTCTTCCTGCTTACATTTTGAAATTCTGTCAGAATGTTTTCTTCTCTTCCTTGTCCTCGCCTCATCCTTTAACTGCAAAATGGGAGAGTCTGGTTTAAAAGAAGTCCATGAAAAATAATTTTATTTGAAAATAAGATGTAGAAAAATAGGAGATATGAAAAACCCAATACAAACTGATGCAACACGATAACAAGTGTCAAAAAGGGAAGTAATGCCATGTTAAAGAGGTATGAGCCAATTGATGTGTACCCCCACGAAAGCAACACAGTAAGCAGCAGAGTGGGGCTGGAAAGTGAGTCGCGCAATGCATAGTTCATGATACAAGGTATCTATCATAAATAAGAGACAGAGGGGAACATGCTTGCCAACTTCAAATATTAATTAGGACAAAGGGTTAGACATTCTAATATTTTAAAGAATCCTTAACTACTTGAGAGTGATGTAGCATTGGGAAGAGCTGTGTCGTAGAACAGCCTTTTCAAGAAAAACTAAAAGGGAATATATCCAAAATGTTCTAACAGAGATACTTGCTTTAGATGACAGCTTGGACTAGATTAAAGACCCGGTCCAACACTGAAATGTTATGATTAATAAAACAACTAGAAATATATCAGAAGTTAAAGCTTTTAGTTTATAACCTGAACATCTTCCAACTCATGGTTCTACACCGGTGTGATCGGTTGAGGAAAAAAATGATGAAAGTGTTGTACTATGAATGATTAATATGCTCTGAGTTTGATAGAAAGTTTCACCTAAGAAATGTGAGCATTAAAAAGTGGAAAGTACACGATTTGCACAGCAAAGCTATTTTGCAGGAAGGTAAGCAAAGAAAAACTGTGATGATGGAAATAATATTCTTTGGTAAAAATTATGTCAATGAAAGTTCCAACTGATGATTTATTCAAGTCTTCACTGGAAAAGATGACAAGTATAAAATTCTGAAGACTATTAGCAGTAAAAATTATGCTATTTTGCTTTGGAATAATCAGAGTGTAGTACATGAAAACAAATTCTGTCCCATTTACAATGAAAAAAGTGTTCTTCAGGCTCTTCATCTGTTACTGATGCTTTAACACGTTATACAAGTACAGATGTATGTACACATGTACATGCACACACACTATGCACAGACAGACAAACAGCACGGGGCGCTACAGGTGAAGTGACCAGAGTTCAACCCCACCACTCACTTCGCAGGAAGAAGATCAGCTTGTCTGTTACACCAAGGACACCTTGTATGACCAGAAACATACGAGACCATCGACAACTTGCCGTCCACTCATGGCAGTTATTCTGGCTTGGTTTCTTTCCTTTCTTTCGTTGATATAAACATTATCTCTCTAATGTGAGAACAAATTTTACTTGATAGGTAACCTCTTGTGACCTTGTCCTAAACTCATAGCCCCTCGCTTGATGTTATTACCTTGAGAGTAGTCAGTTGTCATTTATAACACATTTTCTGTTTAAAATACTTTATAGCATGAAGAATATTATACATTTTTTCTCTTCTAAAATAGTTGTAAATGTGTGTATGCAGTGAGAAGATGTGTTGGGTATTAAGGACGGAGAGTGCAGCCCAGATTGTTAATACAGTAGCCATGATGAGTTAAATGCAGTATATAATCCATAAGATAATAAATTAGCATGAAATAAATAAGAATCACCAACTAATTAAAAAGTGAGTAGCCACAATTTAGGAAAATCTAATTTCATAATAACAATTATTCCTGCCAATAAATGTGCGTGTTTTTTAGGAAACAAATGGTTGTCATTAAGTTCGTGTATCTATTAAGAATTTTTAGTATCTAATGATATATTTTAGGAATGGCAAGTTAACTTCCATGTAAAAGTACTCTTGCTTTTATTAAAATATTATTCAACTTAGAAATGACAAATTATCAACAGTGCACAAGCTCTTCAAGGTTATGGTTCAATTTAACCGTTCATTAAGTCTTGTTTATTTTTTACCCAAGATATATGTCCGTGTTCACCACCAATCTGTAGATTAAGAAGAACAATTGATAGGAGGTGTTAGACACACACCATTAAGACCAGAGATGAGCTTAGTAATTTTAAGAGAAATAAAGCAGAACCCCAAGGGAGATTGTATAATGTAAACTGATTGTAAGATTAGATTATCGCCGTCCTTCACAGACTCAAGATATATCGCCCTTCTTCCACAGGAGCTAATGCTTATTGACATGCTCCCAGAAGGTAGACACAGGTACAATTATTTGTGTCTTTAAACTTGATCCAGTGTTTCATACATTACTCAGTGCAAGCATGGCACGCAGGGATTGCTTATTGTTCTTCCAAAGTCTTTATTGTTGTTGTTGGGTGCTGCCTAGTAGGTTCCAACCCATACTGACAGCAGAGCTGCACCATAGGATTTACTCGGCTGTAATCTGTTCTGAATTCTTTTGCCAGGCCTTTCTCTCCTCAAGCTGATGAATGGGTTTGAACCACCAAACTTAACAGATGAATATTTAGCCTTTGTGCCACCAAGCCTCCTTTCCAAAGATTTCTCTCTCACTATCATGGAGTCAATACTGACTTATTGTGGCTTTCTGAGACTGCCACTGTTTACAGGAGTAGAAAGTCCAGTCTTTCTCCAGAGGAGCTACTGGTAGTTCTGACCACTAACCATGCAGATTGCAGCCCATGCGCAACCACTGCACCACCAGGGACCCTTCAAATATTTAAATGAAGCAAATGCAATTAGCATTTTTTTCTGATGTCAAAGTATTCCTCTTGTTTAAGTAGTTAACCAAACAAATATATTCATTGCACAGCAAAAAGGTAAAGAAAAGTGTCCTTATATTAGTATTTCACAAATATCTTGTGATTCTAGATAATTCTATAATAACGTCATGGAGTTCTTTCCCATGAGATTGAATTTCAAGATCATTCTGCTCCAGTACTCTAATTTTCATAGTTAGTAGATAGTAGAACATGTAATTACAATGACGGCTAAAATCCACGGGTGTCTAATTTCAAAACTAAGTCTTCTCTTATGATTGCTCATGTTTGCTGTTAACATGGCGGGGCTAAAATTCAATGTGGGTCTGCAGCTACAACCTAGCAATCACATCTGATGCACAATAAGAAGAAATAGCTGCAGACATAAATTAAAAATTGGAACATGGAATGTATGAATTGTAAACCTAGTAAAATTGAAAGTCCTCAAAATGAATTGGAATACACGATACAGACTGGTATCTGAGTCATTAGTCAGCCGAAATGGACTGGTGTTAGCCATGTTGTTTAGATAAGCATGTAGCTTACTGCGGCAGGAATGGCACATTTAGGAGGGAGAGCCTCACATTCATGGTCAAAAGGAACATTTCAAGATTGATCTTGAAGTATATTGAAGCTGTCTGATGAACTCTACCAACTTCTTCAGTCTGAAATGAGTCAAACATGCAATCCAGGTGCATTAATAATTATGGTCTATTGGAATGAAAAATTTAGAAACAAATTTAGAAGGAACAGTACTTGGAAAATATGGTCTGGTAGATAGAGAGGTTACAGGTTGAAATTTTGAATAACAATGACTTCTTTATTGCAAATACCTTATTCAACAATCTAAGCGGGAATTATACATTTTGCCAGATGTATTAGATAGAAATCAAGTGAACTATTTGTATGGGAGGAGACACTGGAGAAACTCCCTATCTGCAGCCACGGCCAGGCCTGGGACGACTGTGGAAGAGACTATCAATTGCTCATATGTAAGCTCAAATTCAAGTTGGTAAAGTGGAGGGGCAGCTAAAAAGAGGAAGACCTTCAACAAGATGGATTGACACAGTGGCTGCAGCAATGGGCTCATGCCTAAAAACAATTGTGAGGATGGCGCAGGACCAGGTGGTGTACCCTGAGTTGTTCTTCTGCTGTGCTATGAGTTAGGACCTTCTTGATGGCACCTGACCACATCCAGCATGACACAGCCAAGCACCTCATGGCATGGACACATTTGGAATGCATGCTGAGTGACATTACTCCATCCGGTAAAAACAGTTAAGGTAGTAAACCACTATCATAAAAGACAACATCAAGAAAAAGTGTTTTCACACCAAAAGCAGCAGACTTGATGGTTAATGGGCATCTGAGTAAGAGCAAGGGGCAGGAGATGGACTCTCATGGGTTCTTATGAATAAAATTTATTTTGAAAAACCATCACATGCATGGGCATGTGTGTGAATCTGCACGTGCACATACATAAAACACACACACACAGCAGTTGCTGTCCAATCAGCTAAAACTCATGGCTACCCAACCCCTGTCAGAGGAGAGCTGTGTTCCATACGACATCCTGCTTTGTTTCATTTGTTTAGTCAGAAGGAAATCATCACACGTTTCTTTCAAAGATGCATCTGGGCAAATGTGAACGGTCAACCTTCTGGTTGCAGCTAAGCACTGTTAAACCACCCTGGGACACCTATATTAATGAGAGTCATGGCAGACATTCTTCTAGAGCAGTAAATGTGTCACCTAGGCAGCTCTAAGGGCTTTATCTATAACTTTGATCCCTAAGAATTCTATGAGGGAAATATTACTCTCCTCATTTTACAAATTTTGTTCATCACTTCAACTGGACATAGTTCAATAAGCAGTAGCATAGAGTACAAACTGACTGTGTAAGGAACACCTACATGACTCAATTAAGAGCACAGACTAGTGAAAATAAAGGATGTCCAATGGGTGTTTCAGGACTCGGACAAACAAAATGTAGAAAGAATTTTCCAAAATATTTTTGGAAATAAAGATTCAGATACAAATTATGAAGAATGAGTAAAATAATTGAAGTTCTTCTTTATACAATAAAGCAGGTATTTGAAGGATTGATGGTTTGCAATAAACAGAAAGACAACCGTCTTTGAGCTTAAATTCTGAGTACCCTGGTTTGCAAAAGATATAAGTGGTGGAGACAGCCAAACATCTATCTTCAGAGTCCCCACATAAATTGAACCTCCAAGGGTTGCAGGGAGGAGACAAACTAGTCAGGGTGCAGTGTAGCAATGATGAAACATACTACTTTCCTCTAGTTCTTTAATGTTTCCTCCTCCCCCTCTGCCAACTCCCACTATCATGATCCCAATTCTACCTCACAAATCTGGCTAGACCAGAGGATGTACACTGGTACAGATAGGAACTGGAAACACAGGGAATCTAGGACAGATGATCCCTTCAAGACCAGTGGTGAGCGTGGCGATACCAGAAAGGTGAAGGGTAGGTGAGGTACAAAGGGGGAACCGATTACAAGGATCTACATATAACCCCCTCCCTGGAGGATGGACAACAGAAAAGTGGGTGAAAGGAGACGTCAGTGTAAGATATGACAAAATAATAATTTATAAATTATCAAGGGTTCATAAGGGAGGGGTGGTGGGAAGGAAGGGGGAAAATGAGGAGCTGATGGCAAGGACTCTAGTAGAAAGCAAATGTTTTGAGAATGATTATGGCAACAGATGTATAGATGTTCTTGGCTTAATTGATGGATGTATGGATTGTGATGAGTTGTACGAGTCACCAATAAAATGATTTTATAAATTGAGCCTCTATTGAATGTTTTTTGATCTTTAACCTAGACCAATCTTCTAAACTCTTCTATTTATCAATAAGTGTTTCACAATCATGGTCCCATCCCTGTTTCTGTATTCCCACCCGTAACTGTGATGTATACATCTGCCCTCAATCATGATCTTGTAACTGTTTCCTTTGCCTACCAAGGTCCTTCTTAAAGCCTGGGATCTCAGGGAGCCCTTGGACACCATTTGAACCTTGCTATGATGGCCTCCCTAATCCAAACGATGCGTCTGGGTCTGTGACTTTGTGTGGTCTTTGTCCCTTTTAAGACAGTAAATTGTATTCAAGATGAGGTCTCTTGTTCCCTAAAACACAACTAAGTGAAGTTATCCATAAAAGACATATGCAAGCATTGTTGTCTCCAATGTTGGAGGAAGTAATCTTGACCTTGATTAGTATTTAAGAAGCAAGTGAGATTGAAGAGACTCATTCATACCCTCAGAGGTCTAGGTTTCTCAACTCGGATCACTTAGGAAGATTGTAACAAGAGTTGGCCTCAGAGTGTTTCTTCCAAGAGTTATGCCATCCTATCCTCAGAAGGGCTGGATGGCCAGCTTTCTCCAGACAGTTCTTCGTTTTTAATATAATAATATTTTTAAACCTTTTTTTTTCTGAATTAAGCGAAGGATTACAGAGCAAATCTAATTTCTGTTCAACAACTTGTCAATATTTGGTTTGGGGACAACTTTTTTCTTGGTGGCCGAGTGGGTTACTCGTTGGGTGGCTAAGCACAAGGTCAGTGGATGGAAACCACTAGATGCCCAGTGGGAGATAGATAAGGCTTTCTACTCCCATAAAAATTTACAGTCACGGAAACTGACAGAGGGCTCTCCTCTGTCTTGCAGCGTGGCTATGAGTTGCAATTGACTCGATAGTAGGGAATATGATTTCAGTTGACCTCAAACTATGTTTGTTCTTCTGTGACTGACTGACTGACTTCCCTCAGTATAATAGTCTCTAGGTTTATCTGTGTTACAGTGTTTTGCAGATTCATTATCATTCTTTAATATTACATAGTATTCCATTGTATGTATGCACCGTAGTTTGTACATCCTTTCTTCTGCGTTTGCGTTGTTTCTATTGTTTTGTGCAGGCAGCTCCTAAAATAAGTCTTCCTGGTGGTGTAGTGGGTTTACGCAGGGTTTCTAACTATAAGTCAGCAGTTTGAAACCAACATCTGCTCCAGGGAAGAGACACGGTTTTGTACTCCAGTAAAGATTCACATCTTGGAAAACCACAGGGAAGTTATACTCTGTCCTGTAGGGTCACTTTGAGGAGGGATTGACTGATAGTAGTGAGGTGGGGTTTTTCTTTCTTATATTATGAAAATAAGTCTGTATGTCATTTGTTAACCTATTTTAAATTCTCACAGAACAACAGCTAGACCAAAATTCCACTTCAATATCTCTTAACCTTATATGAATAGTCCAAAGTAATATCTTTACTTTGGGAAATACCAGGACATCCTGCTCAAAATATTCAACTGTTGCCTCTGTACAAGTAAGGTATTAGGCTAGACACTTCCTGAGACTTCTTCAAATGGGTGACAGTCGACTGAGACGCCTGAGATGCTATGGATTGGGTCTATATTGACCGTAAAAAAGAGAAAGCTAATGGGATTCTATACATTATGGCTGGAGGCTAAAAGCATGCAGTATATAGGTATATAAAGCATCAGATCATTGATATACTCATGAGATATTTAAATTTATTTTGTATTAAATTGAAATAGCCTATCTTTGATTTTAAAGGAGTGGGTTGATTCAGTCATATTTACAATAGAGTTGTATTGTATTGTCTTATACAAGACACTATTGTACAAGACAATACAATAAAGAAAGAACTATGATAGATACCCTTGAGTGCTTCCAGTGTTAGTTGCCTTTCAAGGCAAGGTCTGCTCTCTTACTACACTCTGGAGTGTTTAAAGATTCTTCTTTTGCATAAACCCAGACTGCCATAATTTAATGTTTGATTTCTACAACTATAGAGCAAATTAGAACATTGTATGGTGATCATTCAAGTATTTGAAGACAGCTATATCTCCTTGTAATCCTTTCTTGCAGACTAACCCTTACCAGTACACTTCCCTAGAGCCAACCCCAAAGACTTTCCAAGAATCACGTACATATACCTCGGCATCCTCACCGTCACTCTCTGGTGAAGCTTGGTTGCACACTGGAGGAGTTGATGGCACATTGGTTTCGATTTGATTGCCAGCCAAAAGGTTGATGTTTAGAAGCCACCAGGATTCCAGAGGAAAAAGAAGCGACAGTCTGCTTCCTAACACTTTTATAACTTTGGAAATCAAAGGTGAAGTTTTCCTCTGCCCTAAAGGGGTCATTGTAAGTCAAAATTGACCAAAAGCAACAGGTTTTTGGTACCACCCTAAATAAGTGAACCCAAAGTCTCTGGCTCTAGAATCAGGGCATCAATATGGCAGTTATCACTGTTGATGTCAACGTAGGGCCAAAGTTGGACACCCCTGATGCAGCCATGCTTTCTTAATATCTGACATGGTAGATGATGCTAGCAGTATTTTCTATGTGTTTTCTTTTCAGAAATCAAAACCTAAATTGAAAAATAAAAATTATATTCCTCTTACTGGGACTTCAATGGAAAAAGGTTTGCTGCAGGGAAAGCCTTCTAAAATCTTCTGAAATTGTACCTTCCTCAAGCTTATTTCTTCTTCCTATCCATTTACCCTGCGGGATCCCACGTACTCCTGTGAAGTCTTGTACTTTCTACCAGCAAACTTCTGAGACCAAAACTTTCATTCCAAATCAACTCTACATTATGTTAAAACCTAACAATAAAAAAAGAAAATCAAGATCCATACAAATAAGGAAATGGACAAATGCCAAAGATTTTAATAATTCATGAGAGAGTTAAAAATTGGTAGAACTACCTCTGAATTTCCAAGACTGTAAGTGCAAGTAGAAAACCCCTTTCTTCCCCCATAGCGAGGCTGGTGTTTCAAACTGCATACCTTGCAGATCACAAGCCAAAGCGTAACAACAATGCCACCAGGGTAAGAGAAAGAGGGAGTAGGAGGTCTGCGCTTCTTCCTGATAGGATAAAATTTGCATACCGATCAATTATAACTTTTATAGAGGTATAAGCACTCAGAAACAATGACCAGGGCTAGAATAAGATTACTAAAGTTTTCTCTAGGTAGACAGTAGTTCTTCAATGATATACACGTTTTCCCCTACAATTAGGGTATTCATTCTAAAGAAATAAATTCATAACAATTTACTCTACTTTAAATAATTTGTGAACAACACTCTTAAAGACTGGTACTATGTTTTATAGATCATTATATCTTAAGTGCAGAATGCAGTATTAGTTACATAGTGATCTTCCAAGAAACGTGGAACAGAAGACGAAATAGGAAATGCACTCTGCAATCAATAACCGACACTTAAAGTAATGTATAATTATACCGCTCCATTTTTCTTCTACTCTGTCCTTGTCCATGTAAAACATATGAAATACATGTAGGTTTACACTCCCTGAAATTTAATGGTAGCTGCTTGCTTGACTAAGCCAGTGGCCTTTTCTGACACCCACTGAAAGGCAAAGAGGGTAGTTTTGCACAGAACAAGAACGAAAGAATCGAGCTGGTGGGAAAGGGCGAAGGCGCAATCCTATTGTAGTAGAATTTTCTGGGCATGCTACAGATGCTCAAGGAAGCTTTACTTTTTTGGTTGACTAAATTTTGAAACTTGCAAGACTATGTTAATCCCAATCCTACAGTTACAGTAGCACTACAGATAGTAAGAAATCAAAAAAGTTTTCAGTCTGGACATTACAGAGGGTCCTCTAACCACTGTGTCTTTTGAAAAAGATGGAGGTTTATTTTTAAGCATTTAAGGGGACAGCACGGATGATTGTATTACCCAGTTTTGAACACCAAAACTGCATGGACATATCGGAATAAGATATGTCAATAAAATATTATATAATAAAAATGGTTTAAATAATAAAATAAAAAAGAGAAATTAACACTTCGAGAGACAATTTCTTTTAACCTTAGCCATAAAGTTCTATACTTATTATCCTCTGAAAATGGATTTTTAGAGCATTAAATTATTCCCTCCTTAGGCCTGGACTATCTGCTGCTGTTTGTGTGACTTTTGTAATTGAATATAATAATCCTTTATTAAAACTATAGAAGTACTAACTGCTATTTTAACTAACTTTAAGGAATCAACTAATATTTAGTTTAGGTATTCTTAAAAGGACATGTTTGCACATATATATTTTTACAGCTATAAAAACTGATTATGACATTTCAGTTGAAAATTCTCTTACAAGCGCAGGAAACACTTGGCATTCGGGGATTCTTAGATACTAACCCTTAACATCTCCCTCTCCTTCCCTGACATCAAGTCGATTTCACTCCGAGCTACCTTTGAGGGCAGAGCAGAGCAGCCCTCTGGGTTTGTGGGGCTCAAAGTCTTCACAAGCGTACAAGGGCTCATCTAATTTCTTGAAGCAGCTGCGTGGTTCAAACTGCAGCCCCTACCAGACGGGATAACATTCAACCAGGTTTCTTCATCTATGTCTCCATAGGTAGAAAGTGTGATCATACATATGAGTTATATTAAAATGCTCAGGACCTGAATAAATTTTAATTTCAAAATTTTTGTTGGGAGTTAATACAGATATCATATACATTCCACAGCCCAATCACATCAAGCAGGATAGTATGATCGAGTAGCAGTAGAAAGAATGAAGCTCATGTTTCATTTATAGCTGATGTCAATAAAATCCCTGAAAGTACTTTTATTCATTTGAATCAGTACTTATGATTTTACCATAATAGCTGCTAAAATTTAATTCATAACCACCAACAACAAATGACATTTTACATGCCTTAAAAAGTATATCAATTGCAACTAAACAAATCAATTAAAAAATATTCATAAGGCAATTAACTTGTTATGGATAATAAAGTTGTATATATTTTAATAAAAGTTTTTAATAATATGAAACATTCTAGTATGATGACTTTATAAGGGACATTTTCTAACTTAAAGGCATGTCTAAGTTATACAGTGAAAATATTCTAAAAAAATAGAATATTTTATTTTAACTCAAGATTTTATTTAAATTTAGACTTACAAACAAATTATTTAGAGGTACATATTTACCAGAGAGAAACATTTTTATAATTTAGAAAGGTTTTGATTTTCACATTCAATGTGGGTAGTGCCCCCTGGTGGAAATATACCAAAATAAAAACTTTAATGCTTCATTTTATATAATGTTGCTATTTAAATAAAAAAAAAAATCAATGATTGAGTTGACATTATCAAGGTAATAAATTCTAATGTATAAACATTAATTAGTATTATTATATTTAGACTTTTGCATATAATGCCTTAGAATGCGTTTTTAAAAGCAACTATCCTTGGATGACACTTGTTCTAGGTGAAAAAAGACCCCAAATTAAAATATATTTTACAGAGACACCTTCATTAGATCTTAACAGGATGAAGAAGGCACCCTTGTGGTAATGCTGAGTAAGCATGGGACTGCTCACTAAAGAGTAGACGGTTCAAACCCGCTCGCAGCTCCATGGGCAAAAGATAGGACTACTGCTGCCATACATCTATCGTCCTTGTTGTTAGTTGACATCAGTCAATTCTGACTTCTAGTGACCCTTCGTACAACAGAGCAAAGCGCCACCCATTTCTCACCAGTCTCACAATGGTTCTCATGTCCTTAGCCCAGTGTGGCAGCCACTGTGTCCCTCTGTCTTGTCAAGGGCCATCCACCTTTTGGCTGCCCCTCTACCAAGCGTGATGCTCCTTTCAAAAGACTGGTCTCTCCTGACAAATGTCAAAAGAGCATGAAACAAAGTCTCATCATCTTTGCCTTGTAAGAGCATTCTGGCTGCACTTCATCCAAGACAGTTTTGTTTGTTCTTTTGTCAGTTCGTGCTATTTTCGATATTCTTCGTCAGCACCATAAGTGAAAAACATCAATTTTCCTTCCGTCTTTTTAATTCAATGTCCAACTTTCATATGCATGTAAGACAATTGAAAATGACATGCCTTGATTTAGGCAAACCATAGTCATCAAAATTAACGTCCTTGCTTTTCAAAACTTCACAGAGATCTTGTGCAGCAGATGTACCTAATGCAATGTGTCTTTTGATATAGTGACTACTGCTTCCATGAGCATCGATTGTGGATCCAAGCAAGTTCAAACCCTTTATAACTTCAATCTTTTCTCCATTCATTAACATGATACCTATTGGTGCTGTTAGGAGGATTCTTATTTTCCTTACATTGAGTTGTAATTTATACTGAAGGCTTTAATCTTTGATCTTCATCAGCTAGTACTTCAAGTCCTCCTCCCTTTCAGCAAGCAAGGTTGTCATTTGCATTTGGCAGGTTATTAATAAACCTGATGCCACATACTTCTTCATATAATCCTACTTCTCTAGTTATTTATTCAGCATATAGATTGACTACGGATGGCTAGAGGATACAGCATTGATGCAAATCTTTTCTGATTTTAAAACATGTAGTATTCCATTCCATTCACGCAACTACCTCTTGATCCAGGTACAAGCTCTATATAAGCACAATGAAGTGTGCTGGATTCCTCATACTTGTAAGGCGATCCATAGTTTGTTGTGATTCATAAAACTGAATGTCTTTGCATAGAAATAAAATACAAGTGAACATTTTTCTGGTATTCTGTGCTTTGAGCCAAGAGCTATCTGACATCAGCCAAGATGTTCTCTCCTGATTCCAGCCTGAACCTCTGGCAGCTCCCTGTCAATAAACTGCTGCAACCATTACTGGATGATCGTCAGTGGAATTTTACAGGCCTCACAGGATTAATAATACTGCTCTATAATTTAAGCATTCTTTTCAGTCACCTTTTTTTGGAATGTGTAAAGATATGGATCTTTTCAAATCAGTTAGGCAGTAGCTCTCTTCCAAATTTCCAATGAATGAATCCTTCCAGTGTTTCAATTGCTTGTGGAAACATTTAATTCAGTATCCTATCAATTCCTGGAGCCCCCTTTTTGGGGGGGCTAATGCATTCAGTGCAGCATGGACTTGTTCCTTCAGCATCACTGATTTTTTTTCTCCTGTGCTACCTCTTGACATGGTGGGATGTCAGCACGTTCCTCGTGGTACAGTGACTCCATGTATCCTTTGCATCTTCTTTTGATGCTTCCTGCATTATTTAATATTTTCCCAAAGAATCTTTCAGTATAGCAACTTGAAGCTTGACATTTTTCTTGAGTTCTTTTGATTTAAGATATGCTGAGCATGTTCTTATTTTCTGGTTTTCTAACTCTAGGTCTTTGCATCATAAATATGAACAGCCTCAGAAACCCTAAAGAGGCTGCAGTGGGTTTGGGCTTTTGGGTAAGAAAACAAAAATAAAACAAAGGAAAGGTAATTAGATGGATAAAAGAGACCATCAGCATGAGCCCCAAATGGTGCCCAAAGTAGCCACAACCAAGTGGTATAAAGCATGGAAAACAAAAGATATCCATCACACATCAACTCATGACAGTTGCAGGGAGGATTACAGGAACAGGTAAGGGACCGAGTTTGGAAAACATACATTGTCGCAGATTAGAAAAATGTATAGGACTTGCTCTGGGGCCTCTGGCCACTTTGATCAAAGACTCTGACACCTTAAACTCCAGTTTCCATCTAGGGTACACCGAGGTAATTTCCTGAGAGTGAGATTGTCCTTTATTGGGCTGACCAGAGAAACAAGAACAATCCACTTTAGACATCGTGCCTGAGTGCAAAGCTTGTTACATTACTGGTCACAGGTCAGAAAGAATTCCGTGGAGGCTGCATTTACGTAGATATAACCTTCTAAATAGAGGCCAGGGCTCAAATTTAAGCTGTAATACACCAATTCAAATTCCGTGGCATTATCTTTTACATTTAAAAATAAAACTATGATGAACCCATCCATCAGATATTTAACTATTACTTGCTTATATTTCAATTATTTGATCATTGCCAGCATTATGAGGGTCAACCAAAACACTGCCAATGGGACAATTCTAATTCAAATAGGACATAGTAGAACTGCCCCCATAGAGTCTTCAAAGCTAAATATCTTTACAGACTGTTCATCTTTTTGCCATTAGGTTAGAAAATGTTCTTTCAAAGCCACAATATCTCCCCTGTAGCAGACCTTTCTGTTAGCATCAGAGAGCCTAACTCCATCACAGAGCTCCTTATTATGAAAGAAGGGATTCAAAGTTCCAAGCTCACTGCTATTGTTGGGGAAATATAATTAAAAACAAAATCTACTCCCAACCCAGTAAATCACATTATAAATATAATAGTGAAAAATGCATATTATTAAATATGCTAAATCAGAATGGAATGCAATCTACTAAAGAGAATATAAGGAGAGAAAGAAGATTCACTTTTTATGTAGCATTGTGGATTCAACACATTATATTTATGATTGTAAAATAAAAATGACTAATTTTCTAGTATTTTTATGACAGGATACTTGAAGTTATACTAACCTCTCCAGAAACTATGAGGTAAAGAGGATTGAAGAAAGTAAAATTACAAAAGAGGTGGCTGCCTGCTTGAGTTAACATCTTAGATCTACACACTCATAAGAGGCAGAAAACATATTTTAAAATGACAAGCAACTCAGAAATTTGCTCTACCACTTCAGTCAAAGAGGTGAGCCTCTTCCTTTATTTTTTTTTAATTTTGTTATCATTTTATTGGGAGCTCTTACAGATATAACATTCCATAGTTCAACCACATCAAAGAGTATTGTACAAATGCTACCACAGTCAGTTTCAAAACAATTTTTTTCTTCTTGAACTCCTTCATGTCAGCTCCACTTTATCTCCTCCCTCCAACCAAGAGCCTTATTTTTATTATTATCATTATTGGCTGCATCTTACACCATCTAATATATATGTTCACATGTAATTTTGTTGTTTGTGCCCCTCGAGTGGGGTTACAGTCTTCCTTTATTTTTACAAGGAGAATTAAGATCTCTTATTTTAAATCTGTATGTATACTCAAATCCTGTCCTCAAACGGTCCCTCGTACACTCAAGCTGGGGTTTATGCGTGAGTATTAGATGCTTTATAAGTACAAGAGGGCTTCAAAAAGTTTGGAAAAGTAAATAAAGGAATTTTCATTATCTTTTCATTTCACTTTTCCATAAACTTTGTGTAGCCCTCTTGTATTCCTGATAAATAACTCAATCACTATAATTTGGACATTATCTGCTATTTTGCTCTGGTTGACATAAAATAATAGCAGCTAACATTTTGTAGTCTCCAGCCATATCTAAAAATATTTAATATTCACATGAAGCTTATAGAAACTTACATTTTAAAAACCTTGTTAAAATCTGAGTAAAGGGCATGAAAACTCAATTTAAAGGATTAAAGGTAGGATGTTTGACATTCTGGATCTGGCTCAAGTACTCTGAAGTTATATAATTTCGCTTTCTCTATAGCAATCTATTTTAAAACTTCAAAGGCTTATTTGTATTTGTCAATGCCTCTGAAAAGCATGTGTGACTGAATGCTGGAAATTACAAATATATACTAAACGTTTTTTAAAATGTCACCACATTTATATGAAATAATATGGTTTATGATTGTTATTGTTAACTTACAATTATTATTTTTGCATTTAAATTATTGAATATGGTCCCTGAAATTTTCAGAAGTCAATTTATTTGTTATGAATGTTGGGACTGTTCAATTTTTTCCCATGTTCTCTGCTGTCTTCCACTGTATGTTTGCAGCAGAGAATATATATTTGTTAGAATACCTAGAGCTATAAACATTTTCTATACATGGGAAAAAGGGGTGGCCTAATATTTCGGACTTTGACTATAAAATATTTAAGATTATATCAAATGCATTTACAGGAGGTATGAAATGTCTATTTTGAGGGATTATGTGAGGGTAATTAGTCACAGATTATATTCAAAGAAGATAGAGTAAATAAATATATTTATTTATATACTTGCTCACAAGTGAAAGTCTTATTATGTGTGCTATGATAAAATGTTTATACAGTGTGAATATAGCACCCTTATTCCAATCTTTATTCTGATTATACTTATAAAAACCTGAAAGTCCATGATAAATCAAGCGACTATTTTTAAAGTAATTATTTCATATTCTGCTTAAGCAACCATACAAATAACAGTAATATGAGGACTAAATTCCTTCAAGTAACACCAAAGCCACAGAGTAAAATGAATATCATCATGTCAAAGTGAATATTTAAGAATAAAGTAAAAATTAAACATGCTCACAAACCCACATATCCTTAAGGCAGATTTCAGAGTACAAACCTTTCAAAACATAGAGATAACTTTATTGCAATTATTTAAAAAGTTCTATTTCTGTGATGATGAAAAGAAACAGGAGAGAATTTATACACACGCACTCAGCATGAGAGCTAGAGGCAGGGGTGAAGGGTGAGGGCATGGGACAAGTAAGACAAAACAATTCAATAAAAGATTCTGCTAATGTGGAGGAAAATATCAGATATCACCAAACTTATAGCTACATTTTAGTCAGGATTGCATCTTTACCTTATTATTTTTCTGCCTATGCCCAAGAAAAGCACACAAAAAGTACGACAGCATAAATGCACTTAATATAAGCAATGATTGAAAACTAAGTATGCGGATTCAATTGTTCTTAGAAAGAACGTCTTGATTTCTCCCAGAGAAGTCACATTAAAGTATCATCAAGAATAACACAGTAATCTCCTTGGAAACACATTCCACTATTTTAGAATATTTCCATGAAAGAGACAAGCCCTGCTATAGAGTCCGTGCATCATCATTGTTGACTCCGGGAATTTCGTCATTGCTGGACAAGATATAGCCACTGGAAATATTAGCCTGCCCTTTTGGATACACTATACTGTTTATTTTCTCCACATTCCTTCAAATCTTAGATGAATAAAAGAATCAGAAATATTTTAGTGCAACTGTCCACATGTTACATGTAAACATTTAACCATCAGAATGAAAGCACCCAGTGATGTGAAGCAGGGGTGAGAGGGGCAGCCCAGGCATTCGGCTGCATAGCTTCAAACTGATGCTGGAATCTAGTAGTAGCCTACAAACCCACTGGAGCTTTCAAATAAAACTGTATTTATAAAAATAGGCAATAAACTACATTTAGCATATGGACTGTCATTTACCAACTCGGGATAGTATATAAATAATTTTATTTTAATTCTTAGAATAGCTCCTTTTTGAAAGGAATTATAACATTGTAGTTATTTCACTAAGAATATAAATTTAGAATATATTAAAGATGATTAAAGAAAATTAACTGTGGCTATACATATACTTTAATTTGTCATTCATATTGTATTTTCCTCCTAAAAATCTAAATGACTTGTGCCTTGTATATGCTCGAGGTGCTTCAAATTTAAACCAAATGAAATTAAACTATAACAATGCTTCTTTCAAATTACATATTCCACTCTGGAATTCAACCACTGTCTATCAGTTTTCACATGGTGGTGCCTTATGCTATGGTGATGCAGGAAGTGATGTCACTAGTATTTCAAATGCTAGTGGGGTCACCCAAAATGATCATGTGTCTGTGCCACTTCTAGGCTAAGAACATACTATGAAGAAGGAGTAGGCTGTTCACTCAGAGAAATTGCTGAAATCCTAGGAGTAGCATCGAAACACTGTCAGTGACCGAGAACCTAAAGACTAGAAGCAGAACGTTGCAAGCTCTAGTTATGAACATGAGTCCCACGGGTCAGACAGCGCTCAAAATCTGCCCGAGGAAGAGCTGCCTTCTCAGAGCACAGCTGAAAACAGTGAGGCACAGATGGAGACAGGCTCTTCATGAGGCCTGACTCAAAACTGGAAGAAACAACTGAAAACATTAATTTAAAACATGGAACTTGTAAAATATCAATCAAGGAAAATTGCAAGAAGCAAAAATAAAATGGAAGGCATAAAGATTGATGTTCTAAACATTAATGACAAGAAACTAACAGGTATTGGCCATCTTGAGTCAGAATAGCCTCTGATTTATTATGTGATAATAAAGATCTGATTTGATGTGAATGAAACATCAAAAGGAAAAGTGTTGCATTTGTCTTCAAAAAGGACATTCAAGAAAGCAAAGTGTGATTTAAAAGACAGGAAAAGCAAAAAAGATCAAAGTGATGCAGGACCACTTTGATAGCATCTACCCCTTGGGAATTCAGAAGACGTTTCCTCGTCCTTTGGAGTAGTTCAATGAGCAGCTATATTGTAATTTGCCATCTTCACCAACCAAAACACAGTTAACTCCCAGTTCACATCCATTCATATAATTTTATTCAGTAAAATAAAAATTGTTTTTGATAAGAGATGAAATTTAATAAGCAAAATTTACACTAAGAGAACATAAATGTTCTATGCAGAAGTAAGTGGCACAATATTTGAGAACACTTTTTATTTAATAACTTGAATAAGAAAAATCAAAATCACTAGATCCAGCAACTAAATTAAATACTATTTATAAATAACAGATTGACATACAAATATATTTTTTTTCCTTAGAGAAGCAGTGACAGGATTTTCAATTGAACCATATCAAATTTCTAACAATGTGGGATACATTTTTCATTTTAATATAGTATATCTTTAAAATGAAGGTGATTTATTTATAAGTTTATAAGTATCTAGCACCTAATTGCACATTTTTTCTACTAAATTAATACACACATTTTGTTAGGCTTATTCATGCATTATATTTCTATCTTTGCTTTTGCTAATATGAAAATACTATTTTAATTATTATATTTTAATAAGTTTAATGATATAATAAAATAACCAATTGCTATGTACTAGTATGTAAAATTAATTTTAAACCTTTATTTGCATCTTTTGCTTACTTTTTTTATATGGATAATTACATTATTTATAATAGAGACTATTCTTCCATATATATTTGTTTTGTTATTTTATCTGCTAAGATGTTGAGTAATAAATTTTATATTTCATTTATCTGCTAAGATATTAAGTAAGACATGTTGAATTTATTTAAAGATAGTAGATACCTTCATTTTTGGATTTTAAAAAGAATATTCTAAATATTTAAGCATACATCTTAAGTTATATCATATATATTCAGTAATTAACTAGCTGTCAACTGAGTCAATACTCAATGTCATGTAAAGGATTTTCATTTTTATTTCTTTGTCTTTGGAGAGGCTGTTGAATTAAAACCATTGAACTTCCAGGTAGCAACCAAATGCATAACCATTGAACTATCAGGGCTACTTGTAAGTACATGCAGTTATTATCATGAATACATCATTGATTTTATGAAATGGTATTTTTAAAATTAAATCTCACTTACTTCTCTTCCTAGGATTACCCTATGGTTTATTACATTTCTGACTTCAGTCAGCATTAGAATTTTTGCATTTATATTGATGTCAGAGTTTTCTATAACTTGTCATTTTTTTTATGCCCATGTGTGATTTCAGTGCAATAACTACACCAGTAAAACTCACTGCCCTCGACTGAATTCTATCTCATAGAAACCCTACAGATCTCATAGAAACCCTACTGGGCAGAGTATAACTGTCCCTTTGTTTCCTGAGGCTGTAAACCTTTACAGGAGCAGACAGCTCTCTTATTTCTCCTGTGGAGGGTTTGGAGGATTCAAACTGTTAGCCTTGTGAGAATCGGCCTAACATGTAATCTACTATACCCCAACGGCTCCTTACTCTAAAAATATTTGAAAATGTTTCTGTTTCTTTAACACAGAAAATATGGGTGTGATAGCAAAGTGTAGTTAAGAAAGTAGATGGTGCCAAGCTATCAGATAAAATAGTGTCTGGGGCCTTAAAAACTTGTTTTTGAACAAGCAGGCATCTAAGTGCGATGTCAACTAATGCCACATGGATGACACCAACATCCATCACCACAGGACTGTAAATCCTGTAATCTGAAGCTGAAGGAGGGCTAGTAGAAGAGCCTAAATTGTGAGAGTCTCGTTCTCAGAAGGCTAAGGACGACAGTGGGAGCCGCAAACACTTGAGAGATCTGTGTAAGAAGGCTCTGGGGGTGCCCTTCTATTCAAAATACAGAGACGGGAAGAAACTGGCTACCAAGCAGAGTGCCGTGGAGAGAAGACTATAGGAGACCAAAATGATAAACCTGATTTAAATAAATAAACCCGTGTTGGTTGGTTTCCCGCTTATGGATGCAGGTTGGGCCTGATCTGGTTTTCAGCTTTTTTGGTATATTTTCTTGTGTTGTTGTTGTTGTTCATGTTGGGGTTTATTTCAGATGGTCTTGTCATTGGGGGTGACCCTGTTGAATTTTTATTGTATGTTTTTCTGTGTTTCGGTATATGAAACTCAAGATTGATGAACCGATAAGGACAGCAAGTAGAATATGGGTTTCTGGGGGGTACGGTGTCAGGTGAAAGAGAGCTGATATCAAAGAGTGCAAGGAGGAAGAGAATGTTTTGAAACTGAGTGTGTTAGCAATTGAACAACACTGCTTGATGTGCTTGAACGATGACACAATATGATATCTGTATTAGCTCCCAATAATCTTTTTTGGGGGGTAAGAGTTTCTGTAAGTTTTGAATGATCTATGCCGTAAGTATTTAGTGTGCACACACACCTTAAAAACATCTGGCCAATTAATCTGTTAAAAGCATCAATAATTTGCCTGCAAAATTGTTTTTACGAGGAGCCATCAGGTTAGCACTGACTCACAGGACTTTATGTACGACAGAACAAAACAACGTCTGGTCTCGCACCATCCTCACTATTGGTCTTTTATCTCAACATACTGTTGCAAACTCTGTTTCAATCCATCTCATGCAGATTCTTCCTCTTTATTTATTGATCCTCTATGTTACCAATTGTAATGCCCTTTTCCAGGGACCAGTTTTCCTGAAAATATGCCCAAAGCATATGAGACCAACATTGCCTTCCTTGCATCTAAAGAGCATTCCAGCTATACTGCTTCCAAGACAGATTTGCTTGTTCTTCTAGAAGTCCATGGACCATACTTCAAATACATTAATTCTTAGTAGGGCTTCCTTATTCATTGTCTAGCATCCATGTGCACATGAGGCGACTGAAAATGCCATGCCTGGGCTCAGGCACACTTAATGACCCACAGAGTGACATCTTTGTTCTTTAATCTCTTAAAGAGCTCTTCTGCAACAAATATGCCCAAAGCATTGCCTCTTTTGATTTCTTTGCTGCTGTTTTCTTAAGCATTGATTGTGCATCCAAGTAAAATTTTAGAAGTATGTTTGAAGTAATGATTTTGAATCAACTTCAAAAATTAGACGTCATTATTTTTTTTCTTACAGATTTTAACCATTAGGGTAATAATGAACCCAACTCACTTCTAAGAAGGGTTTTGCTGATTTTTAAATGTTTGCAGATTATTAAATGATGATGAAAACGTTTATATTAAGTAAATATGGTAAATGGTAGTGTTCTTACTATTGAAAATACAGTATTCTTACTATTGAAAATGTTCTTAAGAAATAAAGCATTAAGAAACATTTCCCCAAAAAATGTAAAAAGAGAGAAAAACTGTTACAGTTGACCTGTTTCTTACTCACAGCCACCCTATCAGAGAGAGGGATTGCCCTGTAGGATTGTCAAGGCTGTAATTCTTATGGAAAGGCAGCCTAGTGCTGCAGTAATTAATTGTTCTGGGTTGAAAAACAAAAGGCCAGTGGTTGGAACCAAGGGCTTGCTCAGGGAGAAAGAGGTGCGGTCTGCTTCCGTAAAGATTACAGCGGTAGTAGCCCCAGAAGGCAGTGCTTTCCTGTCATACAGGGCGGCTACAAGTCAGAACAACTTGGCAGTGATGCTGGGTTAATTTGTTGTTTGTTTCTTCAACTCTTTATGGAAGAAACTGTGACCTGGCCATCATTTCCCCCCATGGAGCAGCTGATGTGTTTAAAGCAGCTTGCTATCTAATCACAGGACCACTAAGGCTCCTTACAAAAGAAGTACAAATTAAAATAAATCAATAAAATGTTTGACAAAAACCTACCCATCAACAATACAAAGAAAAATTGATCATCTCTTTATAACAGAAAAGATTAAAGAATTGTAATAATATTAATGAATTTTCAGATAATTACTATCTTTATAATGAAGATAGATTATTATCAATGTACTATCTGTGCTATCCCCCAAATACCTACTCATTTTAAGTGATGTGGGATCTCAGAATTTTATTGCTCAATAAATGAAGAATTATACCTAAATTCCAAAAGCATTTTAATTTCACAGTATGAAAGTTCAGTCTTTTTTGTGTACATAAGCTTCTAATCAAGTCATAAATACTCAGCATCTTACATTTTGTATTACATTTAGAGTATAATTTAAACCTGAAATTGATGGGGCAATCTCCATCAGAGCTACAGTTATAAAATCAACTCATATCATGTGGAGATTTTATGGACAATTAGTCCTAAGTTCAAAGTCTACAATGTTATAGTCACTGTTAGAGGCCGCTGAGTCAGTTCTAATTCACAGCACCCTCTATGGAACAGAATAAAATACTATCCAGACCTGCCCCATCCTCAGAATCATCCCCTCTACCTTTTGCTCTTTCTCCTATATTGTTGAAATCAAAATGACCTGCCGTTCCTCTATCATCTCTCTGGAAAGTTAGTCTCGTGAATGTTTCCCCAGCGTGCTAAAATTAGTCACCTGCCCTTGCTTAAGAAAGCACAACACCTACGTAAATCTCTTGTTAGTAAAGATAGGGTTTTGTGGTCAATTAGCTTTGTTCAATGCAAAATATGGATTTATTTCAAGAAGCCTCAGTATGAAATTTTGAAAAATCTCTTACTTTCCATTTTCACCCCTAACTCAAGCTCATGATGGAAATTTAATGATGCAATCAGCAGTATGTCAAACCTAATCAATACATCCTTTTAGAATTTGGCAGGTGACATGGTCACCAAAGTCTCAGGGGGAAAAAAAAGTCCCAAAGGCACTCCCACTAACCAAGCCCAGAGACCCTTTTAGTCAACTGCCTTTGGATTGTCCTTGAAGTAAAATGATATTTTGGTTCAACCCTCTGGTTTGAATTGAATGGCACACAATGACCTCAAGATATTATTTATGATAGAGAGCTACACTTACCTTTCAAAATGTCAAATGTTTACTCAGGTGGCAAAAAGTGATTTCTCTGCCCAGACTTAAATAAGAAAGTAATAAATGTAATTTTCACAAAACACCAGTCTTAATAGCTATCCGTGTATTATAAACACAATGAAATTTACAGTCCAAATTGAGTCAGCACTCAATCACCTTCTGTCCTTTGCTCTCTGCTCAGTGGATGGGGACTGAGGAGGGCATGCTGCGGAGGAAGGCAAAGGCATACCGCCAGCAAAAGATACACTGACTGCTCATTGCAATTCAAGGGTACGCCAAATGATACAGTCTCAAAAATAAGATACTTTTAAAAATTCATTTGTACAGTTTTGGAAAGTTTTAGTCAACGTTTTCCAAATTTCAAGGACTTTTATACAATTTATATGCACTTCCTGCTGTGAGCCATCAACCATGGAAGGATCGTAGAGAGGTAATGTGGATAGTGGTGTCTGAGAAGCTACAGAAAATGATGAAGGGATTATTGCTTCTCAAAGTATAGCTCACAGATTATCTACGTAAGCACCGTTTGGGAGCTTTTGACCAACAAACACTCTTAGATCTACCCCAGATTACTGAATCAGAATCTATTTTTAAATAAAATTCTGAAAATTGGATGAAGTGTAAAGTTGGAGAAACACTTTTCTAGATTTGAGTCAAGGGGACCGATGGTTCTGTTACTTATTGTTTCTATTACTTACTTTAAGTCTAGTGCTGATCCCATAATCCAGTGGTTCTCAACCTTCCTAATGCCATGACGCTTTAATGCAGTTCCTCATGTTGTGGTGACCCCCAACCATACAATAATATTTGTTGCTACTTCATAACTGCAGTTTCGCTACTGTTCTGAATTGGTGACCCCTGTGAAAGGGTCACTCGATACCCAGAGGGGTCGTGACCCCCAGGCTGAGAACCACTGCCTTAATCCCTCTGAGTCTCAGGTTCCATATTAGTTAAAAAACCAATACATCACATGTCCTGAAACCTTAATGGAGTTGTTATGAAAGTATGTAGAAACCTTACAAAAAGGTTATTAAACATTGTTATACTTACTACTTTTTCTAATAAGGAGTTCGTTCTCTTCCCCCCATTTCAGAAATATAGGCCGTGTCCATTAAGTTATAAGTAAAATGTGTTTTCTACTTGTTTATTTATTTCCCCTGTCATTTCTATAACAGAGATTGCTTTCCCTAGGTTCTTCCCTGTCCCTTGCACTGGGCAGGTTAGGACACATGTAGATGAGCGCATTCCCTTGCCAATGCAAGTACAGTACTGCAGTGAAGAAGCCTGACCCTGCCAGAAGGCAGACTATCTTGGAGCGTGGATGACGTGTTCAAGAGTCCCCTGATGACATGCAAAGAAGATGTGGAGCATTTCTTGCTTTAAACACCACAAATTTCATAGTGAGTTATTAATACAATATAATCAAGTCAATCTTGAAGGGTACATGTCTCTACTTGGCAGTGCCAGTCTTCAAGACAAGTTACTTTTAGAAACTTAAACGCACATGTACATGTTCTAGGCATAGCCTCTCAAGGCAAGGACAAATGTTCTGAAGAATCCATTTGATTGATTTTAACTGCCTATTTGCTAGTCTTCACACTGTAGACCTACTTTTCAAGCTTCCCTGCATTGCCTACCCAAACAAATCTTCTTTAAAGATTTCTGTTGAGGGTTTTTTTTACCCTAGTCCCTTCCACTGACTGCATAATAAAGCTCTGATTTTCAGATATATCTCATTTGTTTCTCTAAATTTCAAGGAAGATTTTGATAATTGATGGCTGTAAGCTTTCCTGCTCTTACAAATTTGAAAGTCTCTAATGATCCGACAAATTAGACCAAAAATGTGAAATCAATTTGTGATTATTGGTCTAAAAGTTTCAACTCAGTGTCCTAAATCAATACTACCCAAAATCTGACCTCAGCTTTTTATTTCTCATTTGTGTTTCCTAGAATGCCTCAAAGAATAATTGCTGCTCAGACAGAACATCCTCCTCATTCTTCTCCATCAAGTGAACCACAGTAATGTGTGGTATACTTGAGAACTTTTACATGCGCTTATGAAATGTATCAAAGTGGGGATGGCAACATATTGAGAACCAATTTCTAAAACTGCTCAGTGATCCAAGGCATGAAAAGAATTGTTAATTTATCCATCCTTACTGATGAGAAATGTAAGAAAGGGTAAGTATGGACAACCAGTTAGCCTTCTTATAAATCACTAAACTCTCACAGAGGTCCACACCCCTTAGATCAGCCTGGTTCTGAGGAATGGGGTATCAGGCTTCTGTCTTTGTTATATTAAAGAAAATAGAAATTATGTTAATAGCAATTACCATCTTACACTAAGGACTTAATCTGTGACAGGTAGCGTGAGACACTGTTTCCTGGCTCGCAGTTCCAAAGTCTTAGTTCAATAAACTTGTCTAAAGTCACAGCGTCAATGGGTTTTTAAAATGGACTTTCCATCCCCTGTGCTTACATGCCTAACCCCTAGAACCTCTGGGCAATGAGCTGATGGTGATCATTATCCTTAGAATAATAACAAAAATATAAATAACTGACATTATTGATGTTCTAGTGCAAACCCCAATTAAAATACCCATTTGACCTTGGAAAGAAATGTTAATATGCTTTAAAAGTAAAGATGCAGTAGTTCTGTGTGATCCTCCAAGTTTCACAAAATGGATGTTTTTCTTAAATAGTGAGTTTTAAATTTTATTTATAAACCTGTAATCAATCTACATACCTAAAAATTTTTTCACACAATGAATCTTTTTTATAGGTATTTTTTTATTAACACAAGAAATCTTTTTTTATGGAAACAATAATTTGCTATTTATCTGATTAAAGATTTTCATCTATTGTTATTTCTTAACAGTCATTAGAAGAACTAGATTTCCCATTTATTTCAACTAACTATGAAAAACCTTATAAAATAATAACTCCACATAATTTCATCAGTTATCCAATAAGTCATTTCAAGGCCCAATTTTCAATATCTAGTCAACCATGAAACTTAGAATGCTGAAGTAGATGCTGAATGAGCTTTGAAAGGGACATACTGTTCAGTACAAAACTCTGTTTATGGAAAATATTGCTGTGTGCATATATGTCATGCCGATCCCAATTTACCGCACGTGGCAGTGTTTGCCACAACCAGAGTTGTATTGTCCTTTACAAGTCCATTCATCATCTAGGTAAGCTTTCTAAATCCCAGGGATGACTAGAAAATGCCAGCAATACTATCTGACAGAAACCCTGCATGACAGAACAGAACTAGCTCATCTAATAGGGTGTCCAGGCTGTAATCTTGCTGGAATCAGAGTTTTGTTTTGTGTTGTCCTTGTTGGAGCTCCTGGTGGGGTTTACCCACTGGCCTTTGGTTCAGAGGAGGGCATTTAGCTATTGTTCCCCTGGCTCTTTACGGAAAACATAAGGAGTCATTTTATATTTGTCATCTGAATCTAAATATATATTTTCTTTATAATGTTATCACTTTTATAGTTTTTTATATATCAAGACATTGATTTATCAAAAAACAACTAGTTACATTTATTTATCAACCATATGAATTTATTTTATATATATATATATATATACACGATGTTTCTTTGAGTTATTCCCTTAAGAACTTTGAGATGCTCTTTAACTATCTATAAACTAGGACTAACAATCTTTGTCCTTAGAACTAGATAAAATTGTTTAAGGGTAAAATGAGATCATGATTATGTAAAGAATTTATAAACTATATTATAAAACCAGAATTGTTGCTATTGTGAAATTTGGATTTCCCCTGAATATATTCTTAATGTAAATCCTTTGGGCATGAAATATTGAATAATGGTTTACCCAATATTTCAAGCAAAATTATGAATTACACTTTTATATGATGATGGGCTTCTATCCACAACAAGGCCAGCAGTTTGAAACCACAAGACTCTTGGCAGGAGAAAGATAAAATTTTGGGATCCTTAAAAATTTACAAACTCAGAAACACAAATGGATATTTCTTCTCAGTTCTATAGGGTCAATGATGTGAGTTAGAGTTGACTCAATGGCAGTGATGTTAGTTTTTGAGGGTTTTTTGTTTGTTTTTTTTGTTTAACGAGAAATGATCAGTAAATTAACAGCTGTGAAGTAGGTTCATGCAATGTATTTTATAAAGTTATTCTGCATATTCCTTTTATCCTTTATTTTTAGTGACTATTTCAAATATTGTAATATATTCATGAAGAGCCTGCATGCCTTAATCTTTGGGTGATAATATTTTGAAACCTCATAATTAGAGTCATTAAACTATTCTGCATCAAACTATGGGATACAATACTAAATCTGAGAATATTTCATGACCTTACTCTATAAGCCTCTCTGTGTATGTTTTTACATAGTAAACAAATATCTTTCTTATGAGGTACTTCAGAAAATAAGTGTTTATAATACATATAATGCATTTTTATTTATGTGAGTTTCATTACTAAGAGTATATGGGAAAACTAGATAAGAGAAGCTTTCAGGTGACTGATAATTATAATTAACAATGTGAAATGAGGACTGCTAATTTTTTAATGTGACAATTCTATCTTTCTAGCAAAATATATCTACTTTACACAATAAAAATTTCATACTAAAAATTCTAGCACAGCATTTCTGAAATGACATTTATTATTTTAATATAAAATTAAGTTTTTAGGATAATAGGTGTGTTAGTCTGGGTAGACTAGAGAAACAAAATCATAGGCACTCATGTGTACAAGACAGTGCTTTATATACAAGAGCAATTGAATATTGAGAAAACATCCCAGCCCAGACCAGATCAAGGCCGTAAGATATTAGCCCATAAGTCTGATACCAATCTATAAAGTCCTCTTCCGACTCACGGAACACATGCAATGACTCCAAATGCAAAAGATCACAGGCCAGTGGGTTTATAGATCCAGTGGCGTTGTAAGCCTCTCAGTGCTGGCAGGGTCTCAACATGGCTTCTCCAGCTCAAGAGGTCTGGCTCCATCAGCCTCTCTCCATGTGTCTTCTCCCCAGGGATGCCTCATAGTGAGTGAGCAATGAGAGTGTGTCTCTGGCCTCCAAGGAGGAAATACAGGAGTTCCCAGAATCCTTAGGAGAAAGCCATGCCCACACAGAGGCCTCATTGGCTATATCCTGATTGACAGGCTAGACTCCACCCCTTTACCCTTAATCCTCCAATTCACACCAGATGATGTAACTACCACAGCAGGCTAACTTTAGATATTGTGAGATCTATGATGACTTTTTTGATGGCTCATTCATATAAATAATTTACTCATTTCTCATGTTATAACTCCATATATTGTAAACATATATAAATATATGCTAACAGGAAAACAGAATCCAAAAGTGTGCTTTATTAAGGTTTTTTCCCCAAATTACTGTACAGTCATTGTTTAGAGCAGCAGTTCTCAACCTGTGGGTCATAACAGGAGGTCAAAGGACCCTTTCACATGGGTCGCCCAATTCATAACAGTAGCAAAATTACAGTTATGAAGTAGAAACGAAAATAATTTTAAGGGTAGGGATCACCACAAAATGAGGAACTGTTTTAAAGGGCTGTGACTTTATGAAGGTTGAGAACCACTGGTTTAGAGACAGTTAATAATATTCCAGAGGAGCCTTGTGGTACAATGGTTAAGTGCACAACTGAGAACTGAAAACTCTGTTGTTTGAACCCACCAGCTGCTCCATGGGATAAAATCCTGGGCACCCTTCTTTCCCCCAATTTAAGAGCCAACAAAAACCTATAGACTCATTCTACTTTGTAAAACAGGGTCATTATGAGTTGGAATTGACTCAATGGCCCACAACAACATGATATTGCGCTGGTATGTTTAAATTACTGAATTGTAACATAATGAACTAACTTGAAAGAAAACACAACATACAATCAGTCACCACATAGTCAATCAATGTAACAAGTTGTTTGTTCTCCCTTTTGATCCAAAATTGAATTTCTTTCCTCACTTCTAACAACTTTGAGTGCCTTTGCTGCTTTTCAAACTTAAAAAGAAAAATTGTGCACTATGTGTTCTTTCATGTTAGGCTTCTTTCCCTCAACATTATGCTTATGATACTAGATGGTTATATAAAGCCACATTCCTTTTTTATTTATGTGTAATATTCCATTATATGAATATACTGTACTTTTTCTTTATTTAGCTATCTCTTAACGGCTATTGTTTTGTTGTTTTGATTTGATTAAAAAAAATGTTGCCATTAGAATTCTTTCTCATACACCTGGAACATGTACCAAGGAATTGAATTGTTGAGTCACCGGACACAGATATGTTCATTATAGTACCAACCAAAATCAGCGCCCAACTCCACTCTGACTCATAATTCGTCTACATGTGTCAGAATAGGACTGTGGGCCATAGACCATCAGGAGACCTTTCTTATGGGGCACTGTTAGGTAAACTTGAACTGACAGCCTTTCATTTAGCAGTCCATTGAATTTAATATTTCTACCATCCAGGTGTTCCAAAATTGTATTTGACCCTGCTAACCAGTTCTCCGGAAGATTGAACATACATTTTCAAATGCATATACAGGTGAAGGAAACATCCAGCCCATGACTATGTAAGACCCCCCCCCCAAATTAGAACAATCAGCTATAGGAGACCCAAAGTGCTACCTGTTCCCCAAACCAAAGATGAGAATGCAGAGGGTACAAGGAAACCAGATGAAAGGGAACAGAGAACCCAGAGAAGAAATGAGGCGAAGGCTTCTTACTTGTGGGGATTGCAGCCAATATTACAGAGCAATTTGTGTGAACTATTGATCAGACAACTAGTTTGCTATGTAAGTCTTCACCTGAAGTACAATAAACATATGGATAAATATCACCATAGATAAACATTTTAATTTTTCCTTCAGTTATTGATTAATCATAATCCTTTCAAGGATAAGTGAAACAAATATTGTAGGAAGCAATATATAATGATCGATGTTAGTTATGCAAAAGAAAATTTCAACAATCTGTTGTTTTGAATAATTCAAGAAGTTTCATTGAGTAATCAACTCAGGTATTAAAGAATGATTTCTTTTTTTTAATCATTATATTAGGGGCTCATACAACTCTTATCACAATCCATACATATATCAATTGTGTAAAGCACATTTGTGCATTCATTGCCCTCATCATTCTCAAAACATTTCCTCTCCACTTAAGCCCCCGGCATTAGGTCCTCATTTTTCCCCTCCGTCCCCATGAGCCCTTGATAATTTATAAATTATTATTTTGTCATATCTTTCCCTGTCTGACATCTCCCTTTACCCACTTTTCTGTTGTCCGTCCCCCAGGGAAGAGGTCACATATAGTTCCCTGTAATGAAAAACACTAGCATATGCTTAGACACACTCCCTGCTGCCATCAGTCAATTCCAACTAATAGTGACCCTATAAGACAGGTATAACTACCCCTATGGGGTTTTGAGACTTTACATCTTCATGGATGCAGACAGCTGAATCTTCCTCCCATGGAGCAACAGGTGGTCTTGAACTGCTGACTTTGCAGTTAGCAGCTCAATGGGTAGCGCACTACCTCGCCAAGGATCCTTGTATATTTTTATAAGGCATACTATAACTTTCAAAAACATGCACTTCTATTGTTCCATTACATTTTCAAAGTTTCTCTATCATATAGGCATGGCAATGTAATTAGTTCAATTTTACACATGAGAAAATTGAGATGCAGGAATCATAAGAGATCTATCCACAGTTTTAGAACCAGTTGACAATTACTTGAGAAGCCAATACATCCATAAACATATGTCCATTTCCAGTTTCTTCTTCTTCTTCTTCTTCTTCTTTTGTACAAACAGATGCTTTTTCTTTTATGTGTAAATCTATAGGAACTCCCCGACATCGTCTTCCCTTCACCACCCTCTCCACCTCTTTTAGTTAAATATCTTATTTTTCTTAGATCTCTTGGTTCTTGCTAGTTGCATCCAGGTCGGGTCACAGCCTCCTACGTATGAGAAGGAAAATCGCTGGTCCAGGGCCATCTTCATAATCATGGGCAGGCTTTGTTGGAGCCATGGTGTGAGCATATCTCAGGAGTAATGTCTTTCCTTTTTACTACCCTCTCCTTCTTAGAACTTCAGAGTTGTCTTGGTAGTATATCTCTTTAGAAGAGTCCTTTCCAGACATAAAAGATTGGAAAATAATCTGACAATTCTTCCCCAGATTTTGTGCAGTAATTTATGCCTTTGCTTCAGAGGACCGCCAAACTGTCTATCGAGAGACCAAGTGAGAAAAAATGTATCACGGATTTTCCACATATGGCTGTTACTTTTTTTCTCATTTTCATTAGACCTTAGGAGCATTGTGCTGGTTGGGGTTGTGCCAGGTGTCTCATTGTCCTGGTAGTTTTGATGTAGATGCCCACCATTGTGAAATATGATATAATGTAATTACCGCAACGATGGGATCTGCTATGAGCCCTCAATCCGTTTCTGTAAGGTGATAGCCTGCTCCTAATCTATAATAGATGTCCTTCCAAAAAGCTCCTTTGCTCTATGCTGGGTCTGGGTCCTGCATCTGCCGCATCATCATCTGACCTGCTCTTTGTTGTTGAGCCTGTCACAGTGCCTGCTAACCCTGGTATTCTTTAACATCTGGAGTTGTGAGCCTGCAGCATGCTATCTTATTTGCTAACCTTGGTATTCATCCACCTTCACATCCAGCAATGTACCATCTTACTTGGGTTCAACAACTAACTATATCTATGCTTCATTGGTTTTGTGTATCCATCCGAACACAGTTATAATTCCCTATGAATACTGTAGGTTCTTGTCATAGAGTCTTCCAGTTTTACATCCAAGGCAGTACCACACAGTATGTAAATTGACCTAAATACTAAAAGGTGCTTATACAATTCTTCTCTTTACTTTCTATAAAGGAGTGTTGGCAGGATGGTATATTGGCATTAAGTCAACGGAAATGAGGTAAACATTCTCAGCACCCACTCTGGAGGGGTAGGCTCACCTCTGCCACTTACTAGCCATGTAATCAGAGATCTCACCAAAGCTCTATAATGCATCGTTGTGGTTTAGCTGGAAATATGTACTTCTCTACTCAAATGGTAGAAATGTCTACCACAAGGAGGAATAATTATTCCATTAATACTACTATGACTGCACTGCTTTTGAGTAAAGCTGACTCCTATGATTGTGGGACAGAGTATAACTGTAAGGTTTCGAAACCATAAATCTAAAGAGGTAGATGATTTCATCTGTCTCTTGCAAAGGTTTTCACTGCCAATCTGTCAGTTATCAGCCCAAAGCTCAACCTGCTGTGTCACCAGAGTCCTTCTAAGAACATTAACAAAACCCACTATCATGGAATCAATTCACAAGGACCCTGTATATGATTTCTTAAGCTGTTATAAATTTTATGGGAGTAGATAAACTGTATATAATACACAACCTATAATTCTGATAAGTACAGGAGGATTAACTTTTAAAATACAAGATTTGGTTGTAAATATGAATGATAAGTGAAAAAGCTGAGGTGAAATAACTTGCTTATTTCATATCTTTATTTATAGGAGCAGAGCTAGTATTCTAACGTGGGATATAAACAGAAGTCTGCAGAACTCAGGCTCTTGACTACATTGTGGAAATTTTAAATATAGCACTAAACAAAAAAGATCAAGCGAAAAAAGAGCTACAACAACAGCATTTAAAGCAACAACAAACAAAATCATTAATGCTCTGTTTTCCATTTTCTTCCTTTTTGATTCCTTCCTCAATAACCTATTTTGCAAATGAATTAAGAGGCTTTTCCACCTTAAGTTTTTTCCTTCAAAGGGAGAAAAATTTAATGGTAATGAAAATAGGTTATGATATTTTGCATAGTAAATTGGAAAAAGTGGTGGAAATCTCTCATCTGAAAAGAAATTTATGAAAAAATGTATTTTTGTGTTGACAAGATTGAAAATACAATAATTATGTAGTTTTAAGTATTATTGTTGTCATGGGCAGAACTAACATGCAGCATATTCAATTAACTGCTCCCCACAGTATAATCTGAAGTCACTAAGAAATCTTATGTTCAATAACACCATTGTTTAGGAAGCTATATTATAGCCCCCATTTTCTCTATAGTATTGCAGCTTACTCTAAACATATATGCATTTTACATCAAGTCGAGTCAAGTAGACAGAATAAGGGTGGAGAGTATCTCACTTTCATTAATTCATGCAATCGTCCTTTCAAACAATGCACATTTACTGAGAGCAGACATAATACAAGATACTGTAGATGCATCTTGATTTTTTTTCCTTCCTAGAGGCAGAATTTGAATTACTTTTATGATTAGAAGAAGGGAATATAAGAGGTGATCGCAATCTCTGGAGAGATTTTATCCCACATTGGTGATAAAAGAGTAGTTGGCAAGACACATAGTCACTATTATGCCTGGCCCACCCATTGAACCACTGCTATTGGGTTGATTACAATGCATAGTGATTCCATAGAGGATTTCTGAGGCTTCAAATAGTTACAGGGGAAAAATGGCTTCATCTTTCTCCTACAGAGTGGTTGATGGGTTTGAACCAACAACCATGAGGTTAAGTAGCTCAATGTTTACTGGGTAGTGGCACCAGTGCTTCATTATGGACTGCAGTAGGAAAGAAATGTGAGGATAAAGACTATTTTAGCACAAAGAATCAATAGAGAATTAAAGGAAGGATGTAAAAAGAAAGTGTGAACCCTCTCCTAAAAGTTAGAAGTAGTGTCTATCTGGAAGCATTAGCATTTGGCATCCTTCTATGCTGATATAATTGGTAAAATATAACGGAAACAAATGAAAGATGGACTGCTAGTCTTGTTAATTAAATGGAACACATGTAAAAACAATGAAGTAATCACCTTTGCTCTTCTTTTCTCCAATCTTGTTGGCAGGAACATTAATGTTCATATATCTGGTTTCTAGGTTTAAGGTCCATTTGTTTAAAATATTTTAAATCATATCAATATTTAATTTTGTTCTGAAGAAACTCTGTATGTCAGCTTTTGTATAACCACTCCAAAATGAGCAGTCCCTACAAACTACGCACCATCTTGAGCAACAAAGGGTCCCAATGCTTAAGTCACCCTGGCTCTGAGAGAAGAATCGGAACTCTATGTTAGTTCAGTCCATAGTTCAGTACTAGTAAGCTTATCTTATTTTACTTATAGAGCTAACTCAGCTTTGAAGCATTTCTCTGAGATAAAGACCTCTATGGTTTGAAACTATTTTCACCGCCTCCAATTGTAGAACATTTTTATTGGTAGCATTACAGGTCTATGCACTGCTTGGTTTCTTCTGTTCCTTGCCTGTAAATCTTGGATGAAGGTGATTCAAACTTTTAGTTCCCAAAACTTGCCAATATCTTGATAACATGTCTGTGCATTATAAGGAAATGCTTCAAAACTAAGGCACTATACTTAAAGATCAAGAGACAAGTCCTTAACTTGTGTAGATACTTGATGTTACCTTACAAGAAGAGAAAGTTTCTTGACAAAACGGACATTTTGGTAAGATTTCAGAGTACCTGTGTGTTCTAAGGTGCTGTGTACAGTCTACTTTTTCAAAAGTATAGCAACATGTCCCATTTGTTTGTGTCTCCTTTTCCACCAATCATTTACTCTGTGATGCATGATATGTGTCGGAGGACACACACAATAGAAGATGGTGATGATGAAAGGCACTTAGAAAGCTAATCTTGACAGTGTTACATATTACACTGTCTCTCCTAAACTATGACAAAAGTAAAAGACCATTTCTTTCCAGCTCTCTGTAATTTACACATATTCTCTTCCTTACTAAATGCCTCATTAGCTTTATCTTAAGTGGGCTTTGTTTGCTTAGAAATTTGTGTTCATTGTTAAATAAGACTATTTCTCAAAGTGACAAAAATACTGCATTGCCATTGTGCTACTTTGATATTCATTGCTAAATGTGCACTGTTTAAAAATCAAAACACAAATTGTATGCTTACTCACAAATGCTCTCCGATTGAAAGCTTGGTAAGCCCTCTCTCCATGTGACATCCTATTAGTTGACCCAGGTTTGGATTAGATCCACATTTACGTCGCTGATACAATGATTGATTGTCTGCTCTCAGGTGCACAGCATGTGCTTATGACCTTAGCATCAAATAGTTATTCCACCTCTGTGTCTATTCTGTGACAATTCTCACTTTGGGAGTCTCTAGTATCTAATTTGTATGCCGTGTGTTAACCAGACCTGCAGTAATAGAAGAGAGGATGGGTCAAACTTTATCTAGAAGTGGTATGCCTGTGGTGACTAATTTTTTAACCAAAAATTGAGACAAATTGGTTGACAAGTATTAATAAACTGACAGGCACAAAGGCAGATGCTATTTTAAAATAGAACAATCATAGAAAAATCTAGAATTGACTTATGATACATGCACAGCTACACATAAAGGATTTAAAAATAGCCAACTGATTCTACCATAGAGAAAATGTTACTGACCAATGGTGATTTTCCAGTTTATTCAATACAGAATTACACACACACTCACACACACATTGTGAGATTCTCTGAATCCTGTCAAGTCCACTTACACAGCGTTTTTGGTATTATTTTCAAATGTGCTCACCTATGAAGAGTTTAAAAATAGAGTTCAACTGTACAAACAGCCAATTTGATAAGAATACCTATCTGATTTGCAGAAAAATATTTGCCTAATAATCCAGTGAGTCCAAATATTTTAATTTCACATTTAGAAACATGTAACTCATTTTACAATAAGTAAACATTTAAAACTATTCACCATTTGGATTTTATATTTGTAGCTTGATCTTCACATGGAAAATTATGTGTACAGTTAATAGTCTTATATTGTGCTCAAATGGAAAGTAAAAAATATTTTTGGACATGTTATGAATATAAATTATATAATAATTTTGCAATATTAGATAGGAGTTAAAAATCCTCTTTCATTATGCTAACAGTAAACTGCATTTAACAATGTATAGATGTGCATTTAAGAATAGGTGATGGATTTATTGATATAAACCAAGAACTATGCCTCCAGCTATCAAGTCTCTTCTCACTCATAGTGACCCTTTAGGGCAGAGGAAAACTGCTCAGCGGGTCTCTGAAACTGTAAATCCTTACAGAAGCAGAATTCCTCGTCTCTCTTACAGAGTGGCTGATAGATTTGAACCCACAAACTTTTGGTTAACTTCCTCAATATACCGATATGCCTTTTATTTTTATTTTTTTTAATACTTTTATTGGGGGCTCTTACATCTCATCACAATCCATACATTCATCCAGTGTGTCAAGCACCTTTGCACATATGCCGCCATCATCATTTTCAAAGCATTCTCTTCCCACTGGAGCCCCTGATATCAGCTCCCCTCTTCTTCCCCTCCCTCCCCTGCCCACCTTCCCTCATGAGCCCTTGATAAGGTACAGATTATTTCCATATCTTCCAACGTATCTCTTAAATTGTGGTTTAGTTTTTAAAGAATTTGTTTTACTGCCTTTAAGACATAATTATGCAAACATGGCTTAGAAAGCAACCTATAATCAAGACAAGAATCTCAAAATATAATTGCAAATAAAAATACTTCAAATAATTCACGTTTTGTTGTACAACGCCCTTAAGCATTCATAAGGACATCTGCAAGTGGTCTTGGAGGATCTGTAATGAAGGTACTCTTATGAGACGTATTCTCTTCCATATGGAACAAAATAATACAGCCTTGACATTGATGTATGCAATGTATTTTTAAGATGACATTTACACAATACTGTTCTTGCCAGGAAAAAGTATTAATCCATTTACTTCTATGCAAGTAGTTTTTCCCAAAGTGTGGTACATAAGACTGAAAAGGCTTACTGCTTCAAATCCTCTGCTTTCTCTTTATACTCAGGCTTTGAAGATGACAAGTGATTACTAGTCTAATGAAAATGTTTTAAAATGGTCCCAATATGCATAGCACTAAACTACTTATTTATATGAAGGCATTTAGCATTTAGAATATGATCCAATATGATCTTACAGTGATAAAAAAGGAATACATTTCATATAATGCTCTCAGATTTATTCTTTATAACAAACGAATCAGCCACATGTACTTGTACCATCATGTATCTGAATGATAGGATAAGAGCTATGTCTAATTAACCTGGCTGTCAGTAGCAAATTGAATATGGCAGTATGGAAATTGGAAGCTAAGGACAAATATAAAGTTACCCTGATGAGCCTATGAGGATAAATGAAGAGGAAGTCATTCAAGGTCATGCTGAGGTTCATGTTTAAAAACTCTTAGCTTTACAAATAAAATACAGAAAATAATGGGTATAAAGCATTCTAAACTTTGTTTAAAGGTTAAGTTTTAAAGAGTACTGTATTTTTGGTAAGGTAATTTTGGAAAAAATAAATTAACATCTGTCTTCCTTGGACCTACTCTGTACACCTCCTATTGTCCTCTGTCCGTGATGATCAGATCTCCAATTGCACAAAGCCAGAGCGGCGTCTCCCACATCGTCTAGTATTGAAGCTCCAATCATGCAGTCAGCATCATCACTTGGGTATGGACTAACCCTGTTGCTCTTTCCACACTGGTATGTCTATTCCCTCTTCTTAGAGTAGCAGGGTAGTCCTTTTCGCTTGGTTTTGTTGCTGTCCTAGTGATCTTCCCTGAATACATGCATAGGACCTACACATTTCTCATTTTCTCTTTGTGGTCATGGTTAGATCTGCTGAATGAAAATCCCCAGTAGGCTGATTATGTAGTAGGAAATATAACTTATAAGTAGGTCACTGTGGCCAAGCAAAAGTCCTCTCATAGGAAAACTCTGTGTGACTGGTGAGGTGCCACTGTTCCCTTCGATCCCTCCAGAACCTGGAACAGACTATAGTGAGGGGATCCCAGTCATCAGTACCACGGACATGGTTGAACCCTGATGGCATGATGATACGAAAACTTCTGAATTGGACACTGTTGCGGAAACCAAGTTGGACATTGAATAAAGAAGATGGAAGAAGAATTGGTGCATTTGACTTATGTTGCTGATGAGGAATATTGAAACTCCCATGAACTGACAAATCTGCTGTTGAATAAGTAAAGACAGAATGCTTCTCAGAGTTAAGGATGGTGAGACTTATCTCATGTATTTTGGATGTGTTGTCAGGACAGACCAGGCCCTGGGGAAGGACATCATGCTTGGTAAAGTGAACCAAAAATAAACTCACCCATCTGTTCGATGCCAACTCATAGTGATCCTACAGGACAGGGTAGAACTGCCCCACTGAGTTTCTGAGATTGTAACCCTTTACATGCATTGAAAGCCCTTTCTTTCTCCCACGGAGCATATGGTGGTTTCCAACAGATGACCATGCAGTCATGTGTTAGTTTGGGTAGACTAGAGAAACAAATCCATGGACACACATATGTGTATAAGAAAGAGATTTACATACAAGAACAATTGAACATTGAGAAAACATCCCATCCCAGTCCAGTCCAAGGCCATAAGTCCGATATTAGCCCATATTTCCGATATCAATCTATAATGTCCTCTCCAGACTCACGAAATACATGCAATGACGCTGAATGCAGAAGATCACAGGCCAGTGGGTAGAAAGTCTTTGAGTCCAGTGGCGTTATAAGCATCTCAGTGCTGGCAGGGGTCTCTCCATGGCTTCTCTGGCTTCAGAGGTCTGGTTGCATCCATGTGTCTTGTCAGCTGTTATGTCTCCCAGGGTTTGAGTACAGAGAGAGAGGTGTCTTCCACCTCCAAGGAGGTAGTACCAGATTTCCCAGAATCCTCAGGAGAAAGCCATGCAGAAGTCTCATTGGCTATGTCCACATTGACAGGCTAGACTCCACCCCTACACTCTTAATCCTAACTTGGCACCAGATTAGGTGACTACCACAAGTCAGCAGCCCCCAAAGTAACTACTATGCCCTACATGTAACCACCATGCCACCATAGTGGTGGGGCAGTGAACTAGAGAGAAGACAGATGGACACAGTGATGACAATGGTGGGCTCGAACAAGAAAGACTGCAAGGACTAGGCACGACTGGGCCGTGCTGTGGATAGGGTCCCTGTGCGCGGGAACGGACTCCACAGCACATAACAACAACAGCAAGCATCCGCCAATAGCCACATCTACTTACCTACTATCATGATTGTACTAAACACAACTGGAATCAATATACTGCATCCGAATCATTCAATTCATAGAGACCCTACAGGAGGGACTATCACTGCCTGTGGTTTTCTCAGACTATAACTCTTTACGGTAGTTGGAAAGCCTCATCTTTCTCCCAAAGAGCAGCTGGTGCTTCCAAACTGCTGACCTCGTGGTTCGCAGTCCCATGAGAACCAACTATGCGAACCAACTTAGCCAGGGCGCTAAGTTAGAATGGACTCCAGGCAGTGAGTTTGTTCGTGTTGAATTCTTCTAAAAAACACAAATGTATTTCAAATTTCAGACCAACAATAATTCTAGCACCAAATTCTTTGATAGATTTTTCTCCCTTCACAGATTTAGCATTTAATTAAAAATCCTAGGGCAGTTCCTCATATTTCGTTATGTGTAGGCAACTAACAGCAAAGTCTGCAGTTTGAAACCAGCAGCCAGTTCACAGGAGGAAAGTGAGGCTCTACTTCCTAATGATTTACAGTCTCTGAAATCAAGAGACAGTTCTACTCTGCCCTAAAGGGTCACCATATGTCAGCACTTAATCTATGGCAGTGAATGAGTACAGTTGTTTATCTAAATACTTCTATTCACATTAAAAATATCAATCTCTTTTCTTGAAATGAAAATTTCTGCTGAATAAAACAAACAAAAAAAATAGGCCTTTCTAGAGAAAATACTTCATGCTACAAATGTCAGAGACTACAAAAATCAGCAACACCTTGGATTCTTTTCTCTCTCATATTTTCTACCACTCCTTCTCATAAGTATAACAGGACCATACATTCATTGTTTTGCCCTATATAAAGATATATTAAAATATATGTGAGCTAAATATTAAATGCATTTTGAATAGTATTACAAATCCAAGTAATTCAAAAGTTGAAGGGAGTTTTTTGTTTGTTTGAGTTTTATTGCCATATAATTCACATTTTGTACAACCTAACAGTTCAAACACATTAAAGAGAGTTGTGTAATCATCACCACAATCCATTTTAGAGCATTTTTCTCTTTCTTGTGGTCACTGATTTTAGCTTCCCATTTGCCCCCAAACTTCCTGCCACTTCCCTAGGTAATTATCAATTCAGTTACAATTTCTATAGGTTTAACTATCCTGGATTTCAAATACAAAAAAAGCATACAACGCAAAACCACAACAAACCACAACACCAATGAGAAAACCTCAAACAAAAGAAAGCATAAAATATCAAGAACTGGAACAAATTTAAAATGGGTCAGAAGTGAGAGCAAGTGAAATCGTGTAATATTTTAACCTAACTACTTTTGTCATGGTCAACTTTGCAATGTTCTCTGATAGCCGGGCTAGTCACATCCTTGATTATGGTCAGAAGGAACTCAGTAGAGGCTTACTTCATATGAAGACCTTGCCAATGGATTGTGGGCTTCCTCTCATCCATAGCCTTCTGCAAACCAGGTGTTCACAATTTAAGCTCTGATATCGTTCCCTTTGCTGGATTTGGATTTTATAATTTACCATCCATGGATCACTTAGTTGGTGTGCTCCCGCTATATAGGTTTAGTTAACACCTCACTTGAAGGGCTGCTTGTTTTAAAACAAGCTTTTAAGATCCAAGATGCTATTATATCTAATAGTTGGGCTATTAGATAGCTACTAGTAAGGGTAGTTACTAGTTTAAAGGTTATTTCAACATTTTATTTAATTATATACTAATGAACTTATCAGCAATTGTAATACAGTATTTTGAAATATATCATGAGTTATTTGATAACCTCAGTTTAGAGTGGTGGTGATTTCCTTATTTGTTCAACATTCCCTTATTTGTTCATAATTGGATACAAAACAAGATCTAGAGGTGTTAATCAAACATATTCTCTCTCTAAACCTGGGAAATTTTTTTCATTCTACTGTGAAGCTATGTGATGAACTTTCTGGATATTTAGCTATATCAATAAATGTTGATAGTTGTGTCAAATTCCACTGATTATCATTCCTTTAAAAACTGTGTCTTATTACAACTTTTGTAAAGTTGATGTTCCTAACCTACACGAGGAAAGAATCTGACATTTAAGGACAGTGGAGTCCTGGGGTTCTTATTCCAGATAATGATTGTAGTTCACGTTCATCTGAATTGAGACCAAGATGGTTGTATGATTAGAGTAATTGGCATATTTTTATGAATTCCTTTTTTAATTTGACACTCATTCAACTTCACTGATCATACTATAGCAGTGGCATGATGGATGACTGTGGGTTCTTTTCATTATTATTAAATTTAATTATTTTTTGCTCATGTATCCAGATGTGAACTGCGTCAGGTTTCTAATCGAATAATATACGCTGTTTGGAAAATATGTGCTGTCAATTAGAGACATTCTGTTTAATTCTGTAACAATAAAAAGAATCACAAATAAAATGATTTGCCTATATTTTAACTTGAAATAAGTAACATTTTTCTCTTGTTTTTATGCCAATGAGCTGCTCAAATATTTATTATCTGTGAAAATAGAAATATATTCCCAAAAGAGTCAATGAATGGATTTTGTTTTGGCAAACATAGTGTCTTCACTCCACCATATGTCAAAAACTATAGGAGAAACAAAGAAAAGAATGCTTAACAAACAGGGAGACATTTTTCTGTAAATTTAATTAATACCTTTGTAAAGATTGACATGAAGAGCCTTGTTGCTTATTCTACCGATTGTTATCCATTTGTTCTACACTAATTACAAAAAAAATTCTTCCCTGCTCATGCCCCAGGTGTGTCACCTCAAGCCCTCGGTCTATCGGTTTTGAGCATGTTCATCAACAGAAACATCAGGAGTGAAGAGAGGTGCCGGCAAGAAGTTAGAATATCACGGTTGTCTTCCCTACTGCAGTTTCAAGTTCCCCCTCTGACCATGACTCCTTCTCTCCATTTACTGTGCTTTCACAGGACGCCGGTGAAATAATTACCCCAGCTCTGGTTGGAAATGGTTTTTTAATGGTTGCTTAATCACATCCATTTTCTTTTTCCTATCCAGTGTCATGACATATGCAGCCAACTCATCAGTTGGGCCATCTCAACGGATTCTATTTTCTATTGAGGCACTGACCCATGTAGAGTAAATAATAAATACAGTCAGTCCATTTGGGAAATATAAATAAGAATTCCTGTTCTATTTTCACTTATTGTATCATTGAAGAAGTTGAAATGTAAGGACATACTTCAGCATATTAATAAGACCCAGTACATGAAAGACAATGCTAACCTCTGTTATTACCGCATTATTCAAAATAGGAAAAAGATGGAAGGAACCTAAGTGCCCATCAACAGATGAGTGGATAAACAAGCTATGGTATACACACATAATGGAACATTATGTGATGCTAAAGAAGAATAATTAATCCACAAAGCATCTTATCACATAGAGAATCCTGGAGAACTTTATGTTGAGTATAATAAAACAGACATAGAAAGTACTTGGTACTTCTATGATAAATAGTTACAGAAATATTAACACAGAGAAAGAAATGTTGATGATTACCAAGGATTGTAGGAGAAAGAAGAGAAAGCCACGAAAAAGATAATATTTTTTAAAAGACAATATTATTGAGTTAATTCTTCTTCATAGTGGTCCTATGGAGACACCCATTTGAGTTTCTGAAACTGCAAATCTTCACAGGAGAAGATTTTGGAGGTGTCTGATTGGGAGGTTCAAGCTGCAGATTTTGAAGCTAGTAACCCAAAACATACGCACAAATAGACATGTATTAATCCGAGTGATGGTGAGGAGATCAGCGCAATATTACTACGGCATAGGAGGAGATAAAAGGTGCGCATGAGTTACAGACAACAAAGGGAAATACTCTAGCATTCACAATTCTCTAATGTTAGTAATAGTAAGCAATGCCCTATGAGTGAATAGATAGATGAGCAGGCACTTGAACAGCTATGAGTAAGCAAATGGGATGGCACCTGTGACAACATAGAGGACTGACAGAGGTTATTTTTACTGACAGATTTGTACAAGGCCACCAGCAGCTCCGTGGGAGCAGGACTGGACTTTCAACTCCTGTAAACCCTCACAGTCTCGGGAACCTACAGAGGGTCCCTATCAGGCAGCAATGCCTTGATGGCAGTGAGCAGTCTATTTAAATGGGAGGGGCTTCAAATAAGTGTATGAAACATTGAATTAAAGAATAGAACTTTTCCATGAAGTTCTATTTGAAGCCCCATCATATACCCATAGAGGTAGCAGAGAAAACAGGTGGCAACTTTATGAAAACTTCTTTGCCATAACCAAACACCTGAAGGGAATGAGTCCCTGAACTTGAGGGCCCAGGACCAGTTGCACGGGGTAATTAAGTCAGCTGACATAACCTAACACGCACACAAAAGTGTTCTACAATTATCTTAAAATAATTGAATGATCCGATTGTATGATATGTGAGGTCTATGCTAACAAAACCATTTTCAAAAGTAAAAAAAAATGAAATTGGAAAAAGAAAAACTATTCGACAACATCATGTGAGAGGTTGTGACTGGGTTCTAAAGAGCTCATGGGTGGCTATCAAAGATGCAAATACTGGTCTTTCCCCGGCAGAGCAAAGACTAAGGAAGAAACTAAAAGGGACAAAGAAACAATTCGTCCAAAGAACTAGGTGGTGCCTGGCTACCTCTCCTCACCCCTTGAGACCACACGGGTCCCTGACAGAATGCAGGGAAATCTAGAACAAATTTCAAGATCATCAAAATGCCAGACTGGCTGTCTGACAGGGGCTGGTGGAACCTCCTAACCTGTGGCCCTTAAACAGCCTTCCAACCTGGAGCTGAACAATGGACCCCCGGAGAGTACTGGGCAGCCAAACAGGCCTACACAGTGACCCCTGATGTTCATGAGGGGTTCCTGATGTTTCAGGAGTTGCTTCTCGTGACCTGGAAGCAATGTTGTATACGAACTAAGGTTGTTATTATTCAACTCATTGTCAGGCAATATGACATTAAGAGCATGATGTTCCCTCAGACTCTTAATAAGTTAGGCGAATCGTATTCCTTATGCACATCTATAATTATGAGACGCTCTAAGTAATTTTCCTCAATGTGTGGTGATGACTCTAATTTCAGAATCAATAATTTTCTATGTAAAATCTTACAGAGACTTATCTCAGTGTTTCTATTTTAACATACTCTCAATTTGCATTACTTACAGTGATTTTAATGTTAATACAATACAGTGTGTTGATTTTGAAGTTGATTGCAAGTCAAAGAAATTTAGAGAAAAACGCTATCTCCATCTCTTGGAGTGCAGGATTGTTACTTATGAAATATTTCTCCTTACTAGTTCTCCCGTAGGAAAACGGAATGAGTTAATCTGCTATTGAGTAGATATTAGGATAGAATCAAGGGCATAACTAAACACATCATTTCAAACATCTATAATAAATGCCAGCACTGTATGATATGTTTATTACAGTATGCAAAAATAAAAGGAATTATTTCAGATATCTAGTATTTTATACGAAGATTATGAGGTCAAAATAGTGTATCCAAGAGATTTGTGTCCTTTTATGACTGATTATCCCTGGCACATAGTAAATGCTCATCAAATATGCAGAAAAATAGATGTTTCTGCTTTAAAATATTTTCAAGTATATAGAGTAGTTTCAAATAATTTACGGAAAAATTCATTATCTTTCAATTCCATTTGCCTATGATAAAAGAAAAGCAAACTTTTTATTGTAAGTTAGCTGGAGGGTTAAATTTCAGACCATAGCTTTTTCAAAAATCGTTTTTATTGTGGATTAAGTGAAGGTTTGCATTTCAGATAACCAATCTTGTATTTCACAACTTAAACTACTTATCAGAACCCACAGTAACTTTAAATTATCTTTTCCCGCTGTGGATTGCAATATTCCCCTACACCTAAATTAATGACGCTGACATGCTAGTCTATTGCTTTATCTTCCCAGCCTTCACCACCCCACACCTTGGTCATGATAAAAGTCTGGTTCCTTTGTTTTGAAAACATTTGTCTTGATTTTTTAAGTATCTATAACAGTGGTCACATGCAATATTTTCCTTCTGTGATTGACTAATTTCAATCAGCATAATATTCTATAAGGCCTCAAATTTCTCCCCAGTCCCTACAGGGTTTGTTGTTTTCATTAACTCTATGAAGACTTCTTCTAATTAATCTATAAACAAACAATGGTGACAGTTTTTTAGAGAAAAAACCCCCAAAGCTCTGAAGAATCACAAACATATGCAATTTTCCTTTACCATGTTCTATTCTTTGCCTTAGAACCCCGTAATTCTCCCCTAAACCTCAAGTTCTGCAATTAGCTAATATACTATGTGGGCTTAATTACATATATTTTAATATGTTTATAGGGAACACTACTTTGAAGTTTATGGAGTATGTTCTCTTTTAAATAGTTTTCTTTGCATTATAAATGTATTTGTTCATTTCAAATGTGATGACTGCTTGTGTTATGATTACAGAGAATGATTTGAAATTCCTACAGCATTTCCAAATGCAATGTTTATAACTGGACGCTTTGTCCATCTTTATATTTTCAGTTACTTGAACAATGTTACTTTGCCCCTCCCTGCCCTCTTCCACTTTGCTCCACTCACCACAACAATAGCTTCAGTGATAGTCATGTCCAGTACTAATAACTGATCTCTTCCTGGCTTCTTCTGGCCTGAAAATGGAAACCCAACCCTGATGCTGCTTTACTTTTAGTGACCCATGTCCAGGCTGCAGCTCTTCACTGAACACTACCTCTCCATAACTTAAGGATCTCATTTGTCACCTGCCAGGATATTACTGACACAACTGTGCATTTTTATAACTTTTCCACCTTCTTTACTTGGAAATTTTGTATGTTTTGATTCTCTTCCAAAAAGAATTACTCTCAGCGGTACAGACTCCCTGCCCCACCCCCACACCCCCACCCCGGGCCTTTTTTTTTCTAATTATTTTATTAGGGGCTCGTACAACTCTTATCACAATCCATACATACATCAATTGTGTAAAGCGCATTTGTACATTCATTGCCCTCATCATTCTCAAAACATTTCCTCTCCACTTAAACCCCCAGCATTAGGTCCTCATTTTCCCCCTCCCTCCCCATTCCCCCCTCCCTCATGAGCCCTTGATAGTTTATAAATTATTATTTTGTCTTTTCTTGCCCTGTCCGATGTCTCCCTTCACCCACTTTTCTGTTGTCCATCCCCCAGGGAGAAGGTCACATATAGTTCCTTGTAATCAGTTCCCTCTTTCCTACCCACTCTCCCTCTACCCTCCCAGTATCGCCACTCACACCACTGGTCCTGAAGGGATCATGCGCCCTGGATTCCCTGTGTTTCCAGTTCCTATCTGTACCAGTGTACACCCTCTGGTCTAGCCAGGCTTGCAAGGCAGAATTGGGATCATGATAGTGGGGGGGAGGAAGCATTTAGGAAGGAGAGGAAAGTTGTATGTTTCATTGTTGCTACATCGCACGCTGACTGGCTCGTTTCCTTCCCGAGACCCCTCGGCAAGGGTACAGACTTTTTAGAACAGAAAGTTAATCGTTGGTTTCAGCTGCTCACTGAGAGTTTTGTGGTTCAGACCCAACCAGCGGTTGCGTGGGAGAAAGGTCAATCGGCTTCAACACACGCCGCGGGCTAGGAAACCAGGGGGCCGCTCTACTCCGTCACATGCGACCCTGGTAGCTGAAAATCGACTTGACGGCACCTCCCAACTACAGCACATGGAGAACTTAGCATTATCAAATAATCAATTCAATACTGTCCTTTGTCACGCTTCCAATTAATTATGGAAAGTTCCTAATCTATTTTTAGAATCTGTACCATTATTTTAAAATAACTGCGAAATATTTCCATAGATAAGATGATCGATCCAATTCTTCTACATGTAGGCTAATTTGCAGGAATACACATATCAAAAGTGACAGGAATAACTCTATTCTTTAACATAAAATATATTAAAATGTATAAAGGTGACAGTCATCTTTGCCGTGATACTATAATCAGTTTGGGGCTTCCTTTCTTTACGGGCTCTGCCCATTATTAAAATGGCATGTTTTCTAAGATTTTGTCAATCTGTCATTTTACTAATCCAACTCATTTTTAAATGGCAAAGCTAAATGATGGAGCGAGACAGATGTACCTTTTCCAAATTAACTCTTTAAAATGTATTAATTTTTGCAAAAGTGTATGGGGTCCATAGTTGCTGATGCCAAGTGTCATTAACACAATGAATAATGTGGTTCTCTCCTGGATTTTACATTGAAAAAGAGTTACATATAAGTAACTAAAACAATCTAGATAGACGCTGATAGTCTTATGCATTAAAACAAAGGAAAAGAGATGAAAGTGTTCTGGTTTGGGGTTGAGTTTAACTACTATGTTTACCCTGTTGCCAGTCCACTGAAGACTTTAGAAAAAAATAACTCCTTTGACCCACCTGCTGTCTTTTGGGGTTCTTGTTTTCATGCTAAATCTACTGTAAATCCCAGAAATGTTTTTTTATTGATCACGTATACAATTAAACATTATTTATATTTCCCATCACCATACTGTATTAGCTTCCTCCTGCTGGCATAATCGGCCTTCCATTTTCCATTTGTCTCTTTGAAGATAAAGTTTCATTGTTTCTTTTATCTCCTCTTCTGTGTAAATCCAGATTACGTGTGCGTGTGCATGTCCAGAAGTATCTTCAGTTTCCATCATAAAGGAAAATCTGTGAGTTAATATTCTCATTCACCATTATTTTATTTTGGCAAGGTAAGTACCTATGACTTTATCTTCTAGCTTCCATGAAATGTGTTTCAACTAATTAACTCCATAGTCAGTTATATTCCGTTTATTATTGAACGTAGTCACTGATCTCTCAGTTGCATTTGCAGACTGCTGCTTGGATCAGTGGTGTATTTATTTCTCTTCCAGGGGGGGCCACCTCGGACACGGTGTGGGATGCTGGGTGCTCCTGTGGAGTGAGCACTGCCCTCCTGCGCAGCCAGGGTGGCAGCTAGCATTTATGAACAACAGAGATAACTGAAGTTGAAAAAGTGAACATGAGGATTGATTGTGGAAAATTGCATTTGATTAATGAACTCTGCCTTCTGAACAATGAGGAAGTGAAGAAACATATGTAGTACATACTAGAATTTGAGGAAAAACTGCATATTAATTAAATTAAAAAGTTTAATGGTCTCTGAACAACTCAAGGAAGGCAGTAACTGCCTTTAATATGATGAAGGGTTGTTTTTCTTTTGCATCATCTCAGCAGCATCAATTTGGAACTTCAATTTTTGACTCAAAGTTTTTAATGTCAAAAAAAGTTCTTAATGTGCTTTTCCCAATAGTCCACTTAAAATTCACCAAATTGCTGATGTATGGAAAAGATTATTTTTATTCTTTATCCAAAGTTTCCAATTTGCATTCTCTCCCCAATAATATTATTAAAAATTATTAAAATTATTTAAAAATAATACCCATATTTTAAAAATTATTTTGTAATACCAGCCTATAGTTTAGCAAATCACTATATTTTATATCCTATGGGACACAGCAGAGGGAGCTTGTAGTCTTCGTGCTAGTTAATGGGCATACTTTTGGATTTTTAAAATTCTGAATGGGATGAATCAATTATTATATCACTGAATGTCTATGTGGTTTTCTCTTTCTGCAGCATTTTTTTACAAGCACATTTGATCATTCGTTTTTCTACACTCACTCCTCTAAATAATGTATTATTCAATTATAGCATATATCAAGAGCCAATTATGTCAAGAGCCAAAACACAAGATTTTGCACTATATTGGTTTTCTCTTCTCAAATCTTAAAAAAATAATAATAACATTCCCTTTATAGCTCTGTCACACACTAAAGAGTTTTGTTTTTCTAATAGAAATCATAAGTGTGGTTCTCTGAAAGATGTGCTTGCAATAGGAAGTACTATGGTTTAAGCTCCTGTTTTAAAATTTAAAAACTATAGTGGACCATAAGTACCAATAACAAACCCTTACATTTAATTAGCATATAATAATATTCACATTTCTTTTATTTACTATGTTATGAGGTAGACAAAATCATTGTTTCTGTTTTTCGTACATGAAAAAATGCAAAGGTTAAGACATGATTCACTCAAGGTCTTGAGGCTTCCCATGCTTGCAAACAGCCTGTCTAGAATGAAAACTCAATGGTCAATATTTTTTTTTAATCTCAGCTGTAAAATCAATATCATGTTGTAGAAAGATCCTGGGGCTAAGCAGATAAAACTAAACAACAACCAAAGCACTGTTCAGCCACTTTCCATCAGTGTGTCCCTGAGTGATGATAATGCCAACAAGATTCAGGTTCTTTCAGATTATAATAGAGATCATCATGACTACTTTGTAGGCAGGGTGAAGATCTAGTATATATAAGATTTGTCTTACTTATCCCTTGTAAGTATTTTATGTTGAGTAAATTTTTAACTCTTATTATATGGAAAGACCATTGTTCGAGCATGAAAATACAGTTTCCACCTGACTTTTCTTTGAACAAGGCACTAAACCTTTAAAAAGTCATTTGTCTCTCGGCGTGTCTGTAGATAGAAAACAAAATAAGAGCTCTAACTATATGATTACTTTTTTTTGAAAATTTTACATCTAAGCTGTTTGAATTAGTTCAATAATTTTCCCTCAACAATTAGCTAGCATTAATTTTCAGTGTATTGGTAAATATATGCTCATTAAAATTAATTTTATTCCTATCAACTAGATTTTTACATTTGAATGGCATAATCACTTTACATAACACAATCACCAAATGACTAAACTACTTACAGTCTCAACTGTATGAACAATTACATAATATGCTAATCATTGGGTAGAGGGTAAGGTAGCCTCCATATTCAACAAAGTGAGTACTATACATCCTTTTTTAAAAGATTCAGCTGCTTCACTTATGCATAAGGATTACAGACATGAATCATTTACTTAAATAGAGCTCAAAACAATTAAATGGGAAGATTTTATCAAAAGATTAAACTGGTGTTTCATCTGGTAAATTTAAAGTCACTAGTATTTTAAGGAGAAAAATCTGCTGACCAAAAATAAATTAAAGTTCGGCTTCTTTTTTCCCTTCCTTTTTGTCATGTATAAGATCCATGTGAGATACGATGAAATAACAAGTATGTATGATCAGTGCTGACTGTAGTTACCGGGATGGGTTCAGATGGACAAAGAGCAGTTGAAAAAATGGCTAAGAGAGGGGTGGGATGGAGCCGTCCAGGAGCTGTCTGTACAGAGCAACATGAATGGCAGCATGCAGCAAGAGAGGGCTAATATTGATGTAAGGATCCCTGTAACAAGACACAATGCAGAAATCATTGAAGGAGAGTAAAAAGGGCTGTTCTCGGAGTGAATACATCCCAACTAGGTAGAAAGGGGACAGTTGGGATTCCGGTTCAGGGGCGGGTGGGGGGAATAACAGCATCTGTTTCTTTTTTTTTTTAATTTGGTGGGGGAGGGGGGAGGGTACCCGTGAAATCTCATTCAATAACATCAATATTTGGTGAGATATTTTGACAAAACATGTCCTAAGTGTCACTTGTGTATTGTTTAAATCAAAGATTTCCCACAATCTTATATAAGAATTCCATCAAGAGATTAGACCCTAGCCTTTGCATTGCCCATAGAGTAAATAATTGAAAAGAATTCTGGAAAAGGAAAATGTTCTGATATGTGGCCCTTCTTAAAAAGAGACCTAAAACTGATACCAACAGGAAGCCAATCTTCTCAGTGTTGTCCTTTGATACAGAAGATTTTACAACTTTGCTTTAGAAAATCAACTGCCATTTTAAAAAATATTTACTGTCCATTTTATAGTTACAGATAAGAGTTTCATTAAAAAGTTCAGTAGTTCTTGACTCAAGGACCACATAGTACCCTATAAACTATAATCATTCATATAAATTTATATACTGTTTGAAAGTTTTTCAGATATACTCTTTGGATTTTACTAGATTTTCAACATTAAATAATAAATATTTAATACATTTGTTAAATAAAATAAATAAATAAATTTATTAAATACAGAATAAAATAGGTTTGTGTTGATACATCATCACTTGGAGAAAATAAAAATGTTTTTGTGTTTAAAAGAGAAGTTGCAATAAACAAATAAGATAGCTTTAAGGCATAAATATATTTGTCATGAAAGCAAAGCAAATACACAAAATGCTTTTCTAAAAAATGTTCAATAAAATCAAAAGAATTTCCATTTCTTTCTGTTATTTTATTGTAATTTTTCACATGACATGAATAACTGTCAATTGCATTCAAGGATAGTTTTTAATGCGTGTGTATGTGCATGTATAAAATAAAGCAATCTAATAATACACAATACCTTACAGATCACTACTCTAGAGTTAAATGACATTAAGTTTTAATAGTATAATTTGGCAAACACAGAGCAAGTTATCATTTAGTGGTACATTGTAACTACATTTTTAAGAACTTTAAAGTTGAAATAAAGCAGCAAGCACAGGAAATGCTTGTTTGCCAAGAACAGAAATAAGTCATTTTATGTCCACCACAAGCACTCCTGGCTACATTACTCATTTCAGGTTTCACATTCAGCCAAGGTCAAAGTATACATTCCCACATCACCTTTGGAAACTTTGTAGCAGGGCTTGGTATAAATTTACCTTTATTTTATGAACAGGTGATTTGTCATTCCTCGATGGAAAAAAAGAAAATGATTTTTTGAGGTTTGATTATATGCTATGATATATTTTTAACCTTTACTGGGACCTCACTAAGCACACTGCCATTTGTGAGGAAGTGACTGCTCTGGCAGTTTTCCACAGCACCGCCCTCTTCGTGGGGCATTAAATTGTCTTCCCCAGCATCCATTCCCACCTAGTAAGAAGGAAGCCAGAAACTGGACAGCTTTCAATGAAATGGAAGGAAAGAAAGAAATGTAAGTAAGGGAAAGGGAAGGAAGGACAGCAGAGGGGGACTGAAAGAGGCAGCCATGGAAATGTATTAGGGAAGGAATGGAGAAGGAGAAGAGCAAAGGAGATACAAAACAGAACTAAAATCCTAGGTTAACCAAACAGACCCACTGTCTGTCAGCGATTCAGTTCTTATTCACTGCCACCTGATCTGGGGTCCTTAAGCTGTTGGTCTTTATGTGAGCAGATAGCTTCATCAGATCGTGTTTCCACCTTGTAGTGAGCAGTTAGCAGCCCAGTACTCACTCAACAGTGACACCAGGGCTCCATATAAAAGATAAATTAAGATAACAAATTATCTAGGTAATGGAGAGAATACTCTATCAATTTAACAGGTATATATACATAAGAGAAGAGTTATTAAATAGTTTTTGTTCCATTTCTTAGAGGTACAATAAAGTAAAATGGAAGGAAAAAGCATTAGGCTTTCTAGAAGTGTTTCTAAATTGTGTATTGGCTCATTTAATAAATTATATGACATAGTCATAATTTCTCATTAATGAATTATTAACATCAAATTTATATGTAAAAATTTAATTATCAACATTCAGATCATTCAACATGAATTATGGTGTTGGTGAAAATATTGAAAATTCCATGAACTGCCCAAAGAACAAACAAATTTGCTTCAAGGAAATACGATCAGGATGCTCCTTAGAAAAGGTCATGGTGAGACTTATTTCACTTCGGTTGTCAGTACATGGTCTCTGGAAAAAGGCACCATGCTTGATAAAGTGGAGGGTCAACGAAAAAGAGAAAGACACTCAGGAAGACAGATTGACACAGTGGCTGCGACAAATGGGCTCACACCTCGCCCGCTGGGGGATGACCAAGGACTCGGAAGTGCTCCTTCCCGTTGTGCACAGGGTCGCTATCAGTTGGAACCAACCCAATGACACCTAACAAGAGCAACCACATCACAGAAAATCAACCAAACAATAATCTCCTGGAACACATGCGTGCACATGATTTTTGCCACAGATATTGAAAACTATCCCCACAGAATTGAAAGCCTATCCTGAAAGAGGGTTTTATCATACTGAAAAACTGAAGCAGATGGTCTCAGGACCTACTTACATGTGACCTTCAATAAAGCATGATCCACTAACCTACCCAAAGGGAGGGTATTGTTGATAGCTCCACAGGGAAAGAGGGACCAGACTTCAACCCAGTGCTCCAAGGTGTGAATGCAACATGCCGGCGTGGAATAGGGAACCAGTGGAGAGGTCTGGGGGGCTGGCCCCA
>NW_022107432.1:5699259-5727726 GCF_000313985.2 Echinops telfairi | reverse complement strand
GTGCGGAGTGGAGACCCAAAGCCCATTTGTAGGCCACTGGAGAGCCCCTTGCAGAGGGGTCTTGGGGAGGAGACGAGCCAGTCAGGGTGCGATGTAGCAATGATGAAAAATACAACTTTCCTCTAGCTCGTAAATGCTACCTCCCTGCCCCCACTATCATGATCCGAATTCTACCATCCAAGTCTGGCTAGACCAGAGGATGTACACTGATCCAGATGGGAACTGGAAACACAGGGAATCCAGCGGGGATGATCCCTACAGGACCAGTGGTGTGAGTGGTGATACTGGGAGGGTAGAGGGAGTGGGTTGGAAAGAGGGAACCAATTACAAGGAAGTATATGTGACCTCCTCCCTGGGGGGCGGACAACAGAAAAGTGGGTGAAGGGAGATGTCAGACAGGGAAAGACATGACAAAATAATAATTTATAAATTATCAAGGGCTCATGAGGGAGGGGGGAGCAGAGAGGGAGGGGAAAAATGAGGACCTAATGCCAGGGGCATCAGGTGGAGAGCAAATGTTTTGAGAATGATGAGGGCAATGAATGTACAAATGTGCTTTACACAATTGATGTATGTATGGATATGATAAGAGTTGTACGAGCCCCTAATAAAATGATTTTTAAATTTTTCAGAAATAAACAAACAAACAAACGAAAAAAGAGGCAAAGAAAACGCAAAAAGAATCAGAACACTAGTGGTATACTAATTGGTACACAATAAATGTTGGGGGGGATAAAGCATGATCATTTATTCTCTGAGCATTACTTAACTAAGAACAAGCAGTCTATGGATTGTGAACTAGTTCCATTTCTAAGCCTGCCTTTAATTTCAGTTTATAAGGAATTGGAATAGATATGATTGGTTTCCTAGGTCAGTCCTATATTGGTTTTCAAATGTATTTCTACGCATTAAAAAGTCAAAGAAATACTTCTAAGTATAGTAAAACATTTTAATGCAATAATACAGTAATAATAATAGTGATGACAATAATGTTTGAATGTCTGTTGTAATGTAGCGCCTTTTCTTACTATTAACCTTGTATGTATCTTGAATTTTGAATGTAATTGGCTTTACAGGGCTGATTCATACAAAGTTTGTGTGTATATTGTCAATCAGATGTGCATTACCGGGGCTGCCTTTAATGAAAAAGAACACAGATGGGAAAATTGAAACAATAGTGAGCTAAATATTTTATGAAATTGAGTTCGTAATGTTGTAAACAACAGAACTGATAACTACTTTAAGATTCAAGAAGCTTATCAATTCACATAAGAGTGTAAACTAAAATATAACTTGATCCTAAATTTCATTGAATCATCAGCTTTCTATAGTGAGTTCCCAATAATGTTCTCAATTGTACTCTCCTTCTGATGCCAAACACATCCTGTGGCTTTCCATTGGGCAGCAAAAGTAATTGCAGCACTTACAGATTTACACACAGTTTCTATTTCTAAATAACTCCAAATGTGATCCACAGACAAGCAGTATCAGTATCATCTGGGAGCTTGTGAAACATTCAAATTCCAGGTAGCTTCTCAGGTTATTTAAACAGAAATTTCTCACTTTGCTCCAATTCCAGATGAGAGTTTCTGTGATGGGGCCAAGAATTTGAGTTTTAGCAAATAATTATATTTACACTAACTGTTGAAAAGCACTGTTCCACAGCAGTGGTTTCATTCCTGGTTGGACATCATTATCAATTTGGAGAGATTGTAAAATAGCATCATTCCTTGGGTCTCCATCCAGAGACCATCATTACATTGGTCTGAGCTGGGTACAAGCCATTGCGACTCCAGACCGCCTTTATTTGGCCTGATTCCGATATGTTGATGGGAGTTATTCAGGTTTAGAGAGTGGAGGCAGAGGCGGTGGCGGTGGTGGTGGTGGTGGTGGGTGCCAGGGGTTGGTTCCACCCCATAGAAAGCCTATGCACAACAGAAGGAACCCTGCTTGGTCCTGTGCTGTCCTCTCAATCGTTCCTATACTTGAGCCCATGGTGTCAAAGCCACTGTGTCATCCATCTCACTGGGGGGGCTTTGTTTTTTCACTGCCCCTACTTTACCAATCATGATGTCTTTGGGCAGCATCCATTGTTCAGAACCTGACGAATGATCAAATGGTTCATGGCTTAAACCTACAACGGAGCACCTGAAAGACAGACCTGTTGATCTTCCTCTGAACATTCATAGCCTGGAGAACCTTTGGAGCACAGGGGTCTCCATGAAATGGAATCGCCCCAAAGGTCACTAGCAACATTAACAGCATTATGGCTCGGATGCGTAACATTGGTTTCCCGACAACATGGTTGAAGTTCTAGATACCGTGGCAGATTACAATTGTCCTGGCATATTAAAATGTCCAAAGTGCAAACCCCACTGTTTACTCTCGTTGTTTAAATTGCTACATGAATAACGGATGCATATCATGATCAATGACTAATCACATCACTCTGTTCAAACCAGCCCGATGGTCCCTGTACATCTGCCATCCTGTTCATGTAGAGCGAACAGAGTATGTCTGTTAAAGAGATAAATTAGCCAACAAAGGCAAAAGGGCAGCAAAGGAACAAGAAGTGATAAGACTGGATGTGAAATACAAATAAAATTTAAATCAAGTTATATTCGAAATATGGGATTAGGAAAACGATGACACTGCCATTGCACTGTAAAAGGACTCTGAATTTGATACCAAAGACAATGAGTGTGACACGGAAGTTCCCTGAGCAAAAGTGTAATTTCAGACATAGCCCATGGCGTTGACAGCGTAAAAAATGGAATGCAGGTTGTAGACCCAAATTTGGTCATTTTTCAAAGTATGAAAGAGTTGTTTATCCTAGGTGACACAATGAGAAGAGGATCATTATTTATATTAATATTGATATGTTTTCCACCAAAAAAATGAATATTTTATGAGAGTAGAAGCCCAAAATCTAAACCTCTGGTGAATCTCCTCTGACCGTAGTCCGGGCACCTGAATAACTTTGCTATCAGATAGAGAGCTTCTAACATGTTAGAGGTAGTTGGGTTAAAATGTGACATCTTACCATTTGATTTTATGACTCATTTTTAAATCATTTCACTTTTTAAATATTTTCTGCTTTCTTTTCAATTAAGGTTTTTTGGTTTTGTTTTATCATTGTTATTGGTTTTATTGCTTGATTCCTGTTTATACTTTATATGATTTTTCTGTATATGAAACCCAGAATAAATCTAAATAGAGAGTAATGGGTTAATAATTACTTAGGGGAGATTGCAGAAAATGGGGAGCTAACAATAATGTTTGAGAAGACAATGCTCTAGAATTGATTGTGGTGATGATTGCACAATTCTCAATATAATTGAACAATTAAAATGCATATGTAAAGTATATGCCAATTAAACTATTGTAAAATAAATAGAATGAGCTGAGGTTAAACCTTGTGAATTCATTTTACTATTTAGAGATATTTTTGAGTCTTTTAAGATGAAATCGAAAGGTCTGATCTATAGTGGGTTATCATGATGTCCGTCTTCTGGGAACTCTTGAAATGCCTTGCATCTTAGATTTTATACAATTATATAAATGAGAGCAGATGGATCATATGTTCAGTGCAGGCAAGATCAATAGAGCACAAGTATTGGAGCTCTCAACATATTCAGATGGGGGCCATCTGCTTTATGGTAGGAAATTAGAAATGAGAAACTTCATATGCAGATTAGTTATAGAAAATCTGATGGGAAATTTTAACTCTAGCTATGTAAATTAGATTTTTTTCCCAACCGGTTATCTTTTAAAATCCTGTTGAAAATAATAATAAAATGAAACATTTTAATTCTCAAGGTTTATATATTTTAAATTGCAGTTAAGCGAACATTGGCTACCATTTTTTTAATTTATTAAATCTTTTACATGACGTTCAAGCATCAGTAAGAGAGCTTTTACTATTTTAACAAAAAGATTAAAGGTCACGGAGCAATAGCAAATTTCCTAGTGCGTGATTATTAGCATCGCTTCACGGCACTTTAAGCTACACGGTGCTTTTCATAGTTCTGTAATTTCATGCAAAATGAGAATATTTATAAGCTCCCAACCAAACGACACTCATTCTCACCGTGTCGCTTCCTGACTGTAGCCGTGTTACAGATCAGAGGCGAGGTTTCCTCTAGGTTTCCACATCGGCGAGGCTTCAGAGAAGCGACTGCCACATGTTTTTTTTTCCACAGAGCGCCTGGTGGATTCAAATCACTGACCTCTTGGTTAGCGGCTAATTGCTTGACACAACACGCCAACAGAGCTCTCTGGAAGCTCCCCAACCAGAAGAAAATGAAAAACAAGAGCTAACAATCTAACCACCACTGAGTTGATGTGGCCCCATAGCGCCCCTACATCGGGTTTCTGAGACTATAAAGCCACATAAGAGAAGACAGCTGCATCTTTTCCCCACAGGGCAGCTGGGAGATTGATACTACCGACCTGGTAAGAAGCAGGCTGTTGCCTAACCCTTAGCACTCCCAGAGCTCCTTATCCACTCCCCAAATATTTCAAATGTGCTGACAGACCTCATCATCTCTCAATTAGATAAACATTGCTCACAATGTGGTCCCTGGACCCCTAGCACCAATACCAACAACTTATAACAGAAAAAAAAGAAATGGTTTAGGTTCCAACAAGCTAGCAGTGCAGCCTAGTAATAGGTGTTTTATTGAAGAAGCCCCCAGGGTGTGGTGGTTGTGACGTGTGTGCTAATAATTGACCCCCAGTCACCTAGAGCTGGGGTCAGCAAACTGTGGCATCCATCACATGTGGCATTTTTGGTACATACATGTGGCTCTGAAGTAAAATGAAAATAAAACTCTCACATTTTATTTTAAGACACTAATGATTTCCTTTGTTTGTAAAAATATATTTGTGCCTCTCAAATCAATCTTTTTTACAAGACCCCTGCTCTAGACAAGATACAGTGTATAGTTGAAGGGCAGGATGGTTTCCTCAGTCTCAAAAGGCTGCCAACCCTGGTCTAGAGGATGGGAATCTTCATTGCTTTTAAGTCAAGCAGAAAGTGTCTTTCTCAGTAACCTGGTAGTCAAGCCCACAAAACGTCACCAATTCAACTGCATGTCATTGCGAAAGAAAATGTTTTTCTTAAGGAATCCACAATATCTACTATGGAGTTCTTTTTAAAAGATTTCCACAAGACCCTGAGAGAGAAAATGTGGCTATAAACTTGAAAATTACAAAGGACCAAATGTCTAGAAAAGGTATGCTCTAAGTTGGAACGTAAATTAATAAAATTTCATAACTATTTCACTAAAAAAATTTCTGATTTAATTGAACTGAAAGATTTGAAGCAGATACAAAATAAATTCAAACTTATGATATGTTTGAATTTTTAACTGTCAAATTTTTGAAATTATTTTCCATAGACTACATCATTTAATAATAAAATACATAAAAATAAAAATTGAACAAAAGGAAAAGGTGGCCATAAAATGAAACCAGTGGGTGGGTTTGGTGGGGAAGAGGCAGGGGCTGCAGAACAGAAGAGACTGGGAATGGCAGGGGCCCGGGGACTGTGGAAGAAATATATTATTTTTTAACACAAATCAGAGTTAACAGTTTTGCTGGGTTCAAGAAATGAATGAATAGGAAGAAACTTTTGATAGGTCCCGAATAATTTCTACTATACCAAACTAAAACAGTCCAATTATTACTATAGCTTTTTACCATAATTTACCAATAGGATGTCTTGAAAACCAGGGTTTTCAAGGTGGTTACATAAGCCATGATCATAAAACTTGCATGAACTTAAGAACTGTGCTTGAATATTCAAGCAGACAGTTGCTTATGCAGAGCAGGAAATTTTCTTCCACATTCCTTGACCATTCAGTTTTTATCATCACTTAGCACTGACTGGCTTCTTAAAAATAGTACAGCAGTTTCTGAAGTATCTAGTGGTCTCATGTGAACTTGCTCATGCCAAGGCCAAGTAGAACTGAAAGGTATATAATTGACAAATTAATAATTGTCTTTTCTATTATCAAAACTACTTCAAAACAATTCAAAGCTACTCTTTAATTTATCATAGTCAAAGAATATCTGAAGAGTATATTTTTCTCCTTTGCAATGAAAAATTAATAAAATCTAAATAGTTGTGTCCCTTGGGGTTATGATAAAGGAAAATGTTTATTTAAATATATATAATTAGCTTCAGTTTCCAAAACCTAGTATACATAATTGTAGCATTTATTTAATTTTAAGCCATTTTCTTATTTATGGTGGGCATTCAATAGATAAAGCAAGAAGGTCTTTACTTCCCACTGAACAGGGATAAGATTTACCTTCTGCATAAAAATAATTTGGGAAAAAAAACACAACAGTGCAAATACATGACACATCGGTTTTCAATACATATTACAGTTGGTTATGCAGGAAAGTGTGCCCCAAGAAAGAAGAAACAATTAATTGACTATTAATACGTCTCAGCTTACTTCCTGGACAGAATTTCCAAGAAGACTATAGAGAAGTGTGAGTCAACCGTGTGTGTGTGTGTGTGTGTGTGTGTGTGTGTGTGTGTTAGACAGAGACAAAAGTCAGAGAATGACAGAGACAACAACATCCAGACATCTGCAGAAGGTTCCACTTCATTTTTCAGTTGAGAGCTAATTAAGCAGAACACGTGTATGAAGACACAACCCACTCCTAGAAATAAATATACAAAGGACAAGCAATATTTTTCTGCTAGTCACGTGGAAAACCTTGTATATCTAGTGGCTGGCTATCTGGGTTAGAATACAAAGAATGGTATTGTCTTACTCAAAGGATAAGATTAGCTCTGGATAAAATAATATAATGATCTCACCTGAGAAATCTCAAGAGTTAGCTTAAATAGGATCAAACAACTGCTGCATAACTTAATTGCAATTCCGGACAAAGCTCAACTATATTTACAGGAATTCAAACATAATCCAGCAATAATACTATAAAGATCAGAGTATCTAGTATCATATGAGAAGTTACCCACCAGGCAAGGGCATTTTTGTCCATAAAGATAAGAAAACATAAGCCAATAAAAACAAATTTGGAAATTATGTAGATAATATAACTATTAGACAAGGGCATTAAAACATAATATCCCACATTTTCTGAAATATAAAAATATTAAAGAGAGAAGATATTAAAAGATCTAAATGTATCTCTGAAATTAGAAATAATACCATGACGTTTCAAAAAAGTGGAATACTTTTTAAATTAACAAAACAGAAGAAAATATCAAAGTACTTGAAGGCATAGCAGCAGAAGCTATCCAAAGAAGCAGGGTGAATAAAAGGCTGAAACAGAAAACATGAACAACTCTGGGATGCTAAATATTTATATTCATCTCAATCTCTACCTACTTCATCTATTTATATACTTATATATTTATGATAAGAGGATTACTTAAGGAAGTGGAAGTCAACCCCCACCAGAAATTTGAAGAACACTATCAACCTATCAAGCAATGAATCTCAAGAAATCTTAACCATAAGAAAAATCTTTTGAGAAAATAAAAACACTACATCATTCATATCACAACAAAAAATTTTTAAATCAGTAATAATGAGAAAATCATAAAATAATCCCTATGGGAAAAATAAAGAGGATCCATACTTAAGATAGAAGATATACAGAGAAGACAACAGACTTCTCACCAAAAAACCTTCACTCTAAGATATGTTTCATCGTTGCTACACTGCACCCTGACTGGCTCATCTCCTCCCCGCAACCCTTCTGTAAGAGAATGTCCACTTGCCTACAGATGGGTCTTGGGTCCCCAATCTGCACTCCCCCACGTTCACAATGATTTGATTTTTTGTTCTTTGATGCCTGATAACTGATCCCTTCGGCACCTCATGATCACACAGGCTGGTGTTCTTCTTCCATGTGGGCTTTGTTGCTTCTGAGCTAGATGGCCGCTTGTTTACCTTTAAGTCTTAACATACAACTTTCTTCTAGTTCCTAAATGCTTCCTCCCCTCCCACTATCATGATCCGAATTCTACCTTACAAATCTGGCTAGACCAGAGGATGTTCACTGGTACAGATAGGAACTGGAAACACAGAGAATCCAGGACAGATGATCCCTTCAGGACCAGTGGTGAGAGTGGTAATACCAGAGTGTGGAGGGAAGATGGGGTAGAAAGAGGGAACCAATTACAAGGATCTACATATAACCTCCACCCTAAGGGATGGACAACAGTAAAGTGGGTGAAGAGAGACATCAGACAGTGTGAGATATGACAAAATTATAATAACTTATAAATTATCAAGTGTTCATGAGGGAAGGGGGAGCAGGGAGGAAGGGGGAAAATATGAGGAGCTGATACCAAGGGCTCAAGTGGAAAGCAAATGTTTTGAGAATGATGATGGCAACAAATGTACTAATGTGCTTGACACAATGAATGTATGTATGGATTGTGATAAAAGTTGTATGAGCCCCCAATAAAAGATTAAGTGATTTTTTTAAAAAGAAATTTTTTTCAAGCAAAGAAAAATAATACCAGATGAAAATGAGCATCTGTATGAAGGTATAAAGAATCTAGAAAGGGTAAAAATATGAGTAACTACATAATATTGTTTCTTCTTTCTGTATTACTCTACTAAGACATACAATTTTAACATAGTAAAAACGTAGTTTGATATCTAACAAATGCATAGTAAAATATATGTTAAAATTAATGCAAAGCAGTGATGGGGAAAGGAAATTTACTGTTGCCATGTTTTATATATGAAGTGGTATAGTACAACTTGAAGTCAACTGGGAATGATTAAGGCTCTATATAATAAATCCTAAGGTAACCACTAAAAAACAGCAAAAAGTAATAACTAAGAATCCAACAAATATATGAAATGAAATCTTTACAAGTAATGTACATGTAAGCAGAAAAATAGGACAAGGAGCAGGGAACCGATGAAACAAATACGAATATAAAACATCGCAAGATAGTAAAATCAAAAGCCAAATTAAATTTAAATATTCTAAATAACCTAACTTAAAATAGGAAATTATAGCTGAGATAGGACTATATGCTATGTCTAGGAAGTTCACTTTTTAAAATATAAAGTGAAATAGCTTAAAAGTAAAAGAATCAATATAAAAGGCATGTCAAGCTAACAGTGATCAACAGAAGCCTGCATGGCTATATCAACATGGGCTAGGTAGATTGTATGTGGAACCCTGCGGTATAGTAGTTACATGTTAGGTTGCAATCTATATGGTCTGCAGTTCGAAATCCCAGCTGCTCTGCAGGAGGAAGACAGCTTTCTACTCCCTTAAACAGTCTTGAACACTCACAGGCGATCACTATGAGTCAGCACTGACTCTATGGCAGTGAGTTTGGTTTTAAGTAAATTACACAGTGATAAAGATTACCATGGATGAAAAGAGCCATAAAATGAAGTTGCTGTGAGCTCCCATTGACTTGTGGTAACCCCACGTACAGCAGCATAAAGGTTATTTAATCAACCATTGCTCTGTCCTGTTCCTCCCTCAAGATCACGGGTAGGCTGCAGTCCATTGTTGAACCACTGTGTATTTGCAGGGCTTCAAACCAGTTGGTAACCTGCAAGAAACGTAGTCTCTCTCTTAGAGAACTGGTCCTGGCGACCACATCGGAATGAACTCATCAGTATGAACTTATTACTGTTGCTACAACACTGTCCATTTCCGTGAGTCTTCCTCTTTTCCACTGACCTTCTAATTTAGCAAGAATTATGCCCTTTTCCGAGGACTGGGATCTATTCATAACATGTCCAAGGATGTGATTCTCTGAGAGATGAAGTCTCTTCATACCTGTTTCCTAGCAGCACGCTTGCTATACTTCTTCCTACACAGATTTGTTTGTTTTTTTTGGAAGTCCATGGTACTTAGAATATTCTTCCTCAACACGATATTTCAAATATAACAATTCTTATACAGTCTTTCTTATTAATTATCCAGCGTTCATATGTATATGAAGAAATGGAACATATCATAGCTTAGGTCAAGAAAGTCAATCGGTTCATTTCTGTACAGTGACTGACTCTGTGTAGTAATCTCATGTTCTGGTGTACCTCAGTCCTGAAAGTGTGCAGCAGATTTGTCCAGTGCAACATGGTTTTGTTTTTCTTGACCACTGCTTCCATGAGTACTGACTATAAATCCAAGCAAAATTAAATTCTTGACAATTTTACTCTCTTCAACATCTATCTTAATGGTATATATTTGTGTCTAGTTATAAGGAATGTTTTCTTTACATTGAATTGCAATCCAAACTGATTCCTTTTTTAAGTGTTTATTCTTAATCTGTAAGCTCCATGGAGACCGATTGACTGGAAGTGACCATGGTGGCATTTCAAATCCTGATAACATAGCTTCCAGCATCATGGTAAAATGTGAGACAATATCATAAGACAAAAATGCCAAGTGGTTGGCAACATCATTAACAACATGCAAATTAAGTCCATCATATCTGAAATGCAAAAGTCTGATGATACCAAATATTGGTTGTGCTGTCGAAAAACTAATTCTTAAACATTATCCACACTAATATAAAATGATATACCCACTGTAGGAAAAAATGGGCAGTTTCTTAAATATATAACAATATTTATAACATAGATACAGTCATTGCACGATTTATTACCAAATAGAAATAAAAGCATGTCTACAAAACTTGTACCTAATTATGACAGCACGGTTTGCAGTAGTTCCAAACTGAATATAATGCAACTGACTATAAACATGTGACTAGAGAATTCGTGTTATAATCATACAACAAAGTATTAATAATCAATAAAAACTGAATTATTGATAACCCAAATTAGCAAGATATATCTAGAAATAATGATGTTAGATGAAAGAAGCCAGGGGAAAAGAATATACAATATATGATTCTATTTATATTAAACTCTCAGAAATGAAAATGAATGTTTAGTGATACACAGTAGATGGGTTCTTGCCTGAAGGTAAGGAATACAGGAAGATGCACAGGGAATCGGTGCAGCGGCATAACAGAACCCTGTACTTATAAAGGATGTATTTACTATCTTCATTTTGATGATTGTCTCAGTCCGTTGTGTGTGTGTGTGTGTGTCAGAACTTATTAACGTGCACTTTAAACACATTCAGTTTGTTTATGCTTGTTTTCCTTAAATAAAAGTGTTAATAATAATAGATCAATAGACAGATGACAAATAGATAGAATGTGTCTCCAAAATTGACATCTATGTCTAAACAGGATTTTAGTACAATGCAAACTCTAAATTTTATTTGATTTTTACTATGTTTTTTTCTGAAATCACTGAATTTACTTCTTAAATCTAATTTTGTGAAGTTTTAATTACAAAATACATTTTGTTTTGTTTTCTCCATAAATTGGTAGTAAATAGTGAAGTTTATTATAGTCATAAAACCAAAAAAATATTTTAATGATAAAGATTCCTGACTTATTTAAAATAATTAAACAATTTAAATATGGTCCTGAAATAAATGATTAACTTTTTAATTTGTATTGTTACCTGTCAAGGTAATTGCGATGGTTTGGAACCCAATGATAGCACCTAACAATAAAAATAACTTAAACAAAATTTCATTGAACTTCTGGATGTTAACAGAGAGCAAAATATTCATCAAAATGTGTGGTATATCCGTATTTCTATAATTATGTAAAATGTTATCATCAATCCCGTTTTAAATATAAATTCTAACTGGTAATCATTCTTTTTCTGAAAAATTAAATAATATGTATGCTTAGAAAGATGCTCTAATTAAAATTATTCTGATTGTTGTAATAACCTATATAGGTTTTATTTACCTCCAGTTACTAGGCTCTAAAAATAAACGACATAAGCAATCTTTTCACAAATTGTGCTTTCACCCAGATACTGTGCATACAGGGCTTATGAATGCACATATGGGTAGGTTGTGTCTTTTGTAAGAATACTCATGGTAAAGAGTCAATGCTGTTTGAAGCCTACCTCTGGGCCCTGCTCATCAAGAGCTACACCTTGTCTGGAGACTTCCCTAGATCACAGGAAGGAATTGGGCTACGTGACTCTAAAAGTTTGCAGACTCCCCGTTACCCTACCTGTCTATCCAAGGCCCACAGCTGGTTATATTTGCTTTGCTTACTTGCACATATTTTCCTTGAATATGTCAACCCATCAAAATCAAAGTATGAATGATTATACACATAGCTGGTAGGGATATGTAGAAATGTACACATTTGCATATTCCAGGTAGACATGTGAATGATAATAACCTTCTTTAGAAAATGATCTCAGAGTTCCTATTAAAATTTCAAATATGCATTCCATTTGACCTAAAACTCCACCTTTAGAAATATGTTCTTCAGAAATGAGAGCATCAGTATGTTAGGATACTTGTACAAAGAAGTCTCATGAAGACATGATTTGTCATTTAGTGAGAACCTGGAATAATCCAGCACCCTAAACTATAGAATATCATGGGACTATTTTTATAGCATACATTATATCTGGGTATTATCCTGGGGAAAACTGCTGAACATAAGTTCATATGCACTGAACACATTATGATACAATCTTGTTAAAATGAAGAATATGAAAACATACCATAGAATATATATCAATTTACACATATAAATACACATAGCTTATAAGTACACAGAAAGATTGTCAGTTCTTTCTGCTGGAAAAATGCTGAGAATGCCTGTCATTTTTGTTTTTTGTTTTTATTAACTCCAGTTCTTTGTATATTTTATTATAATATTTTGATTTGTCTTCTTGAGCTTCCCTTTGACATTTTCTGGTCAGCTCCTTTTCATCATCGTATCTTTCAGTCCCGTTAGATTCCCTGCCTTCAAGATCAAGTTCCAGTGTCTTCTGAAAGAAAGCTTGGTCCTTCCAATTTTGGTCTTCTTTCCTATCTTTTTAATAATATTTTGCTTGTCTCATATATGAGGTTCTTGCTATCATCTCACAAATCAACTGGCTTCTGGTCATTAATGTTCAATTCCTCAAATCTGTTCTTGAATGGCAGAGTGGTTATGCATTAGATTGCTAACCACAAGGTCAGCAGTTTGAAACTACCATTTTCTCTGTGTGAGAACAATGAGCCTTTCTCCTCCTGTACAGTTATCGTCTTGGAAAGGCATGGCTCCCCCACGTCCTGTAAGGTCCCTGTGAATCAGCATCGACTCCATGGCAGTGAGGAGGGGAGTCTAGCTAGAGATGCTCTCCAAATCCAAGTAGGATATACTCTAGGTCATACATTGGCCCTTGTGCATTTGGTTTTATTTTCTGCAGACATGACATGAAGTTTAAAAATAATTTTATTGAGATGTGGTAAAGGTTTACAAAATAGTTCATCAGATTTACATGAAGCAATCCATACACATTTTTTTTTCAATTCCTCCATTGCAATCCCTCGGCTGTGTCATCCCTGCTCCCACTTCCTCCCTTTGTTTCCTGTGTCCATCCCGATTTCCTTATGAACTCTGATCTTTGTCCTTGAATGAAGGCTGCCTTTTCATCATGAAAATTACTTGCTAACACAGAGCGAGTTCAGTTCCATACCTGAAGGGTGATTAGGGGCCATTATCAATCTCTATCCAAATATAAACCTTGTTTTGTTTAAAATTTTAAATTCCATTCCACATGTTTACCCTACTTTGTTCAGGACCTTCTAATGCTCCTTTTCAGAGCAGTTGAGAATGGTAGTCAGGCACCATCTATCTCTTCTCATCTCAAGAGATTGAAATTTGCATGGCCCACTAGTTCTTTGGACTAATTAATTCTAAGGTTTTTTTCCCCCAGTTTTTATTTGCATCACTCTACTTTTCTCCAAATGTTGATAGAAAATCCCCTTAGATCGCCACTGATGAGCTTTTAAGACTTCAGTCTATACTCACCAAAATATGATGTAGACCACTGTCTTTATGCCAAATGACCTTGGTGTCCCCTGAGAATATGGTCTTGATTCCCCAGGCTCATCAACTCATTCCCTCAATGCATTGAGTTATGTCTAAAACAGTTTCATAAAGTTCCCCACTGTGTGCTCCACCACATTCACAGATATATCTGCAGCAAAGGTAAATATACATACCATATACTGAATATATATGGTGTATTCCCACTCCTCTCTCCACATCAGGTCAGCCTGCGTATCTGTGAAATCATTTGCTCATAGAACTTCACTGCTTCAGGATTGCATATATAACAGTTTACCTCTGTTGCCATTATCTCATCCCTTGTCTTCACCATTTTCGCTGCCTCCTTGTTATTGCAAATCGCTTTCCCCTACCTTCAAGTTAACACGTTAACCTGTTAGCCTGTAACTTCCTCTCCCCAACTCTGTCACCCCAGTAAACACCAAAGGATGTTCCGTTTACTACAAAAATATTTTCTGGACTTCATAAAATAGGATTCTCATGCAATATTGTAACTTGTGACTTATTCATTTCTCTCAACATAAGCTCCTCCATGTGCATCCATGTTAATGTGGTGTTTCCCAGATTCATGTTTAACATGGTATTCCATCGTGTGTATGTGCCCAAATGTATTTATACATTCTTCCATTGTTTGGCATTTAGGTGTTTCCATCGTTATGTTATTGTGTATAAGTGTGCTTTACACAATTGAAGTATGTATGGATTGTGCTAAGAGTTGTATGAGCCCCAATAAAATGATTTAAAAAAACACCTCACTATCATCAAGTAGATTCCAACTCACAGCAATCCTATGGGTAAAATTGCCCTTGTGCGTTTCAGAGAATCCAACCCTTTCCTGGCATCTGAAGACCTATTATTTTCCTTCCAAGAAACGGTGGTTTCAAACTTCTGACCTTGTAGTTAGCAACCCAACATGTACCCACCACCACACCAGGACTCTGTAATGACACAAACCAAAAAAACGAAACTTCACTGTCACCAAGCCGATGCCAATTCATAGCAACCCTGCAATGGCCATAGGTCTGCGTAAATCTATTCATGTCATGGTTCTTATTTCTCTAAGCTATAGACCATGTAGAGAGACTGCTGGGTGATATGGTATTTTCGTTCTCAACTTTTTGAGGACGTGCCATCCCTCTTTATTTGTTTGTTTTTAACTTCGCTATTACTGCTGGGGGAGGAGATAGCTCATTGTTTTGATTTTCATTTCTCACAGGACTGAAAAACATGAGCATTTCTTCACATGTCTGTTGGCAGCATCCTGAATGTCTTCTTTGGTGAAGTGTCTGCTTCTCCTTTTACCTTTCTTAAATTTGTATTCGCCGTCGTCTTCTCCTCAAGGTGTAGAAATGGTCAGTAAACTTTAGAAGTTAGTCCCTTGTCTGTTATGTCATGCTAAAAGAATGTCACATTTGTAGGTTCTGTTTTTACTCTTTTGGTAAAAAGCTTGGATGCATGCAAATTGCTAATTTTTAAAAAGTCCTAGTTATCTAGTTTGTCTTCTGCTGTTTGTTATTTTTTTTGTCAGTTGTCTTTGATAGTGTATTTATGCCATGCACTAGGGCCACTACATTTATCCTATTTTTTTCATTGATGGTCTTTATAGCCAATCTTTATGGTTTTACATTTAAGTCCTTGATTCATCTTGAGTTTTTAATTTCACCTGGTGTAAGATATAGATATGTTTCATAATTTTGCAAATGGATATCCATTACACCAGTGCCCTTCATGAAAGAAACCATTTCCTCCCCTATTAATGTGTTCCCACTTTTGGTCCAAGGGCAGCGGACCAGAGGTGAACGGATATACTGTGGTTCTCAGTTTGGGTCCAGTAGTCTGTGTGTCTATCGTTTTCCTCGTATCAGGCTGTTTTGTCTGCTTGGGCTGTGTACTAGGTTTTGTGATCAGGAAGTAGCTGTTCTTTTACTTTATTTTCTTCTTTCATGGTTCTTTGATTATCCAAGGATTCTTTGTTTCCCATGTAAAGCTGATGTTTCATTTTCCATCTCCCAGAATAATGCTACATTCTATATTAGGATTATATTATATTTATAGACTGTCGGGTAGTATTGACACTTTCAAAATACTAAATACTGTTTAGAGGCACATAGTATATTCTTTTTTCCTGTTATAGTGCTTTGTAAGGGTCATCCAGACAGAACTGAGCAACCTTTCACCATACAGGAGGCAGCATCGGAGCAAGAACCAAGGGGGTGAAGGACGAAGTTCAAGCTGCACTGAAGGCATTTGCTGACAACAGGCTCCAAGAATTGATGAAATACCGAGCTAAATGCTTCAATGAGCTGATGAGACACTGAAAGCACTCACTTGTCCATGCCAGGAGATTTAGAAGTTACTTGGCCAAGTGACCAGAAGAGATCTATATTTGTGATCATTCCCCAAAAAGTGATTATAGAACAATAGCATTGACATCACATTAAAATAAAATTTCCCTGAAGATCACCTTATAACGGTGGCAGCAGCATATTGACATGGAGCTGCCAGAAATTCAGGATGGATTCAAAAGAGGATATGGAACAAGGGATGTTGTTGCTGATGCCCGATAGATCTTTGCTGAGAATTTTGAATACCAGAAAGATGTTTATTTGTGTTTTATTGAGTACACAAGGCATTCAGCCATGTGGATTGTAACAAATTATGGATGTCCCTGAGATGAATAGGAATTCCAGAACAGTTCAATTTGCTCCTGCAGAATTTGTAAATGGATCAAGAGGCAGTTATACAGAGAGAACAGGAGAATACTGCATGATTTATAATTAGGAAAAGTAGGTGTCAGGGTTATTTCCTCTCACCACAGTTATCCAATCTATATGCTCAGAAAATAACCAGAGAGGATGGATTATCTGAAGAATAATGTGGTATCTCAATTGCAGGAGGGCTTATTAACAGCAACCTTGCTTGTTGAAAGTTATGAGAACTCGAAACACTTCCTAATTAAGATCAAGGTTTGCAGCCTTCAATATGGATTATGACTTAATATAAAGAAGATCAAAGTCCTCACAACTCATAAATAGGAAACATCTTGTAATGTAGAAAAGACTGAAGTTGTCTTACATGGATCCACAATCAATGTTCACGAAAGTAGGAAGAGATAAAATGATGCATTACACTGGTTAAATCTGCACAAGAACTCTTTAGAATATTGTAAATTATGAGGTTACTTTGAGGACTAAGGTGCACTTGATCCAAGCCATGTGTGTTAGTCTGCGTGCGTTAGAGAAACAAACCACAGACACTCATGTATAAGAGAGAATTTTATATAAAGGGGAAATACTCATTAAGAAAACATCCCAACCCAGTGCTGCCCAAGCCCACAAGTGCAAAATTAGCCCATATGTCCGACACCAATCCACAAAGTCCTCCTCCATCTCACAAAATACACGTAATGATGCCGACTGCAGGAGGAAAGCCGAATCAGTGAGCGTGTAAGCATCTCAGCGCTGGCAGGGGTCTCCACACGGCTGCTCCAGCAGAGACCAGAGAACTGGAAAGGCAAGGCTCACAGAGCTATTTATCTCTCCGCCCTTCAATTAACCGCACATATGCTTATCGGCCACGTTGGCACAATAAACTTTCACTAACTCACCATGTTATTTTCCAGTTGCTTCCTAGGCATGTGAAAGCTGGACATTGAGCACGGGAGACTGAAGAGTCAATACATTTGAACTGTAATCCTGAAGAAAAATATCGACAGGATCGTGAACTGCTAGCACACAAACTACTGTACCTTGGAAGAGGAGTGGCCAAAGTGCTTCGACGCAAACCTGGCCAGACTTCCCCTCACATACATGGACAGATAATCAGGTGAGACCAGACTCTGTAGAAGAACATCCTGCTCAGTAAGGTAGAGGAGCAGCAAAAAGAGGAAGGTCTTCAACAAGGAGGACTGACACAATAGCTGCGACAATGGGATCCAACATAGGAGCAATATGAGGATGGTGTAGGGCACGGCAGTGTTTCCTTCTCTTGTGCGTGGGGTTGCTATAGCTTGGAACTGTCTCAGTGGCACCTACCAACACCACCACCAGTCTATTTCAGCTCCATAATGCCGACTATATCAATGGTTATGTGCTCCATCTCATTTTTGCCTATTTCCAATTGTCCTAGATACAGTTTATGCCTTACACATACCAATTATTAATAGATAATTCTCTTTTAATGCATACACATAAGCAAATAAAGGTCCTGAAAGCTGTACTCCATTCAAATAAGCCGTGTTCATTCTATTTGGGGGACCACTCTTCCTTTGCACATTTTGGGTGCCTTCTAATCCGGGGGCCTGGTCTGGCACTGCATTAGACAGTATTTTACTACTACTCAAGTGACTCATTTTTCATGAAAGTTTAGTTTCCTCCATCTTCCTACTCTATTTTAGTCTGGTAACTCTGCTGAAGTTCACTTTGGAAATGCTGCTGGTATTTGAAATATGGTGGTATAGTTTCCAGTATTATTGAAAGTCACCAAAGTATGACAAACTGATAAATGAGTGGTGGAGATGGTCTATCAGGCTTCTTGAATGGTCCTGCAGGATTGATAAACTCACTATTCAAAGATGTTGTCAATTTGATAACACATATTGTAATGGCTGCCCATTCTTCCTGGTTTACTGCATTTATCCATCAATTTTCTTGCCTGGGATCACATTTCACAATAAATCAGTTACATATAAACTTTTTTTCCCAACTCTGCTTCCAAGCTAAATCAAGTTAATGTATCATTCAAAAATGTGTTTTTTTTCTGATATATATGAGTTTTGTTCATTTTTAAATTAGAAATTGCTTTCCACTTTTATTCCTTTTAATTACCACTTATGGTCAGTAGAATAATGGCCACCCAAAGATATCCACGTCCTAATCTCAGGAACCTGTAAATATGTTAAAGTACATGGGAAGAAGAAATTAAAGTCTCAGAAATAGGTGAGATTGAAGCCATCTAGCCTTGAAATTATCCCCATGAGCCCAGTGGAGATATAAGGGTCCTTAAAAGTGGAATGTGTAAGCAGTTTCCAAACAATGCACTGTTATGAAAGGCTCAGCCCACCACTGCTGGCATTGAAGTCGGAGAAATGGAGCCATGAGTTAAGAATCTGGGCAGATTTACAATCCAGTAGAGACAAGGAAGAGCTTCGTCCCTAGACTGTGCAGAAAGACATAGAAATTCTGACACCTTCAACTCAAGATCCGTGCTGAAAGCAGGGGGCACTTGAAGGAGCTGCTGATGAAAATCAAGCACTGCAGCCTTCAGTATGGATTGCAACTCCATGCAAAGGTAACTGAAACCCTCATGGGTAGGTGACAGCATGTAACTGGGAAAATAGTGAAGTTGTCCAGCAAGATTTTATCTTTCTTGGATTCACAATTAATGCTCATGAACACAGCAGCAAGAAATAAAATGACATATTGCAATTGGCAACTCTGCTGCACAAGACCTCTTGAAGGGCAAGGATGCAATTCTGAGGACTAACATGTACCTGAACCAAGCGTGGTATTTTCAACCATCTCATATGTGTGTGAATGTTGGACATTGAATAAGGAAGACCAAATAATTGGTGCATTTGAATCACTGGTTTGGTGAGGAATACTGAAAATAGCATGAGGTTCCAGAAGAACAATCAGATTTCTTTTGGAAGGAATGCAGTCAAAACGTTCCTTAATACTGAAGAGGGCAAGACTTTATCTCTTACCCTGGGCATGTATCAATAGAAACAAGTCCAGGAAAAAGATATCACACTTAGTAAAGTGGAGGGGCAGCAAAAAAATAGAAAGACCCTCAACCAGATGGATCATCACAATAGCTTCACGATCACCTCAAACAAAACAATTTTAAGTATGTTGCGGATCAGGCAGTGATTCACTCTACTCTGTAGATATGAGTTGGAACTGCCTTCACAGGACTTAAATACAACAACAAAGATCCAATTCAGACGTATAACCTCTAACACATTACCACCACCCCATTTCCCCACTGAACTCCCCAGGAGTTCTAGTTATCTTTATAAAATTCACCTATCCTGGGTTTCATATATCAAAAAAGAAAACATTGAAAATGCATAACAAAGATTCAAGAAGGCTACCAACAATGACACAATATTAGTGATAAACCAGACTATGAAAAGAAAAAGAAAAAAAAACACCACAGAAAAGGAACTGGAAATACAGGGAATCCAGGGCGGATGATCCCTTCTGGACCAGTGGTGTGAGTGGCGATACTGGGAAGGTAGAGGGTGAGTGGGTTGGAAAGAGGGAACCGATTACAGGATCTATATGTGATCTCCTCCCTGGGGGACAGACAACAGAAAAGTGGGTGAAGGGAGATGTTGGACAGAGAAAGATATGACAAAATAATAATTTATAAATTATTAAGGGCTCATGAGGGATGGGGGAGCAGGGAGGGAGGGGAAAAATGAGGACCTGATGCCGGGGGCTTAAGTGGAGAGTAAATGGTTTGAGAACGACAAGGACAATGAATGTACAAATGTGCTTCACACAATTGATCTATGTATGGATTGTGATAAAAGTCGTATGAGCCCCTAATAAAACAATTAAAAAAATATGAAAAACCAGATCAAGCCCAAAACAAATCACAGGACAGATCAAGTGTTAAGGTGTTAACCATTTGAGTTGGGTTTATCATTTTAATCTAGTACAGTCGTCTGTACAATACTCTGTCTGATAACCAGGTTATTCCCACCCATCAATTATGATTAGAGTGAAGTCACAGAGGCATATTACCTGCCTAGATTCTGCAAATGCATTTGGGGTTCCACTATCATCCATAGCTTTCTGCACACCAGAATCTCACAATTTAAGCTCTGATATTGTTCCCTCCTTTGGATGTGGATTATGTAATTTATAATCCTTGGATCGGGGTTGTTGATGTTCTTCTTCCACGTGGACTTATTTGACATCTCACTTAGATGAATGATTGTTTGCAAACAAGCATTAAGACCCCAGACAATATTCTATCTGATAGCCAGGCCCCATCTAATTTTTTTCACCACACTCTGATATAGTATCCATATCTTCTCTGTTCCCTGGATGGGGAGAGTATTGAGCAGAATCATGTCATAAGAATCCATTGTTATTAGTTCTAGCTTGGAGCTAGGATTAAGTACGACCCTGAAATCCATTCCCGAATCTGTTTTTTATCTGCTTCCAGTTCACCTTGGAGACCTCCTTTTTCAGTTATGGTAGGGAACCTTATCGATCTCCATGAAGCACAAGAACCTTCTGTTTTAAATGCCATCGTTCAGCCCATCTACTGATTATTAAAGTACTATTGAGAGAGGAAGATTAAGTTAGGCTAACTTGGTATCACAATACCTGGATTATTCACTTCTACAGAATGGGAGCTAGTGTTCAGACAAAAACTTAAAATAATATTCACTGACAGTGTCAGTCACAGTTCTGCCAGGATATCTTAGAACAAGTAGGGCACTGAGGTAGTAAGTAAATATTAGTCCACCTCCAACAGTTAATGCCTTCTGCTTCCCTGTGGCAAAAAAACACTATTTGTTCCTTAGGCAGTCAGAGCAGGAACACCACCTTCCATGGTTCATAGTCCATGGGAGAGAGTTGAAAGCTCAGCCATGGGAGCTTATGAGCAATGGCTGGCATGTCTCTCTGCCTGAGATAAACAGACACGCTCCCTGGCAGAGGCTGCAGAAAGCAGCTACCTACAAACTTATCCGTTTCTTCATGTTGTCCTTCCCTCCTGTCTGTGTATAACTCTAATAGTGTTAGTCCTTCTTTATATGCCCCCAGTATTGTAGATTGTCTTTTGTGTAATCCTGGCATGAGCATGCTGGCTACATGACCTAAAGACTCTATAAGCATGCCCTAATAAAGCTCTGGACCCTGGGGTGTCTTACCATGGACCCCGTAGCCTAACTTTTTCTGTCTCTTTTGTAAATAATTTTCTCATTGCAGATTATTCCACTCTTGAGCCTATGTAATGTAAGATAAGAGATAGTATGAATATCATCTTAAACTTCTTCATGCACCATATAATTTCAATCTTAAATCCGCAGGTTACAGACGTGTTTGAAGTAGAGTCTAGTTCACATAGTGGGATTTCCACATCCTATCTCTCCGGCGTGGCATTTAGAGCATGTTATGCACCCTGAAAATCCAGGATTCAGTGTCCCAGTGTCTGGGTCCCCAGGGAGTATAGAATGTAAATTTCTTATGGCAAAATTCGTTGTTGTTTTTTTTTGCTTTACAATGATAACATACAAAGCTTCTCTCAAGTCATGAAGAATACATAGAAGGTGATAAATACACATTTTTAGGGTAAAAGGTAATTTCTTCCACTGTCATTTACTTTTATAGGACATTCTGCCTATAATTCCCAGTGATAAAAGAATTAGCATTGTGCAAGCTTATAGCTAATAATAGAGCAATGGCTTCAAAATCTGAAGGGTCGTTATAAATCAAGTGACACTCAGTCAATGTCGAGTTAGTATAAAGAAAAAAGAATAATCTTGAAACAGAAAAGGACTCAGAAAATAACTAGACCTTTGAATGGTAATAAAGGCAGCTTGACCGTTTGGGTGAATGACTGTCAATTTAAATACCCAGCACCTGAATCGTTCCTGTTTTAAAGGGAATCCATATAAGTGGGATCTGAATTAACCTGATCTCCTTTGTAGAATATAAAGAACATTGATATCTCCCTTTTCCCATTCCGTGGATTCGGGGCGTATGTATTAAGTGTGGCCAAGACACTCTCATTTACAACTTAAGATACTACATGGGATGTCTACATTTAGGTATATTTGAATATTTTCATAGACACTGGGATACAAATAGAGATGTATTATGGTGCAGCAGTAAGTGTTTAGAGGCATGCAAATAAATATGTACCAGTATTAAAGGCTACCCAGCACTGCAATAAGTATCCAAAATGTCAACTACCACGTCAGTGCTGAGCTGGCAAATGGTTCAATCATGAAGTTATTGACCTTATGGTAGCATCTTCTTCATACATTAATTCTCCTGATCCCTGACCAAGATTCGTTCTCCAACAGCCCTATAAGTTCTATTAGTTGTTTAATACCCTTAGAATAATGTCAGTATTTTCTTATGTTACTCAGTCAGACCCTCAATACTGCAATAATGTGATCCAGTGAACTAAAACATGTATCAAGTTTTGAGAATCTAGGCTATAATTTAATAATTACTTTGGTTTTAAGTTAATTGATTTTCCAAGTTAAATTTAAATTACCTTTAAGAATTTAATTTTAAAATATGTATAGTATTTCTATTAATCATTTTTTTTATTTTATGGTTTTATACCTGGATTTATCTTTAGAAAATGCCTAGAGAATATTAATATTTTATTAATTATAATTTTTAGGTGTTGTTTGGGGTTGATTATAGGAACATTTTTCAAAGTGTGTTTGAAATATTACAGAGTAGAAGTATAATTTTCATATATTCAGTAAAAGCATTATTCACTTAAAGAGTTATAAAGTAAGATTTATATGGCTTAAAGCAAACACTATTGAGAAGTTATATTTTCCTTTGAGAGGGATACATATCAACCAAGAAAAGGTACTTGTGATTTAATGACAACCTGTTTTAATGAAATAGGCACTCAGATCCAGGGAAACATAAATCACTCTAGATTTATGACTCTTTGTCCAAAATATATGGGTTCACCTTTATTTAACTTTTTAATTTCTCTAATTTCTTAGCTAGAAAATTAATAAATCTGAGTAACTTCTTGGTTCTTATATTTATAAAATTCTGTGATTAAAGATTAAAATTATTTGTAAAGTCAAATAACACCTTTACCAACAGATACACACCTCTTCTGATAGTTTAATTTAAGTAAATGGTTCATGGTCTTCTTGGCTTCACACACAAAAAATTGGGAGAATAAAATACCACTTTTCTCAATAAGTTGACCTCATATTTGATCACTAGACTTCTTAATAACACTAGTTTCTCTTACTGTCCAGGAAACTTGAAACAGATCAATTCCCAAATACTATTTTGCCAAATTCATTTAGAATTATCTAAATATTGCCACTAAAATACAAAACTAATAACATAAAATTTTATAGTGCTTAGTATGCCAGCACATTCTTCAGCACTCTGCATGTATTACTCATTTAACATTGCCATTATCATTTGGATTTTACAAATGGATAATTTGCTCAAGGTCACAAAGTAAGTGGTGGAATGCAAATTACAATACAGCCAGCTATGCTCTTTAACCTTTGCTCTTACCAAATATACTGTCAATGCCTTTGACATCGGTCAAAATGTACTGAAGTCCCCGGGCTAAGGACATCAGATTATGAACAAGTCCCACTTAGAATGAACTGATATAAACCCTAGTGTATTAACAATCTGAGTTAAATGTAATAGTTTTTAACAAATAACACAATGCAGGTCTCAAGGAAGGAGAACACCTCCGCCATTATAAATCGGATTTCATTGCTGTTGAGTGTGTTACTTTGTTTTGGGCTTCGACTTTCCCTTTTTAAAAAAAAAATCAATTTATTGGGGGCTCTTACAGCTCTTATAACATTCCATACATTAATCGTATCATGTATATTTGTACATACATTGCAATCATCGTTTTCTAAACATTTACTTACTATTTGAGGCCTTGGTATAGGATACTCTCTTTTCCTTCCCTCCCCCACCTTCCCACCCTCATGAACCCTTGATAAATTATATATTATTATTGTTTTCATATCTTACACTGACCTCAGTCTCCCTTCCCCCGTTTCTGTTGTTGATCCCCCTGAGGGGGGTGGGGGAGATGGGTTCTGAGTCAATCACTGCAATGGGATCTCCCTTCCTCCCCTCCTCCTCCTTGGAACCATGACCCCAAAGCATAAGTCCAAAGTAAATGTTGGTGATCCACCGAAGAAAAGGAAAATTATCATGATGGAAATAAAGTGGAAATAATCAGGAAACTGAAAATAAGAAAATCTTTCAGCTACAATCATCAGTGATCAGAATAATTTTAAAGGATAAAATTAAAATAATGGAGCATGTGATATCTAAGCTGTGCTGCAAGTTAAAATTATTACTATGCAATTCATGGTTTAATACTGAGATGGAAAGACTGTGGATAATTTGGATGCTGAAAATCGGTTTACTACATCTAGTAGCCTTACTTTAGTTTAAGAAAAGAAAAAAATAAAAGACATGGTAGAGGGGGAACAGGGCATTAACCTACCCCAGGGGAGGGTATTGTTTATATCTCCACAGGGATAGAGGGACCAGACTTCAAGCCAGTGTTCCAAGATGTGAATGCAACATACCGGCATGAAGCAGGGAACCAATAGAGCTGTCTGAGGGGCTGGAAGCAGGGAACCAATAGAGTGGTCTGAGGAGCTGGCCCAAATCCCAACTATGTGGACAGCTTCCCCACGCCCTTCCCACCCCCAAAGGATTTACCTCAGAGGACAGCCCTGAAGCTACAGTTAAGGGAGAGGGACATGTATGATCAGAGCACACAAGAGCAAATGAAGGGGGAGAAAGAGAGTGGTCTACATCCTGGCTCAAAAAGCCCTGAGGACAATATTCCAGCCCAGAACAGCCAATGCACAGAGCAGACCATAGGGCTGGCCCCACTATGAGACACAACATCCCTCGCTGACCCATAGTGCTATGGGGAAACAAGACTGGAGACACAGCATGGAAATTGTGCCATTGCAATCTGACCCCACCACACCAAGTCAAAACAATAAGTGCATACAACAGAACATCAAGGGGAGCAGAGCAATGAAGTGTCCAGGGAATACCAAAAATAGAATTTGGCGGCAGGGCGTGGCACCTCAGCAGACTCAACCAGAAAACACTCCTAAATGTCAACAAACAGACCTTGAACTATTTATATGCTTTTCTTTTCTTTCTTTCTTTTATTTTTTGTTGTTATTATCTCTGCAGGTCTATCTAGATAAGATAGGCAGGATAATCAATCTGGAGGAGAAAGCAACAGGACCCAAAGGTTCCGGGGGGACAAGGGAGAAGGGGAGGTGGGGGAAAGGAAGTGGGTGTTAACAAACCCAGGGACAAGGGAACAAGTGATCTAAAATCAAGACAAGGAGGATAGGTGTAGGAAGTCTGGTAGGGCTTGATCAAGGACAATGTAACCGAGAGGAATTATTGAAACTGAAATGAAGGCTGAACATGAGAGTGGGACAAGAGGAAAGTAACAGGAAATGGAAGAAATACGAGGAGGCAAAGGACATTTATAGAGGTCTAAATACAGGCATAAACATATGTAAATATATTTATATATGACAAATGGGGAAAGAGATCTATGTGAACATATTTACAGGCTTAGTATTAAGGTAGCAGATGGACATTGTGCCTCTGCCCAAGTACTCCCTCAATGCAAGAACACTTCTATTAAACTGGCATTCCATGAAGCTCACCTTCCCAACATGATCTATCGTTGAAGAAAAATGGGTGCATAAGCAAATGTGGTGAAGAAAGATGATGGTGCCTGTCTATCAAAAGATATAGCATCTGAGGTTTTTAAAGCTTGAAGATAAACAAGCTTGCATCTAGCTGAGAAGCAACAAATCCCACATGGAAGCAGCACACCAGCCTGTATGATCACGAGGTGTTGATAGGATCAGGTATCAGGAATCAAAGAACAAAAAAATCATATCATTGTGAATGAGGAGGAGTGCAGAGTGGAGACCTAAAGCCCATCTGTAGACAATTGGACATCCTCTTACAAAAGGGTCACAAGGAAGAGATGAGCCAGTCAGGGTGCAGTATAGCACTGATGAAACATACAACTTTCCTCTAGTTCTTTAATGTTTCCTTCCCCACTATCATGATCTGAATTCTACTTTACAAATCCATCTAGACCAGAGAATGTACACTGGTACAGATAAGAGCTGGAAACACAGGGAATCCAGGACAGATAAACCCCTCAGGACCAATAATGAGAGTAGCGATACCAGGCGGACAAGGGAAAGATGGTGGGGGGAAGGGATAACCAATTACAGTGATCTATATATGAAACCCCCTCTCTGGGGGAACGACAACAGAAAAGTGGGTGAAGGGAGACATCGGTCAGTGCAAGACCTGAAAAAATAATAATAATTTATAAATTATCAAGGGTTTGTGAGTGAGGGGAAAAACTGAGGAGCTGATACCAAGGGTTCAAGTAGAAAAAGTGTTTTGAAAACGATGCTGTCAACAAATGAATAGATGTGCTTGAAATAATGGATGGATGTAAGGATTCTGATCATCATTGTATGAGTCTCCAATAAAATGATTTTTAAAAATAAATAAATAAAAATAAAAGAGGAGCTGATAAAAAAAAAAGACTCAAAGAGGACTCATGAGACTAGATGAGGGGTCAACAAACTTTTCAGATGGAATTGCTAACCCTGGCCTTTACAGTACTTAAAAAGATATTCAAGAGCCATAAATATATTCATGGCCAAAATAAATGAAATTACTCTGATCTACAAAAAAAAAAAAAAAAAAAGATTCAACGCCTTTTCAGTGACTTAAAAATAGCATTGCAGCAAGTGACTGACTGCCGTGAAGAGCCGGTGGTAGCAGGAGCTATTTCTATGATTGCAAAGTCAAAGCACTGTACACAGAAGTACACGATAAAGCAACTACAGGAGAACCCGCACTAGACGCTGATCCGCTCTAGAAGGAGCGCTTAGATGCCATGCAGCGTAGTTCAAAATCAATTTTCCCATAATAACTGAAAATGGATTAATCCGTTCTCGACTACCAAGTTTTTATCCTAACCTTTGTATACAAAATATTACACAGAAATTTCAAAGTAAAAAAGTTCATGGATAAATAACATAATTTAAATAAGAAGCACAGCAATAAAAAAGTTTTTAACAACGGCAGTATGCCCCCTACCTTGAGACGGAGGAGGGTCTGGATCTGAGGACTTGGAGGTGGAGAGGAGGGATGGAGGGAGAGTCGTTTGGAAGCGGAATCCCCTTCCCTCAAATCAACTGGTAGCTGCTTTCCGGGAGATTTTTTTCTTCTTTGCCTTTTTTCACTAGGACCTGGCTGGCTTTCTCTGAAATAAATAAAAATCCATCTAATATGGCCTGCTGTTGGCGTTTCCTTAACTCTTTTCTAAAAGAGTTTACTAAATTATCATCAATAATATCGACAGCATGGTTAGCCAGTTCCTTATCCTGATGTTCTTTTCAAAAAACTCTTTCGTAGGACCCAAGTTTTTTATCTAAAAACAATTCAAAAAGCCACAAGAAGTAACAACAATCAAGCAAAACTTGGAACACAGCCGCAAAAGGTTTAAACAACGCGTAATAACAAGCCAACTAATGCCGAGTGACCGAGACTCGAACTGCTTCAGTTTACAAAAATCACCTGTGTCGGCTCGGATTCCGATGTTTCGTTCGAGCTCTGATGCAACGTTTTCTCGACAGGTCCTGTTGAAATCCGATGATGTCCAGGACCGCTGCGGTGGAGGTCCAGGGTCCCACTGTGCTTCCAACGTGAGTGTTGTGAGCGATGTTTCTGATATAGTGGGGCGGGGTG
>NW_022107432.1:5690382-5699159 GCF_000313985.2 Echinops telfairi | reverse complement strand
TAGAGGAGAAAAAGCTGTTTGCCTGACCCCAAATTGAATGTAGACTAGACTGTTGATTTGGGAAGAAAATGCCTGAAAGGACCTACATTTTGGATTAGGGAAATATATATATTATTATGTCAAAGATGTTTTAGTGGATTTTGAAGTGTTTCTTAAGTGTTTTATATGCAAAGAAAGGCAAAATGTGTTATACTAAGAGAAATCAGTGACTGATTAACGTGGAATAAGAGCTGTGCATTGTGCTCATGTTCACTCTCAGACACTGAGAGATGAACAACACATAACCATCTATTCCTACGTAAATTAAACAGAGATGTTGTTGAGGTTTCTCTTTAGAATTTTTTCCACCCTCCCTAAAATAATCATCAACCTTTAAATTGTTTTTATGAGTATTTTATTCGATACTAAGTAATTATTGCCTCATTAACCTTTTTTTTACAACTTGAAACTTACCTTCCACTCAAAACATATTTTGATTTTCTTCTCTTGTATACACTTTCCTTACTCCTTCCACACTGTTTTTACTGCCACATATGAAATCCTTTCATTGTTTCCACAACTGCCTTTCACTGCCACTAAATTTGAGGAAAACCCAGTGGTCAGTCAGTCAGTCTGTAGAAATGCTTTTAGAAACAATGTGTGTGTGTGTGTGTGTGTGTGTGTGTGTGTGTGTCCTCGCGCGCACGCTAGAAATGCTTATAGAAACGAGAGTAAAAACGGTTTCCCTTGGCCAATAGCCAAGTGGAAATTAATCACAAAGCCGGTTATAAGAAGCAACAACTAAAAAAAAAAAAAGAAGCAACAACTTTACACAGAATCAAAAAACTTAAGTTTGTTCTTTAATGAGCTTGAGTTAGGAGATGGCAATACTTATCAGCATAAATCACCACAAATTAACCATACTAGCATGAATTAGCAACACTCATCCAATTAAATGAACAGATTTAGCATTCCGAGATGAACATTCCTAACAAAGGAAAATTAAATATGATTTACAAATCAAAGCAAAGGACAAAACATTCATCAGAGCTTTAAAAGGTAACTGAACTAGGTAAGGTTGAGAATCTCAACATTCAGGTGCTCCTCATTCTCAACCTCTCCTTTAAGAAACGTAACTCTAATTAGATCCTTGCTCAGTTTCCTTTTGACAGGTGCGAACAGTTGTGTGGACAATGTTTTTGTATTGCCTATATGGGAAACAAGCATTTATTTTCTTCAGGTGCAATGTTTGTGTATTTGGGTATGAAAATGCGTTTGTGTTGTATTGAGTGTATAGAATTGAAAGTTAAGGGTTAGAAATTTTGTAAATTTTTCAAGGGTAGAAACATTTCTTATAACTACTAATTCCATTCCAAAGCCCCCACTAGAACTGACGACGATTGTTAATATTATTCATTCATTCCCAAATATTTATTGATTACCAAAACCACCACCACAACAACAACCCCCACCACCACCCCCACCCCCGCCTGCCATTGAGTTGGTTTCTACTTAGAGGAAGGAGTAAACAGCTCTGCTGAGTTTCCAACGCTATAAATCTTTATGGGAACTGATGAGCCTCATCTCAGACATGTTTTAAAGAAAAGAAATACTGTATATAAAGCTATAATATTTATTTTTAAAGGCCTGGAGGTGTTATGCTTCCATATCTGTTTAACTGTAAAATGCTAATTAAATAATGAAGCACTTAATAACCAATATAATTATGTATCTCTTCTTTTGTTACAGGCTACTGCTGCATCCATAGTTTTCTGTTACTTAATGTATGGACACTGTGAAGCTTTTAATCCAAAGTTCTTACTAATCGAGTCACCAAGTGAAATACTGTGCTTTTTAAAATTCATTCATATATCAGTTCTTGAAATATAATTGAATTTCAATGACTTTGGGGCCTCATTTAAAAATAAAAGATAAAACTAACATTATAAAATTAGATCATCAAAATTCCTTGTGTCACTACACAGCTTCTGGGGGATACCTTTTGAAAGTCAAATTTTATTTGCTTGTAGATTAATGAATGAAAATAATTCCAGATTGTACTTTTTTCAACCCATCGGTCACTGTACCATTTTAATGTCCACCTTTCCAAAGTATTCCTTGAACTGTCTGAATGAAATTGACCCCATCCAATCAAAACCAATGATTTTGGTTTTCTTATTAATGGATAGATAAGCTCTGTTTTGTTGTTGTTGTTTGCTTGTTTGTTTGTTTCTTACCATTTTCTACCCCAAACTCAGGCGTATGGTATATAGGATATAGCAAGGACAGTTCCATACTTTATCATCTGACTTAATATTAACCAATAGCTCTGCTTGTTTTTTCTCTGCTAGATGGCCACTTGTTTAACTTCAAGCCTTTAAGACCCCAGATGCTATAACTTTTGAGAGATAGGCACCATCTGCTTTCTTCACCACATTTGTTTATGCACCTGCTTTGTCTTCAGCAGTCAGGTTGGGAGGGTGAGCATCACAGAATGCCAGGTTATTAGGACAAAGTTTTCTTGTGTTGAGGGAGGGCTTGAGCAGAAGCCCAAAGTTCATCCCCTTCCTCAATGTCTTGCTATATAAATATATGTGCATAAACCAATACCTCCATTTATATGAATGAATATATTTACATAAGTGCACACCTATGTTTATACCTCTATTCATGACTTTGCTTCCTACATACCTCCTCTGTCTCCTTTTACTTTCCTCCTGCCCCACCATGATGCTTGCCCTTCTTCCTTTTAGCAATTCCTCTCAGCTAGATTGCTGTTGCTCCAGCACCACCAGGATCTCTATGTCCTCCTCCGTGCTTTTAATTCTGTAGTTGTTCCCCTGTCGATGGAGTTGCTTGCTCACCACTCTTTCCCTCACCTCCTCCTCCCCTCAAGTCCCTACAGAACTGCCAGTCCAGTTGCTCTCTCCTCAGGCTTGCTTCCCATGCCATCTTACATTGGTAGGCAAAGCAAAACTTACAGAGACAAAACAGAAAAGTGAATAAAAAGAGAAAACAAACACCAAAACACTAGTGAAAAAAAATTCCAGGTGTGTGACATGACTTTTATGAGTATCTCCCCACCAATCCTGGGGGATTCTGGGAACTGCCCCTCTTAGCCTGACGAGTAATTATCTTTATCATTAACAGAAAACCGAAAGCTGCAGTGTTGGTAAGGGAGTTACCTTATTATAGCATGATGAACTCATAATTCCTCTAACATGAAAAGTTCTCTGTGACTGTCATTTACTTGGATGAATTCACTGTCTTTTCTGGATTCTGGATTCTCTTGGCATGTTCCTATATCATTTTTCAATTTTCCTTAATATTTTATCTTTTCAGTGGAAAATGGTATTTCAAAACAAAGGCTTGAATATAAATATACTCATTGTTATTTGATTGCCACTATTTCCAGACTTTCTTGGTGAACAGAATTAAAAGAGACACATGTTGATTCTGACTCTTAGAGACCCTACCAGACAGGTTAGAACTTCACCTGTCTTCTAAATTTGTAAATCTTTATGGGAATAGTAAGTCTCGTCTTGCTCCCACACAGCTGCTGGTGGTTTCAAACTGTGAAACTTGTGGTTAGCAGCCCAATACATAGCTCAGTACACCAGCAGGGGTCTTGGATAGATGATAGATAGATATAGCATAAATTTATATGTATATGCGAATTCACATATATATATGCATCTTGATTTATGCATATATTGAAAGTCATAATTTCATATCAATATTTCCATTCTGATTCAACACTACAGAGTTCACTTTAACTTTATATCTTTCCATATATCTAACACTTTTCTCCAACAGTAAAGCACCTGGTACCTTGTGTGTACTTATTAATCAATCCTCTGGTGTATGACCATCTCCCATTACAATTTTTCCATGTCTCATCCTAGTAAGAATTCTTCTCTGACTTCACCAGTGCCCCCATCAGGGGATGCCTCCAATATGATTAACCACATTCCCTGCACTTCACAGGCTTTGATGGCCTGTGCTGGGCCGAGCTCCCCTGCAGAGCTGCTCTGATGCGAACACCACAAGCATTACACTTACACTCCAACAGCTCACACTAACCCTCCTTTGAGTCCCATTGAGCCAGGTTTCAGGAGAATCACAAGGAGTTCTGCCCAAACATAGCTGAATCTCAAGCCTTTGCCTGTATGCCATATATGGATATGTGAAACTTCCCCAGGCACCATGGCAGAGCTTCAGCTCTACATGGTTATTCTAACTATAGTTGGTCATAGGATCCTCATAAGTAACTAATGACAATCATAGCAATGTGTATGAGTGGGGTCAGAGTGCAGACCCAAAGCCCATTCGTAGAGAGGTGGCCATCCCTTGCAGAAGGGTCACAGGGAAAGGACAAGTCAGCCAGAATGCAGTATAGCACCGACGAAACAACATTCCTCTAGTTCAGTGGTCCTCAATTTGTGGGTTGTAACCCCTTGGGGGGGACAAACAACCCTTTCACAAGGGTCGTCCAATTCATAACAGTAGCAAAATGATAGTGATGAAGTAGCAACAAAAATAATTTTATGGTTGTGGGTCACCACCATATGAGGAACTATATCAAAGGGCCGCAGCATTAGGAAGGTTGAGAACCACTGCTTAGTTTTTTAATGCCGCCCCCACCAAGTCCCCCTGCCTCACTATCATAACCCACGTTCTACCTTACAAACCAGCTAGACTGGAGCGTGCACATTGCTACAGTTGAGTTCTTGACACACAGAGTCCAGGACAGAAACAAAAGCCAGGAACAGTAATGAGAGTAGAAGTACCATGAGGGGTTGGTCGGCGCACCTTAGTCCTCAAAGTAACATCCTGCTTTTAAGGATTCTAGAGAGTTCTTGTGCAGCAAATTGACTGAATGCAACATGTGTTTTGATTTCTTGCCAAAGATACTCCAAACATACCTTACACTTGCCCCATTTAATACTTATTATATTATTGAACGGACTTATTTTTTCCATAACTCTTCACAAGATTATATAAGTGTGTCTTTTTTTAATGTTTCTGGCACTGCACAAATTGTCTGCCATCTAATAGACCCTAAGAAAGCATATGTTAAATAAAGTAATTGGACAGATCTAATTCAATATCAGATCAACCTTTAGCATTCACCACTGAATATATTAGCAGTGAGGCTCTTTGGCCAACACTATGAGAGAGCTGTGAAAACCAGGTTTTAACACACAAGTACTGATGGAAGATAATTCACAGAAAAAGAAAGTAAGACAAAAGTTTGGTTTTTTAAAATCTAACTTATATTAAAACTCTTCAAATGATTCCTGAGTTAGATTTATATAACCAATGAATTTTTAGCTTCTTATTAAATTAAACCATAATTCTTTAAGTGTTTATTTAGCTCAGTTAGATACTATCTTCGAGCAATATAAAATCTTAGGATGATATCAGTAAATATTTATCTGTATTATTATGATGTTCTGAGAATATCAGAATATTGCTCATTCTCAAACTGCTTAAAGATGTTGAAGTTTTTAATAAAAGCTGAAAAGGTGCCAGGTATCAATTCTCCTTCCTCTGGACCTCTCCAGTGGCCAAAGCTTATAACCATACAATCACTCACAGAGGTCTGAGTGGTCTTAATGAAGCCTTAAAATATATTATGAATTATTGAGTGGGTTCTAGAACTGAATTTACTCATTTAAGCCCAGGCTCACACAATCCAAAAACACTCAGGTCCCGTTCTCCCCAGCTTCACCCTCAGATACCTTGGTAAGCTTAATTTCCTAATTTCAATCCAATTTCTTTCTCTTTAAAAAAAAACAAAACAGGGTTACAAATCTCTGTTGTAAGTCCCAGTCGCTTAGATACATCATCAGGATCTTACTGCTCCACTTTCATTACTGCTCCATTTTTGCTACTACACCAGCTCCCAAAACGAATAATGACTTATCTCTATATGCCCTTAACTAAAACCAGACACACACACACACACACACACACACACACACACACACACACAACCTCCCTTCCATTGAATTCATGACAAGGCCTCGAGGACTCTGGATGGCATGTTGTTGTTAGGTTCCATTCACTCAGCGCCTGCCCATAACAGTAGGTTACAGATTGGAAAGCCAGCAGTTCAAAACCACCCACTGCTCCGCAGAATAAAAGGTGAGGCTTTCTACTCCTGTAAAAAGTTAGAGTGTCAGGAACGCACAGGGGGAATTGTACTCTGTCTCAAAGGGTTATTATGAGCCAGAAACAACCTGATGGCTGCAAGTATATACCTTTGGGTTGTTTGTTTGTTTGTTCTGTTTTAATCTTAAGTCTGGAATCTGGCTGAAGTCACACCAACTGATTTGGCGCTATTACCCACTGGCGAACATTAAGGGCCAATAGGCCTTGCCTCTAACTACTATTAATGGATACTACACTATCAATTCTTTGTAAGATTGATTTGAACTCTGATGGATATGTTCCCTTTCTATCTTCCGTATTTGGTATTTTTTGCTCACCGAGTAGGCATGTTAAGCAGAAGCTCTTAAAGCAGAAGACTGTTGCTTGGGATGTCTTGGTCAGTAATAGAAAACCTGAAACAGCTGTTTCCTTTTAACAGCCCTCAGCTGCACAGGTAGAAACCTTATAATAAAAACACTTGGATTCTTTTTGAGCTGATTCTGAATATTACCTTTTCTCCTTGTAGATGACAAAGAGAGTCGCCTCAGTTGGTCTTATGTGATGACCTAAAGGTAGCCATCTCAGAAGGATGAATATTTCCTGTCTTTTATACATGCTTTTTACTATCAGGAATCAGATCCCAGTCCCCATTACCCGGAGACCAATTTTGACTCAATGATGCTCTAGGACAAAGAACTGCCCCACAGTTCCCAAGAGGGTTGTGCTTATGGAAGCAGAATCTTTTGCTTGGGAATCACAGTCCACTATGTATAGTAATCCCCCAAATAATAAGACACCAATATAGGACACAAAAATCAATGAGGCTAAATAGAATTAAGTCCTGATGATGTAATGGTTGTGTCCAACTGCTAGCTGCTCCTTAGCAGCTGTGCCTTAGCAGCTCCATGCAGGGATGCATCCTCAGGGACTTGGTGTGCCAGTATGGGGTCTAGTCCCTCACACTCGCTTTTTCCTTCTAATTTGCTTCTATATTGGTGTGGCAGGTTGGGGCCCCTGTCCCCAATCTGTAAGTTTGGCGTTTTCCTCTGCAGCACATACTTCTGGTGGGGGTGGGGCTGGGGTAGGGTTGGGGGTGTCAATTTGACTCTGACTGGGGCTGGCCTGTAGACCTCTCTGTTTGTGCATTCCTCCGTGTGATTACATTGACCTCAAGGTTTGGCATGCCATGGTGGAGTCTGCACTCACACTCCCATTTCTGTGGAGATATAAACAATACCCTCCCCCTGGGTGGATTAGTGTCCTGCTCCCCCAGTGCATTGTCTCCCTGACCCCACCCCACTGGTTCCTATATTCTTGATTGATAGATTAAGTCACTCTACTAAAATATTGTGCAAAAATTAATGGAAACAAAATCAACATCATCAAGTCCATGGCCTCAAGTCAATGGTGACCCTACACAACAGGGTGGAACTGCTCCTGTGCATCTCTGAGTTGGCAACTCCTCACAAGAGTAGAAAGTCCTATCTTCTCCCATGGAGAGCTAGTGATTTCAAACAGACGAGTACAGCCTGATTTGTAACCACTAGGACAGTAGTTTACACGTGGAACAGTGCTGGAGAAAATTAAGGAAGAACAAATGTAAATCAATCATTAGTTCCAAAGACACCATTGTCCCGGAAGTCACTGCAGACTGTTAGAACCCAAGCAAGGTGACCAGAGAAGGAAGACTGAGCCTAGAAAACGTTGCCAGTCTTCATACAAGAGGACATCTGTTTAGGAAGCAAGTAAAGAACCCATCTCAGAGTCAGGGCTGGACCACCTTCTGAGTGAGGACAAATAGTTGGGCTCACTATGTTCTGAAGAGGAATGCCATCCGATCATCAAGTGACCAACAAATGCAGCCAGTGTTATCTAGTCAGCAGCTAAAACCATGAAGGCCAGAGGTCAGATTGGCTACAGGCACCAGCAGAGACAGTGGAGAACAAAGCAGAAATTTTAAAAATTTTAGACCTCAACAACTAGAGCCTACGAGGAAATGAGAGCACCCACAGTATGGATCTACGATGAGAAGTAGACAGACCAAGGGAAAGAACTACATGCTAAAACTCCTAGTTTTTCAAGCAACATAGCAAGGGTGTATCCAAACCGCTGTCATTGCAGTTGCTAGTGCCTGCCGAGTCAATTCTGACGCATGACAACATTGTGTGCAGAGCACAGCAAACGGTTTCCAGGATAATGACCTTTCTACCTGTCTCCTGAGGCACCTCTGAGTACATGAAAGCCACCAAACATCAGGCTAGGAGTCCCGTTCTGAATGCTATCTGCTATACAGGGACTTCCATTCATTCACCACGCAAACGTTTTTAAATTCAGCTAGTCCTGCCAAGCATTTAAGAGTTGCTGACTAGGCAAATTATGAATCAGTATGCTGAAATTTTAAATCAGAATCATTCCGTATTTTGTGTTCTGCAGATGAAAAATAAAGTGGGCAATTCAAAATAAACTAGAAGCCGAGCCCATTTTGTTAGGTAAGAAAAGGTATGCACGCTAGGTTGAAAAAGTATATATCCTTGTGTTCCTCAATTGTTCTTTACCTCGAAATTGTAGATGTGGCCGCTGCTGCCGTCACCTTCAAATCAGCTGGGGGGCGGTGTGTGTGTGTGTGTGTGTGTGTGTGTGTG
>NW_022107432.1:5581674-5690268 GCF_000313985.2 Echinops telfairi | reverse complement strand
GGTGTGTGTGTGTGTGTGTGTGTGTGTGTGTGTGTGTGTGTGTGTGTGTAAGGTGTTCTCCCCAGCTAAAGGTTCCTCAGAGAAAATTATAATATCTGCATCCCCCAGCTCACCATGGCGGATGAAGTTGATCTCAGGACTGGTGATGTCGGGCTTCCGGCATTCACTCCGCGCTGCGCGAAAACGGCTTCCTGGTGCTCAAAGACGGCCATGCAAAATAGTGGTCGATGCCAGCTTCCCAAACTGGAAAGCGCGGTCGTGCCTAGGTTCGCCTTGTTGCAGTGGAGATTTACACGGACAAAAGGTATGCCGCTATTCGCCCTTCTAACTCACAACATGGACGTTCTTCATCTTAAAAGAGATTACTATTATCACCTGATAGGCATTCACGATGGTAACCTTTCCCTGCTGACAGAAACTGGGGAAGTTCTGAGGATCTTAAACGGCCAGACGGGAACTAGGGAAAGAAACAGGAGGAAAATACAATACAGGTGAAGAGGCACAAGGTGCCTCTCATATGCGCAATGAGTGAGAAATATGCTGTCGTCGTAAAACCCTGCAAACAAACGGAATCATCAGGTGTGAGCCAAACGTTCGGGGTTGGAGCAACTGCATATCTAAAGTGGGATTCTAAGGTGTCCCCTTCATCATCAACCTCCTTTCTTTTTCCTGCTTTTGAAATTGCGCTAGTTTTCCAAGGCGATTGGCAATTTAAAGAAAGCATCAAGAAGTATAATTCTTTTGGTTCTGTTGTTGAATTTTGCAGGGGCCGCTAACATTTCTGTGCTTTCCAGTGTGTGAGTCCAAGAGAAAGTAAGGTCACCTTACCAGACGTACTTCCTCTGAGCAGATCATGCCTGAACTGTGGTTCATGACAAATAAACCAGGGGTCAGATCAAACAAGGTAGTGGTATTGGAGGACCATGTACAAGTTGAATGGTTCTGCAGGAACGAGATGTTCTCACAGAACAGGGCTATGAAATGGAGTGATCGCATTTTCACTCAGTGTGTGGCAGGTGCAAATCCTTAAGCTAAAAAAATCATGCTTTCTAAAAATCCTCAGTTACCTTGGTGGTCAGGTGCAACCAACTGCATTACTTCTGTTAAAATACTTGCCAAAGTGTTGGGAGCATTAACATAATCTTGTCTGGCAGCTTTACTGCTTGTGATTGACCAAGGAGGCGTAGTGCATGGTTGGGTAAATATTAGCAAGTTAGATTGTAAAGAAGACATAAGAAACATGAGAGAGGGGATTGGCTAAAACTGCATGTTTTCATGTAGGGTCTTTGTCAACTGCGTGAAAAACAAAATAACTTTTTGTTCATGCTTTTAACATCTCCATTTCTTTTTAAAATTTTATTGGGATATAAACCATGTACCATACAATTCAGTAATTTAGGTATATTTATTAAAAGAGATGTGCAGCTTTCTAGCTATTTTTAAGTAGATACTTTTGCATTCAAATATTGTCAGACCAAAAACAAAAACAAAATTGTAGCAGGGGGAGTATGTATTTTATTGCCAAGCCACACCCTTTGGGATGACTGCAAACTCCATGTCAACACTGTGTGTTTAAGTAAGAGAATTCTGGTTTCATTAAGTTTTCTATAAACACCAGACAGATGCTTTAATAAAGTATGACCAGCTGGTTTATAAACAAAGAAGCACCATCAATTTTCATATACAGTTTAAAAATTACATAAAGCATCTGTACACAAGTAATGAGTTTTATCATTTTTCCATATTGTGCACAATATCATTACAAATACACAATCAAATGTACATTTTGTAAATGAAATCTTCTTACTCAATAATTAAAATAAAATTTTTCATTTTGGAAGCAGTTGCACTGACATTTGTTAATTTGTTGTTTTAGTTATCTCAATTTTCAAAATATAGGCTCTCTATATGATCTTGTCAGACACCAAACTGATAGCTTTTGGGAGCTGCCATCATCTAACTAATATTACCTGATTACTACCAAACCACTGCCTTCTCAAGCTTCTAAAATCTTAGAAAATAAACAAGAAACAAATATATCTTCAGTAATAAAAATATAGGGCAGTAACTTTAACCGGAAAGAATACTTAGGTAATGGTTTACAAACTGAATGCATAAAATATTACATTCAGCTAATGGGCTATATTAGTACAAAAATATAACTCATAAATTAATATTTAGCATTCAAAATGGATTTTTAAAGCTGTAATGAAAACATAAAACTAGTACACATTGCACATATGTAAATTATAAACTATATGTCCAAATTACATTTACTAGATGACGTGGGTTTAAAGATAACAGAATTGAAAAGACTTGTAACAAGAGTCTAAGAAAAGCTTTGACTGAGAATGACTTTCTGAATTAATGTTTATTTTATTCTGGATCTTTAATATGAAACAGAAAGACCTGAATTTCTACCAATTGGTAGTTTTAAAATCAATGTTCTGGTAGTGAAGCTTTGACTTGTCTGGTTCATTCAACATGTAAAACTTAAATAGTTGGGGACATTTAATAAGCTTTATTTTTCACGTTTGCATAAAAGTGCCTAATAATTTTTTGTAGGCCAAAATTAATTTTCAATAGTGTTTACACATTGTGTGTAGTGGATTGTATTTAAATATCTTTTTTTATGGAAATGACCATCTGAATTATAATTATTTTTCTGTCAAGGATTTCATCTTGCTTGGCTGTACAATCAATGCTCATGAAAACAGAGTCAAGATGCACTTTATTAGAGGGGCTCTGCTGCACAAGCCCTCTTTAAAGTGCTGGAAAGCACGGCTGTGACTTTGAGGACTAAGGCGCACCTAATTCAAGCCTTGGTATTTTTAATCCCCTCACATGCTCGCGAAAGTTCTACACTGAGATTATATAAAAAACGATATGTTTGCGCTATGGTGTTGGTGTCAAATATTGAAAGTACCACAGACTGCCAAAAGAACCAACAGTCTGTCTTGGAAGAAATGCAGCCAGAATTTAACTTAGAGGCAAGGATGGTGAGACTTCAACCTGCCCGTGTATTTTGGACAGGTTATCAGGAGAGACTAGTCCCTGGAAAAGGACATTGTGCTAGGTCAAATGTTTAGTTCTGCTCTACAAAGTGCCACTATGCATAGGAACTGGCGGCAGCAATAGTAACAAATTTTCTGGAGGGAAAAATTTACACTATAAATAATTTCAGTGTTTTATCTTTGCATTAGTGGTTTTATTGAAAAGAAAATCCAGTTATTTTTAAAGCATTTAAGTATTTGAAATTACACAGCTTTCTTATTCTAAATAGCATGATATTCCTGGTTTTGCTTTGCTTTATTTCTTCTTTACTTCTTAAAAAATTGCTATTGGAAATTGCACGGACAGTATGAAGGCAATATTTGACTGCTGCTGGCTGTGGAAGGGAAATGGTGACCCTAACTCCTCACAGTTCACGGCCGACATCAGACAGACCCCTATCCTCCAACCTTCATTTTCCTATTCTGACACCAACTGTCCCTGCAATGGCATTGGATAATCCAACACGTGCATACAACTCACAATTATGGAGTTTATCAGGGAGGTTAGGAGGTGACCACAAGTCATGGATATAGTTCTCTTGTTCAAGCAGAGCTTCTTCTCAGCCATGTCGGCAGGCATTTCTCTCTCTGCTCCTCAGCCTCTCTGGTTCACCTAGGCTTCTGCTGTGCCTCCTGGCTTGAGCTCAGGGTCTCAGGGTCTCAGTGCTGTCCCTCTGGTACTCTCACGGTCTCAGCCTCACTCCTCTGCCCTGTCTCCTGTTCTCATTGCTGCGTTCTCTGCTCGCTCTGACAATTCGGGTAGGGATTTCACACATGTGCTACGCTTGGCTCTTCATTCTTGATGATGACAGGCTTATCTCTCTTCCTATCTTTTGAGGTGGCTCCCGTAGATTCAGTGGGATGACAAAACTGACTAAAGTCCTCTGTTAGTATTTCACACAACCTGTTTGCATGGTCCCAAATTGTACGGGGATCAAGAGAGAATTGTGCAAACAGAATAAAGAAATATAGCATGGTTTAAAATCAGGAAAGGTATGGGTCAGCGTGGTATCCTCTCAAAATACCTATTCAAACTATATTCTGAGCAAAAAAAAATCAGACAAACTGGCCTATAAGAAGAAAAATGAAGCACCAAATTTGGAAGAAGACCTATTAACAACTTGCAATATGCAGATGACGTAAACTTTGCCTGCTGGAAATGAGGAGAATTTGGCACATTTGCTGAAGAAGATCAAGGATTGCAGCCTTTGGTATGATTTACAACTCAATGTAAAGAAGATCAAAATCCTCCCAACTGGACCAGTAGGTTACATCATGATAAACAGAGAAAAGATTGAAGTTGTCAAGGATTTGGTCTTGGATCCGTAGTAGAAGCCGCAGTCAAAAGATTAAAAGAAATTTAATTGCTTAAGTCTGCTGCATGGGATCTCTTTAAAGTGTGGAAAACCAGAAATGTTACTTTGAAGATAAAGGTGTGCCTGACCTAATCCATGGTATATTCAATTGCCTCCTATGCATGTGAAAGTTTAACACTGGACAAGGAAGATGAAAGATTAATCATTGCATTTAAATTGTGGTGTTGGCAAAGAGTATTGAAAGCACCATTGAGGCCCAAAAGGCAAACAAATCTGCCTTGGAAATATAGCCAGAATGCTCCTTAGAGGCAAGGATGTCGAGCCTTTATCTTCCATACGTTGGATATGTTGGTAGAGGGAACTTCAACTACATGAATTGGTACAGTGACTGCAACAGTGGACTCAAAAGCTATTGTAAGGGCATGTCCAGTTGCCTCCAGATGGGCTTTGGGTCTCCACTCTACACTCACCCTCATTCACAATAATATGATTTTTTTGTTCTTTGATGCCTGATACTTGATCCCTTTAACACCTTGTGGCCACACAGGCTGGTGTGCTTCTTCCCTGTGGGCTTTGTTGCTTCTCAGCTAGATGGCCGCTTGTTTAGCTTCAAGCCTTTAAGACCACAGATGCTATATCTTTTGATAGCCGGGCATCATCAGTTTTCTTCACCACATTTGCTTATGCACATATTTGTCTTCAGTGATCATATCAGGAAGGTGGGCACCCACTGATACGATATTTTGTTCTTTGATGCCTGATACCAGGTCCCTTCTACACCTCATAGTCACACAGGCTAACGGGGAGGAGACGAACCAGTCAGGGTTCAGGGTAGCAATGATGAAACATACAACTTACCTCTAGTTCCTAAATGCTTCCTCCCCACCACTATCATGTTCCCAATTCTACATTACAAATCTGGCTAGACCAGAGGATGTACACTGGTACAGATAGGAACTAGAAAAACAGGGAATCCAGGACAGATGATCCCTTCAGGACCAGTGGTAAGAGTGGTGATACCGAAGGGTGGAGGGAAGGTGGGGTAGAAAGGGAGAACTGATTACAAGGATCTACATACAACCCCCTCCCTGGGGGACAGACAACAGAAAATTAGGTGAAGGGAGACATCAGACAGTGTAAGATATGACAAAATAATAATAATTTATAAATTATCAAGTGTTCATGAGGGAGGGCAAGCAGGGAGGGAGGGGGGAAATGAGAAGCTGATACCAAGTGCCCAAGTAGAAAGAAAATGTTTTGAGAATGATGATGGCAACAAATGTACAAATGAGCTGGACACAATGGATGGATGTCTAGATTGTGATAAGAGTTTTACGAGCCCCCAATAAAATGATATTTTTAAAGCTATTGTGAAGATGGTGCAGGACCACGCAGTGCTTTGTTCTGTTATATAGAGAGTCCTTATGGGTCAGAACTGCTCCCTGGCACTGAACAACCACAGCATACTGAAAGTAACACGGACTGCCAAAAGAACAAACATGTCGCCCTTGGAAGAGGAACAGTCAAAGGCTCCTTAGAAGAAAGGATAAGGAGACTTTGTTTTATGGACTTTGAACGTGTTGCTAGCAGAGACCAGTCCTTGGAAAAGGTCATCAGGCTTGGTATGGCACAGTGACTGTAACTGGCTCAACCATAACAATTGTGAGGCTGGCGCAGGACCAGGCAGTGTTCTTTTCGTTGTTTGTCGGATTGGAACTGACTCATGGGCACCTAACAGCAGCAACAGCCCAATCCTTGGGTAGCAGTTAGAACCACGAAGATTAGAAGAGCCACAGTAAGCGATTTCACTCAACCATAGATACATGAACAGAACAACAGTTGTAGGGATGGCACAGGGCCAGGCAGTGTTTTATTCATTCTACTTGGGATCATTACGAGTCACAGCCTGCTGGAAGGCACCTCATAACAACAACAACAGATAAATGAATGTTTCCATCAAACAGTGTCTTCTAAGTGCTACATAAAAGCAAAAGATTTCCTTCTTGAACTTTTTTTTTTACTTTTTAAACTTTTTTAAAACTCCAAATTTTAGTTAAAATTCTGTCTTAAACAGTTAAAAAAGCCATATATGTAGAAATATATGAGTCAACATAATAAGTCATTAACTTGTGGCTTTACCTTCTCTTAAAAATAGTTCAGCTTATTTAAAATAAATGACAAATTCTGTCCATTGTAATTATGATTGTTTACACATCAAAGGGATCCTCCTTATATGTAGGAGAAAATAATGGGGCAAAAAATACTTCAAATACCAGAATTCTAATGACCACTCTCACCACATCCAACAAGATAGTCTCTCGCTTATAAGAATCTTATAGGACAGAAAGAACTGATGCATAGGATAGAGGGGAAGTTGTAAATATTTACAGAAACAGATTCCCAGTCTTTCGCCCATGGAGTAGTTGGTGGGATTGAACCACTGACCTTGCCCTTAGCTGTCCAATGCTTAACACACTGCATCACCAGGGCTTCTTCATGACAACTTAAATCTTAGCTTACTATTACTTTGAAGAAAAGTAGAGCATTGGTTCTCAAAAGTTGTATTTGGAAAGTATGGTAACGTGTATGCTAAAAGTTTAAAAATAAAACTTTCTATCCAGATAACCATTCCCAGAGACAGCTTTGTTTCTCAAGTTTTCAGACAGTTATATCATGATTTCATATTTTAGACATGACTTATCTCTCTTAAGCTTACTAAAAATGCTTAAAATCTCAAGTGTAACAGTTATATGCAAGTTTTTGTATTTGAGAATTTGTGGAAAGAACATGAAAAACATCAAATTGCGTGTTAATTACTTTTTGAAACTAAATAGTTGGATACTAAAACTGTAGGTCTTGTTACAATATATATGATTTTACAGTAAATACTGGTATATCTTTGTCTATTTTCCAAGTCCTTTTGAAATCCAAAGATTATGTCTTTGAGTAGAGACATTTTTTCTTCCCCCTGATTTCTATAAGAAAAGAATAACATATGTGGTTATGCTCTTTCTAAATTATCAAAGAATATTACTTAATTTGATTTTAATTAGATGACAATATTTCCCAAGACAATCATTTGGGAAAGTATAAGTTTATTTTGTACATTTTTAACAAATACTTACTGCCTTAGGCTGGGTTCTCTAAAATCAAGGAAGCTTATATATTTATATAGAGAGATAAGCCTACATTTAGAAAATGGTTCACAGTTGTACAAGCAGTGAGTACAAAGTCTGTGGTCAAATGTTAACTTCAGACTTCTCTTGACTCAAGGGCCGATGAACCCAGGAACAAGATGACCAGCTTTTGCTCCAGGGGCAGATGAAACTAAGGTCAGTAAGTCAGGATTGTTCCTGCAGAAAAATGAATCCAGATGGGTAAGTAAGGCACCGGGCCATTAACAACTCCAAGGCTCAAGTCCAAAGAACTGGAAGTCAACAAGCCAGATACAAGCTCTAGACCCAGCAAAAAACAAGCAAGCTTTTCCAGTGTCTAGTTATTGGGGAAGCAGCCCGTACCTCCAGGAGATCTTAGTGTGAAGGGTTACTAGGTTCCAACTGCCAAACTACTGAGAATGCTGGGCCACCCAAGTTTACACAAAACTTTTACCATCATCTTTATGGACTATTATTACAAAGACATGAGAAACCCACAAGAAATGAAATTTATCTGAAACTAGGTTTGAAATAATAAACTTTATTAGAATCACATTACACTTAATGATTTAAAAAGTTTTAACCTCTTCCAGAATAGCATTTCTTTGGAATGCAATGTACTGTACGGGGTTTAGTGATTTAGTGAAGAAAAAATTGGATCCTTTCTTTCAGTTTTTATTATTGTGGTTTGGTTAAAACTTTACATAAAAAATTTTCTATTCAACAATTTGCATATATTGTGTTTGAACAAAAGCAACAGCTTCCAAGGGAATTGTCGAAGCTATTTAAATTCAACACAAACAATAGCTTCACATTTTGATATTTTGTTTAACAAAAGTTTTTATGATTCTGTTGTCGTTTTCGTTGTTAGGTTCCGTAAAGTTGGTTCCAACTCTAAACAACCATATGTCCAGCAGAATGAAGCACGGTCTGGTTCTGGGCCACCCAATTGTTTCCACGTTTGAGCATTTCCATTGGTGCAGCCACTGGCCAATCTAGCTTGTCAAGGTTTTCTTCCTTTGTGCTGCACCTCTACTTGACCAAGCATGGTGTCTTCCTCCAGGGACTAATCTCTTGGCAGCATGCCCAAAGCACGTGAGAGGGAGTCACGGTGTCCTTGCCTCAAGGAGCACGCTGATGATACTTCTTTCAAGACAGATTTGTTATCCTTTTGACGGTCCATTTACTGTCGACATTCTTGCCAGCACCATTATTCAAATGCATACATTCTTCTTCAGTCTTCCTTATTAAATATCTCCCTTTCACATACATAAGAATTTGTTGCAATATTGTTTTAGTTACACTCATAGAGGTAGAACCCAAAGGTAGACATCTACAGCACTACAAGCTATTTTTGAGTCTTCTTTGAAGAAGAAGAACAGAGGGAAATCCTCCAACTTCCCAGAACATTGAGTAGTATCCCAAGTGTTAATTTTGCATGGGCAAATACATAGCCACATAAGCAATTGCATATTGATTTATCCAACAACAACAACAAACCCTCATACCACTGCCATCACGTTGGTCCTAACTCATACCGACCCTATAGACCAGGGTAGAGTGGCCTCTGTGGGTGTGTTAAACTATAGCTCGCAGGAGCAGAAAGCCTTGTCGTTCTCTAAGAGACCACCTGGTAGTTTAGGACTACTGACCTTGAAATCAGCAGGCCAATGCATAACACCACCAGGGTTCCTCTTAGCTGGTTTGGCTAAACTGTCAGGACTTTTTAGAAACATAATTGGAAAAGTGAGGACAAGGAAGTGTGGGAAGAGACGCATGCGTGGAGGTCTCTGAATGGACACACAGATGAAGTCTGTGTCTAACATGAATGTTCATCAACAATTAACTACAGTGGAAAAGAATTTAAATAATCAAGTAAAAATGGTTCAATTCACAAATGCTTTATCCTATAAACTTTTACCACACATACAGAAGAAATAATTTTGAAACCTTTTGCACATTGTTTCTTCAAATATTTTCCTGCTCCATGTGCCGTGCGCCACACTTTCTTTAGAAAAAAGTTGTCCTGAAACTTTCTGATGATTTTTCATTCTTTATCTTTCTCTTTTATTTAAAATAGTTTCTAATGCTGTATGCAAGTTTACAATTTTCTTATCCAAAGTTTAATTTTGTGTAAGTTATATTCCATATACATTTATATTTGACACAGGAGAAGGTTTCAAAAGCATGTGGGAAAGTCCCTTGCCTTCTAACTCCATTTTCCATGAATTTTTTGAAGACTTCTTATATTTTTATCTCTAGAATTTGATTTTTAAATATATTCCATGTGTTTGCTTATCATGTTAAAATTTCTTTCAAATTCTGAGCATATGAAATGTAGTTAAAATGGCAGTTTCAATGTCCTTTTACCCAATTGCCATCTATGTCATTCTATCTACATATAGCGATCTATTTATTTTTATATTTTTATTTTGTTAGTATTTGCACAACTGGACATTTCTAATTGACTAGGAAACTTTACCCAAAATTTTTTGGATACTAGATTGTATGTGTGTGTGTGTGTGTGTGTGTGTGTGTAAGTAAGAGTGTTTTAGTATTCTTGAGGTTTATTCTGAAAATCAGTTTAATTACTTGAATCAGTTTGAATTTTCAAGAGTTGCTTGTAAATCAGATCAATCTGTACAGCGCTTACTTTCCAGTACCGTTCAGTCAATACCTTCTGAGTGCTACCTCGTACATTTTAAGACATGTCTGTTCTAGCTAGTAAAACCATAACCCAGTACCTAGTACCCCTGTGGGACAGAACAGAAGCACTCTAGAGGAGTTCTGAAATTGTAAATCTTTATGGAGCTTCATCTTTATTCTGAGAAGCTGATGTGCTTGAACCACCAACGTTGTGGTTAGGAGGCCAATGTTTAATCCACTGATCCACCAGCACTTCTTCTCTTGCTAGTGGCCACAAGGAATATTCCCAACGTTGGATGAGGTCCATGGATTTTTTTCTAATTTCTTATTTTGGCGGTTGCTTACCTTGACTTTGGGAACACAATTGTAATGTCCAGTATTCAGTTAAAGATTCAAGAGAGATTTCTGTGAATTTACACTTTTCTTTCTTTTTCTCTCTCTCTCTCTGCAACTTTTTAAATTTTTTAATAGCTGGCACTCTTTCCTGGGAATTCTGGCCATTTATGTTTCTCTGGCCTCACAACTCTGTCTGCTCAGCTCGGGTTAACCATCTGGCTCCCCTTGTCTGTACTCGTCAGGGGAAACTCTCCAAACAGTGTGCTGTAGCAATTATAACAAGCACCTCATTCATTTCTCCTCTCTCAGGAGTATCTGTCCATTACTGCCAGATGCTCATTATCAGAAACGTTGCTTCATGTATTTGTTTTGTTTTATTCTTAGGATACACATCATCCCTTCTCCACTGAAAGTTGAAGCAGCAGTGATAGATAATGACCTTAGTAGACACTCAAATAGTGTCCAATAGATACTAAAACCTACATAAATCAAATGCAATAAGCCCAGATGGCATATCCAAAGCTGAGAAAGACTTAGACAAACTATTACAGAGCTCACGTAAAATATGCCAAACCATCAGAGAAATCCTAATTAACCAAGTCCACAGTGAAGCATAATATAAACACCAGGAAAGGGTAAGGATGGCTTGACAGCATAATTTAATAATGCCTATTAATTTAGGTGCACAAATACGAAACATGAAATACTTGCAAGCCAAGACCAAAGGTATGTTAAGTAAATAAAGCACCTTGTCGAAGAAAAATGGATCCACAAAGACAAGAAAAAGACAAGGCCCTGCGAATCTATAGCAGGGTGGCTTGCGGTGAGGAAAGACAGAAAAGGCATCTGTGGAATGCTGTGTCACATAGTATTAAATATTTGAAAATATATAGCTGATTTTCTAAAGTGGCAGAAATAAGACTACGCAAAACTGAAGGTGTGAACAAAGAAAAAAAACTCAGATTGATAGGAATCATAGGGAAATTTCAAGTTCACCTATCATTGAGGGTCTGAGATCTTCACGTTTACAGAAAGTCCAACTCAGTCTTGGGCCATCGTGAGAAACAGTGCACCTCCCAGAGGGGGTACCTAGTTTTTATGTGTACACATTTTCTACATAAGCTGAAAGTTATCTTGTAAATGGGAATAGGCCATGTGGTGCTTCATAAACCCTTTTAAAGAGCCTCATGAATATTGAAAGTGAATGCCACAAGGGAGTGAAAGTAGACGACTGGGAAACTAGGAATATGTGAGTCTTCTTTTTAACATATCTTTGGCACCTTTTGAAATTGGTACCCTGTATCTTTTACCATGTCATGATTCAAAATGGTCAAGGCCTATCCATTTCAGCTCACTAATATCTAGGATATCAATCTTTTTTTTTTTTTAACATTTTATTAGGGGCTCATACAACTGTTATCCCAATCCATACACACATCAATTGTGTAAAGCGCATTTGTACATCGTTTCTCAAAACCTTTTCTCTCCATTTAAACCCCCGACATCAGGTCCTCATTTTTCCCCTCCCTCCCCCATCCCCCCTCCCGCATGAGCCCTTGATAGTTTATAAATGGGTATTTTGTCATATCTTGCCCTGTCCGACGTCTCCCTTCATCCACTTTTTGGTTGTCTGTCCCCCAGGGAGGAGGTCACACACAGTTCCATGTAATCGGTTCCCTCTTCCCTACCCATTCTCCCTTTACCCTCCCTGTTTTGCCACTCATACCACTGGTCCTATAGGGCTCATCCGTCCTGGATTCCCTGTATTTTCAGTTCCTATCTGTACCAGTGTACCTCCTCTGGTCTAGCCAGTCTTGCAAGATAGAATATCAATCTTTATGCATGTCACTTAATTTTTCATGATTCCCAGTTTTCTAGATTCATACTTATACTTTCCAAATTCCAAATATTAATTAAGGTTTCCAGCTATTTCTTCTCATTTTGAATCATGCCCCAACAGCCTCTGAAGGCCCTGCGCTTTGTTCCCACAGACGTTACCCCATCCATGTCTATATGGTTGACTCTGTCTTGAGAAGGTTGCTCTTCTTCAGCCATAGTTTGAGTGTCTTCAGGTCCGAGGGGCTTCTCTTCTGTCATGACATCAACTGCTATGCAGATATTCATGAGGTATACATTATCTGACAATGTTTCAAGGTTATCCATAAGATTTTCAGCGGCTAATTCCTCTGAAGTGAAAAGTCTGTTTATTCTTTGTAGTCAGTCCGTGGTCTGGAAGCGCTGCTAAAACCTGTTCACGTTGGATGACCCTGCTGCTATTTTAACTACCACCTACGTAGTTTCCAGCATTACTGCCACACACCAGCCACTAGAGTATTACAAAGGGACAGACAAGTGACGAGTGGTGGGAAAGACATGTTCAAGAGGAATAGTGTTGCATTCATCTTGAATAAGGACCTCTCAGGACCTAACTTCAAGTATAATGCTATCTATGCTAGAATAATATCTACCCATGTACAAAAAACCCAGTCAATACAACTAGTAGTCAAATTTATGCACCAAATACTAGTGCTCCAATCCAAACACAAACTCATCAAAATCAAACCCAAACCCAAAGTCAATTGCAACTTTTAATGACCCTGTGGGTGTCTGAGACAATAAACTCCTTACAGAAGTAGAAACCTATCTTTCTTCCCCAAACAGAGAAATCAAAGTAATTTACCAATGTCTTCAGTCTGAAACTGATTAAACATACAATGAAGATACATTGATAATTATTGACAATTGAACTGCAAAGGTGGGAAACAAAGAGGAAGGAACAGTGATTGGAAAATATGGATATAGAAAAGAAGCTGAGATTGCCTAATGGAATTGTACAAAACCTATGAGTTCTTCATAACACATACCATTTTTTTAAAAACACAAAGATAACTGTACATATGAATTTCTCCAGATGGAAGCCAAGAAATCAAATTGACTGTACCTGTGTGGAGAGACCATGGAGAGGCACAATATACTAAGTGCTACAAGACCAAGGTCTGATTGTGGAAGAGACAATCAATTGCTCATATGCAAGTTCAGATTGAATCTGAAGAAAATTAAAGCAAATCTACAAGAATAAAATATAACCGTGAGCAGGTTTGATATGAATTTTAAGAACACCTAAAGAACAAATTTTCCCCAATAGTTTTATTGACATATGCACATATCGTACAATTCAACAGTTCAATAACATCAAGAAGACTTGTACAATTATCACCACAATCAGTTTTTCAACATTTTCTTCATTCTTGTACTCATCATTATTAGCTCCCCATATTCCCCACAACCTCCCCTGCAAAAGCCCCCAAGGACCCATGAATCCAGTTACCTCCTCTATAAATATACTTATTCTGGATCCCACATACAGGAAAATACTTTTTAAACTAGCAGAATAAAACCTTAATCAAATGGAAAGCAGAAAATATTAAGAACTAGCACATTTTTAATGGTTCTTAAGGAAAATCAAATGACATGGTGCTGAATTTTAACTAACTGCATCTGCAACAATACACTGTCCAATGCACTCTGCATACTGGAAAGGCTACTCACATCTCTGGTCCATGATCTGGAGCTCTGGTGGTGTAGCGGCTACACTCTGTGCAGTAATCCACAGGGTCAGCAGTTCACAGCCACCAGCAGCTCCATGGTAGAAAGACTGAGCTTTCTAATTCAGTAAAAAATGACAGTCTCAGAAACCCATGAGGACTCACTATGAGTCAGCATTGACTCAATGGTCATGAGGTTTTTGTTTAATCCATGTTCAGAGGGGCTTCACTAGGGGCTTAATCCACATTTATTCCCGCTTCATTGTGTTTGTGTGTGTTTAACTGAAACAGCTTTAAAATAGGTCAAAAGGGAGATCACATGATATTTTTTAACTTGACTACATAATCTGCTATAATCAACATTTCAATATCTCTGTCTAATAGCATGTCTGTTGACACCCCTCAACTATGATCAGAGGGAATTCACTGAAGACTTAATCCATGTGTGAACCCTCCCAATGGAGTTTGTGCTTCCACTGTCATTTAGAGCCGTCTACACAACAGGTGGTTACAAGTTAAGCTCTGATACCATTATCTCCTTTAAATTTGGATTGTATTATTTACAATGCTTGCATCACACAGGCTGATGTGCTACATTTAATATTAATAACAGAATACCCGATAAACTGTGGGAGAACATAAAAACATAATACATGAAGAGAGCAATATCATTAAAAATATAGGAAAGAAATAGAAGGTCAAAGTGGATGTCAGAAGAGACTGAAACTTGCTGGATCTTGGTTCAAAGCAGAGAATACCAGAAAGATGTTTACTTGTGTTGTATTGACTATGCAATGGCATTTGACTGTGTGGCCCCAACAAACTATGGACAACCTTGAGAAGAATGGGAATTCCAGAACACTTCATTGAGCTCCTGTGAAACCTGTACATGGGACAAGAGGCCACTGTCGGAAGAGAACATGAGATGGTTGACAATCATGCTTATTCAATCTGTGGCCTGAAAATATATACCATATTTATTCAATCTGTAAACTGAGAAAATAATCAGAGAAGCTAGACGATATGAAGAAGACAGGCATCAGGATTAGAGAGAAGCTTATTAAAAACCTCCTATATGCAAATGATACAACCTTGCATGCTGAAAATGAGGTGAACTGGGACATTTGCTGATAGAAGATTCAGGATTACAGCCTTCAGTATAGATCACAACTCAGTTTAAAGAAAACTAAAATCCTCACAACTGGACCAATAAGTAACATAATGACAAATGGTGAGCAGATTCAAGTTGTCAAGGATTTCATCTGCTTGGATCCACAATCAATACTCATGGATGGAGCAGTCAAGCATTCAAACAACACATTCCATTAGGTATATCTGAAGGGCAAGACCTGGTTAGGTGTTTCAAAGCAAGGATGTTACTCTGAGGACTCAGAGGGACTTGACCCAAGCCACATTTTCCTGGGTGGTGTTTCATTGCGTTGTTCACAGGTTCACCATGAGTTAGAATTGCCTTGAGTTCGAACCGACTTGACAATACCTAAGAACAGCTATATCTTTCATCTATTCAGAAGCTACATAAAAGTCAAGTAGAGAAATATAAGCATAAATCAATATTTACTTGGTTGAAATGCAAATCCCACAGTCCTGCCCAGACTACACAAAAAGGATGCAGTCTTAAAGAGGAAGCACTCGTATTACGGATATCCTCATGGAGAAATATATAGGAACAAGACTGTTAACAACTCTCATTGACCTTCCTTTTTCTTTGAACTCCATCGACAGAAAACAGTTATGATCTAATGTCCACGAGCTCACGGTGAATCTCCAGCTACACTTGACCACACTAAACCTGCATTAAATTGCCACAGGTCAATGTCATGCATAGTTCCACATGAACCGAATGATTTCTAATAAAGTGGAGTTGATAAGAGGGTTCATTGTGTCAGCAGTTTAAAAAGTCAGAGGGAAGAATAGTACTTTTTAAACAAGTGAATTCAGTTGGGCTCTTTTCTACTGATACCACAGAAACATAATAATTGGGAACGCTTAGTTAACCCAGTTGCATTCAGATGAAATCAGTCTCTTTCAGGTAATTCTTGGGAAATTTCTCTTCACTCTTTTATCCCTTCTGGTGGAAGCTGGGGTTGGAAGGGGCTTACTATTGCACTCTCACGGGTGTTTGTCAGCCTTTCTGAGAGGCCCATTCTTTCGGTATTGCTTTTTTAACTTCAGTCCTCAGTCCACTAGCGACGTGGTTATCCTGCAACATGTAACCTGTCTACTCTGTCTACAGTGCATCCCTGCCTGTCCCTGCTCTGCTTGGTCTTTCCAACATCTCTCAAGCCTTCAAGAGCACATACCCGCCAGCTCCATCCTCCTGCAAACACGGATAGCAGGACTGTCCTGTGAGACACAGCCGCATGCTCTATCCAGGTTCTGATAGGGGGCTCCTCTGTGACAGAACTCCCTGGTCAATGGCGTATGTTTCCCCTCTGGCACTCAGACAGGTGACTAATTCTCCAGCACCTTCAAGGTTCGCGTTGAGGGCTGTCAGAAAACAAGGGGAAAGTCTAGTTTTTGGCACAGGATGGAGGGACCTCAGCCCTTCCCTGAGACTCGTATCTTCGAATCGTAGCCTTATACCTCTGCGTTCCCAGGCTTATCCCCTGCAGCCTGAAAAAATACCATCGCTAGGAAAGCTAGGAACTTATGCTAGGGAACTTCTCGTAGGCCGTTTTCCACATTCTCTTTTAAATCTTTATTCTTTCAAAAGTCAAAATTCTGGCTCCTGCAAAAGAAATTCTGACTTTCAAATCTGCTTCTATTCTTTTCTGAGCATTAAAAATTATATTCTGAGAATCAAGCTGCCAAAAAATGCCTTTGCTTCTTCTCCCTGGCTGTAACGCTTCCTCCGAAACAATGAATGTCTCCATTTTAATGAACAGAGAGATGAAGAGACATAACAATTAATGGCATTTAAAAAGTAACAATATTTCAAATGTAGTATCCATGACAAAATTTAAACATGGATATCAGCTGATTTATGACTTTTAAAACTTATTTCTTAATAATTTGATACCATGTTGGATGATCTAATGTTAATATTGTCTACTTTGTATATATGTATTCTTGCAAATTTTTATAGATGTAATATGGATCTATTATTAATTTGAAATAATTGTACAGACAGCTGATTCTATAATATATTTATAAACAAAACTCAGTGCCTCATACATACTGCTTACCAAACTACTAATTCAATTTAATCAAAGATATTTTAGTAAATATCTTTGAAATATGACTTTTAAAAATTTTCAAATGACTAAGAAGATAATTCACAATATTATTCAATTCATTTAAATACTTATCGACTCATACATTACGTCATCATTTTATCTTAGAGGAAACAAAGAATTTACAAAGCTCTAATTTCCATGCTCTCTGGCTGCTGGACTATATACGTGTGAAAGTTAGTGCATCTATACGTGTGTTTGTCTTGGTTTTACCACAGTAACTTTTCCTCTAATTTCGTCAGAAATCCTTTAACTTAAACATGTTCCAGGACAGAAATATGACTCTCCTGAGGCTGCTCTTTGCTCACTTCTGTGAAGACTTGGAATAGCCTTTATATAGGTCCTCTTCCTCTTTGGGCATTTCCCACCCACAGCCATCCCGTGGATTCGGACAAGCACATCCCTAGAAGGCAGAGAAGAGCTGCCCCTTTGGCTTTCTGAGCCTGTAAGTCAGTACTTTGCTCCAGCTGTATTTTGCAGCTGGCAGGTTGGAGCCTCAGACCCTCTGGGTAAGCAGTCCAGTGCCTGCCCAGCGTGCCCCGGGCCCCTTCTCTGGGTAGTAGGTTCTTTTACTGTTTCCCAGTCCCGGATGCATTTGCTATTTCAAGAGTGCGCAGACTGTGCCTCCTCACAACATCCCAAAGAGCATAAGAGGGAGCCTCACCTTGCCCGCTTCTAAGGAAGTCTCTGGCTCTATTACTTCCAAAGCAGATTTGCTCATTCTTCTGGAAAGTCATAATATGCTCCGTATTTTTTTTATCAACATCACACTTCAAAAGCATCAACTCTTCCTGGGTTTTCCTTATTAAGTGTCCAGATTTTTCATGTATATGAAGGGATTAAAAATATCATAGGTTGGGTCATAGTATCTTCTTTTCTGTGTGAATGACTGCCTCAGTCTATGTACAGGTGGTTTTTCATGAGAACAATTAAGTGATCTGGAATTCCCATGTCACCCATTATACATTATAATCCATAAATTGAATGACATTGCATAGTATGTATATATATATATATATATGAAATTCTCTGCTTTCAACCAAGATCCATCTGGCATCAACAATTATCTCTCGTTCCATATCATCCTGAGGTAAGCTACATCATCAGAGTCACGTCTTAGGGTTCCATTATTCTTGCTCTCTTCTCCCTCAATAAATGTGTTTTGTACTTTGGTGTTATGCCACTGACCTCTATTCAGAATCTTCCCTGTGAAATGTATCATTACTTATGGTAATAACTCAAATATCAATAGAAAAAATAGCTGTGCTCCTCTTTAGAGAAAGCTCTCTAAATTTTATAGCTTGATATCTCCTCTCGCTCTCTGAATCTCTCTCTCTGTTACACACACACACACACACACACACACACACCCCTGCTAAAAGTTCACTGTCGTATTTGCACCCCATCCTATATCGTACAACATTTGTACTAACCTACATAAACTGTTTACAATTTTCCCCACCCTATTTTCCCTTCACCTTTTATTTTCATTTGATTTATATTTGTAGGAGTGCTCATTTTTTGGTAACAAGGAAGACTTGTGAAGGATATTTTTTAAAATTTTGAATTGTGATTTAGTATATCCTTTTTTCTTTGTTCAAGACAAGAGTACACCTTTACTGTGGGGTATTATAATCAAAATATAATGTAAAACTTCTTCCAAGAAACTTTAGACCCCATGATATGTAAAATAAAAATTGGGTTTTCTTTATTAATACATGACACGTGTCTTGTTTTATAGATACACTTGTGGTTCTAACAGTGTAGAACATTTTTAGTTGTCCTATAGAAGCATACACATTCTGAGAATACTAAATTATTGTTCGGAATGCCAGTGATGAGCACCAGTCTTTCCTCCAGTGTTTGTCTCCTGTTTACTTCATTATACGTGTATGAGATGTTGTAACTGTTCCGGTTCACATTAACTTTCTATCATGCTAGGGTTATGGTTTTAGATTGAGCCAATCAAAAGTAATCTGGCAGCAGCAAAAATCTGGGCTTTTGTATTCTTACTCATTATTTGCTTATCAAAACACCTCCGAACAGTTATTGCAGTGAATTTTTTACATTATAAGAGGCATACGTTCCTGAAAAACTACTACACATACATATAACTTATATATAGCAGATAATATATGTAAATATAAACACATAACGTATATATATATATAAAACAGTAGGTACTCCATAAACATTGCTGAATGCATTTTTCGATAAATAAAATGCATCATAATTTTTACCAACCTTCAACCAAGACTTTGAAGAATGAACAAAAATTATAGTCTTGGAAACTCACAGGGTCACTATGAGTCAGCACAGACTTTCTGGCAGTGAGATAATTAAGTAAGCCATTTTCTTCATAGTTTTCAAGCTGTGAGAAACTGCAATCAACTTCTAATCCCTAAACAAATGGAGGCTCCCTGGGGTGCTGTGGGTGTAGTATCAGGATGGTGGCACAAAACTACCCGCTGCTCAGGGGGAGAAAGATGAAGGTGTGTGACCAGTAAAGGTTTATATCGTCTGGGAAACTGTCAGAAGCAGTTCTACTCTGTCCTGCCTGGGCACTGGGAGTTGGCATCAACTCTGGCAGTGGTTTTATGTAAGGTAGGAGGCAGTCGACTGAGCACAAAAGGAGTAATCGATGTCAGTGATGCTGAGGAAATAGACCATGATATTCTCGTCTGGGAATAATTTGAAAGGGACATTGAAAACTGATTTAGCTTTCAACTTGTTTAATTATGACACAGTTAATAAACATAAATTAGATTAAATTCAAGGCACTAAAGAGAAGTGGTTCTTTAAATATAATATGTAAGTGTAATCGATACTTTAAACTGTAATCAATACTTTCAACTGGAGGTCAATAGTATGCATGTTATGGGTTAAATATTTGAAAGGGAAGAATTTTATGACCACCATAAATATTTTCAAGCTAGGACAATGATAGGGGTAATAAAACATTATATGCATGATGCAAACCATTCACCTACATGGATCAGGAAGGATTTTCTTTTTGCCTATATATTCAACATTTGATTTTTTGTGATGTGTGGGAATTACTTTGTCAAGCATAAAAGCTCTTGTCATTGGACCAGAGATACATTACAGAATATGGAAAAAGGAGATTCCTGTCATTTAGAATTATTTTTAAACACAATATATTAAATAAATTAACTATGGAAGTCGTGCTTATAACTGGTGTGGTTGAACTTCACCATATAACTCTTGTTTTCTACTTTATTGAGAATAATATGTCTTACAATGTTTTATAAGATCTTTATCTTATACCATTTAAACTAGATAAGAGCTGCAGAGAAAATATAGATTGATCTGGTTTCCCAAAGAAAGGGATAATTGTTACTTCTGTATGCAAAAAGATGATGTAAGTATAAAATAAATTGTTAAAGAATGTAGCATCCAATAATATATTTTAATTGAGTTTAATTCATACCAAAAATTAACAAAAGGGAAAAATGTGCTGAATATCACTATTACCTATCTATACTCTGTCTCTGCTTTGTATGAACAACATCAAAAATATCTTTCTTGCTCTCTGACTTCTGGTTGTGTTCAGTCAATAGGGAGCTCTGGAGCAGATCGGAAATAGAGCAAGGAATAAGATCAGCTTATTTCCTGTCTTCTTCATCTAAGGTTAGATGTTTCCCCAGAAAAGGGAATAATGTCAGAAAGCCTTATTTTATGTTCAGTTTGTACAGTCACGATCTATATTGCCTGTGTCAGAAACTCAGTTTCACTGAATACCAACCTTCCAGCAGTAAAAAGTCTTAATCTGAAGGAGTACTGTGTTTGCATTCAGGAAAATGTCCCAGAAAATAATCACATTTTAATCTAAAAAATCCATGTGAATGTATTTTATTCCTTTCTTCTTGACGTGTATGCACATCTATTTTTTCCCAATGCCTAGGTTAACCCCATACGTTTCTGACCATGATGCCCAGTGTTCTATAGAAAACGTCTGCTTTTGTTAGTGCTCTTGAGTCCGTTCCCACTCATAACAATGCTAACAACAGAAAGGAATACTGCCCTGCCTGCCACATCCTCACACGTTTTGTTGTTTTTGTGCCCGTAGTGACAGTCACTGTTACTCCATCTCCTTGACCATCTTACTCTTCATAGCTGGCCTCTGCCTCACCAAGCATGGCATCTTTTTCTAGAGACTGGTCTCTATGGATGACACTTGCACAGGGCGCCAGATGAAGGCATGCCATCCTCACTTCGAAGAAGCATTCTGGACATGCCTCTTTCAAGTTAAGTTTAATGGTTCTTCTTTCAGTATCCTTTAACATCACCATAATTCAAGTGCATCAATTCTTTGTTAGTCTTCCTTATTCAGTGTTCAGCTTTCACATATATATGAGACACGTGAAAATACCATGACTTACATCAGTCATCCTCCAGTCCTCAAACGCCATCTTGCTCCTCAGCACTTTGAAGAGGTCTTGGGCAGTAGGTTTTCCCACGTGTCCATGACTCCATGAGCACCGATTGTGTCAGCAAGTAAATTAAATACTCGACAACTTCAGTCTTTTTGTCAGGGTTCTCACAAAACTTTAATTTGTAAAAATGTTCAGAATGTGCAAAACAGTAGCAAAGTATAATAAAGCAAGTAAGCCCGTATTGAGAATTATGACATTAAAGTTTAACAAATGTCAATCTTTTATGTTTCTATTATAATATTATCTATTGGACTGCTGTAATTTCTTTGTTTTCTTTACAGTAGCTTGAAATGCATACTGAAAGCTGCAGGCTTTTATTTTCATAAATAAGTGCTTCAAGTCCTCTTCACTTTCAGCAAGAAAGGTTATGTTGTCTGCATATTAAGGTTGGTAGTAAGCCTTTCCCCAAACCTGATGCTGAATTCTTTATATCGCCCACCTTCTCTGATTATTTACTCGACATGTAGACTGAATAAATGTGGTGAAAGGATACAACTCTGACACACACTGAGTTCATATAGGTAGACTAGAGAAAAAAATTATAAACTGTCATATTTTATAAGAGAGAGTTTTATATAAAGGGTAATTGCACATTAAGCATCCCAACCCCATCCAGCCCAAGCCAATAAGCTCGACATTAGCCCATATGTCCGAAACAGATCTACAAAGTCCTCCTCAAACTCACAAAACACACGCAATGATGCCGACTACAGGAGGAAAGCTGAGTTAGTGAATATGCAAGCATCTCAGCGCTGCCTGGGGTCTCCACACGGCTGCTCCAGCACCCAGGGCTGCATCGGGGTAGGTCCATGCAGCTTCTCCTTGGGGATGTCTTGCAGGAAGTGAACCTTGCCAGCTGAAGCAGGGAACTGGCTAAGGCAGCTGCACCCTAGTCTGACCATCAGAGAGCAAGACCAGAGAACAGGAAAGGCGAGGCTTACCAAGCCATTTTTAAAGTGACCAGATTTTAACATTGGTAAAATGGGACAAAAGCAGGGCACCATTGATAAAACTCTTATCTTGGTGAAATAGCCACATGGCAGCCGACAACCGTATAACCTAGCTTGTCGTGCATTCTTTCCAAAAATCGGGACTTTTTAAAAACGCCGTGGGATGCAAGAAAACTTGTTAAAAATCGGGACTGTCCCGCCAAAAGCAGGATGTCTGGTCACCTTACATTTATTTCTCCGCCCTTCAATTAATCCCACATGTGTTTATTGGCCAGTTTGGCACAATAAACCTTAACTATCACATACACTTTCCCTGATTTTAAACTATGCAGGATTCCTTTCTTCTGTTTGACCAACTGCCTGGGGAGCTATGAATAGGTTCCACATGAATCCAAAGAAGTGCTGTGGGATTCCCATTCTTCTTAATGTTATCCACACAGTTAAATTCTGTTGCATAGTCAATAAAACACAAGTAAAGATCTTTCTGTAATTATCTATTTTCAGACAAGATGCGTGTGGAGCCCGCGTTGATCTCCTTCTTGCCAGGTCTTTTAGCCTTCCCTATGTCTTGCCACATACCGTGCCTCTGGGCTGAATTCTTCCTTCCAAGAAGACAAGGATGAGAACGGTCCGAGAACTACTGTAACAGAGATGAATTTGGGCTCTTAACTTATCCTGGTTAAGGGTGTGATTTGATATTATTTTCATACTTATTTTAAAGCATTTTTATATGTTACTATAGTCAATATAGTGCTTCTATTTGTTCAATCAAGTAGCTCATGGGCTTGTTTTTAGCCAGATGGCAGAAGCCCCATTTTCCAGGTTAAATATAGTAACTGGCAGTGATTTGAGTCTTACGGCTTATTAACAGGGGCCTAAGTTAAGTTGTAAGGCTTAAGTATTTTTTTTAAATCATTTTATTAGGGGCTCATACAACTCTTATCACAATCCATACACACATCAATTGTGTAAAGCGCATTTGTACATTCATTGCCCTCATCATTCTCCAAACATTGTCTCTCCACTTAAGCCCCCGGCATTAGGTCCTCATTTTTCCCCTCCCTCCCCGCTTTCCCCTCCCTCATGAGCCCTTGATAGCTTATAAATGGGTATTTTGTCATATCTTGCCCTGTCCGACGTCTCCCTTCACCCACTTTTCGGTTGTCTGTCCCCCAGGGAGGAGGTCACACACAGTTCCATGTAATCGGTTCCCTCTTTCCTACCCATTCTCCCTTTACCCTCCCTGTTTCGCCACTCACACCACTGGTCCAATAGGGCTCATCCGTCCCGGATTCCCTGTATTTCCAGTTCCCATCTGTACCAGTGTACATCCTCTGGTCTAGCCAGACTTGCAAGGTCGAATTCGAGTCATGGTAGTAGGAGCAGGGAGGAAACATTTAGGAACTAGAGGAAAGTTGTATTTTTCATCGTTGTTACAAGGCTTAAGTCTTAAGGGGCCTAAATTCTCATGGGTCAGGGTTGCGTTGTGACATGTAGGACTGCAACCATTTTGATTCTGAGTCAGTCATGTTTAAGAATGTGTTTGTTGATTTGTCATACTTTGGTGGCGTGTGTGCTTCTGTGAGTGATAATGGAACCTAGGTCTCTGGTATTTCAATTGCTAGCAGGGTCATCCAAGGTGAACAGGTTTTAGCAGACCTTCCAGGCTAGGAACAGACTACACAGAAGGAACAGGTGTTCACTTGCAAGGAATTAGCTCCAGAAAACTCTATGGCCAGGATAAAAACCTTGTCATATACTGAAAACCTTCAAGAACAGTAGCAGAACTTTGTCAGAGATTGGACCGCAAGATGAGCCCCTCAGGTGAGAAGGCCCTCAAAATACGACTGAGGAAGAGCTGCCCTCTCAAGGGCGAGTAGACCAGCATGATGGAGGTGGAAATAAAGCCTATGAGACCTTACTATGGTAATGGGGAAGAACTCAAAATGAGAAGAAACAATGCAAACATTAATTAATGATTGAAACTTGGAATGTATGAATCTAGGAAAATTGGTTTGCAGTGGCTAATTACTAGTCTGTTCTTAGTTGCATCATGGCTGACCTGTATGGGTTCTAAAAATAAAGTCAGCATACAAAAGTTCGTGTCAGGAAAAGATGAAGATGACCTAATCAGATCAAAAGTGGAGGATGATGTATTATTTCATAATTACCAATTCATCATTATATAAATGCCAAATTATATTATAACCACTGAGCATCATGACCCATCCAATTTGACATATAACCTTAACTCTCCAAACCAGTGAGACTTAGTCTCAACTCATACCTCATGTTTTATACTGCCATGCATACGTAGTTAATGTGTAGAATAGTTTGATAGTAGATTCTTTTACTATTGTTGTAAGTGGGAACTATTGGATAGTAAGATGATCAATAAGTGAAGAGAGGATGTACTTTCCTTATGTGGATAGACCTCCATCAGTCCATTGAAGTTTTTAGGGCAATAAGGGAGTTCCCCTGGCAAGTAATCTGCATCCTCACTATAAAGAGATATCTGGTCAATACTTTTTCACTCCTCCACTACCTGTCCTATCAATTTTGAGACACATACCATTGGCATTTCCAGCCTGTTGCCAAACCACCTAATTTTGGATTTTCCAGTCCCACAGTTGCATGTTTCAATTTCTCATAAATGGATCCATCTATCTTACTGTCTCTACTTTTTCTGGTTGTTGTATGCTGCCAAGGCTATTCCCACTCATGGAGACCTTACAACACCTAGTTGGATTACTAGCACTTCCTCTAATCTCCACAGGAGCCCATTGCCAGGCCTTCTCGCCCAGGGAACCTCTGGTGAATTGGAATGCTGGGCCTTTCATTTCGTAGAAAAGTGCTTAGCCATGCACTCTAGACTCTCTCTTTATACCATACTTTCATGCAAATAATGTACATTTTACATGTTGTTCTTGTTTAGCCAACCATGCTCTCCCCATGAGGTATTTTCTTAAGCATTCTATGCCAACCTTTATTACATGGTCTAAACCAGACCATGTGGCGCAGATATCTCTTTCTCATGACCACTAAACAACTTTTGTTTTGTGCCCCTTTTTATTTTAATAAGAAGAACTATTTTTTATTTAGTGGCATGGATTTACTAATGTGAAATGCTATCCATTTTGGTAAAAATATCGCGATATATTCTGAATGCTACATAATGGGAAAGTTTTCAATATTGCAACTTGCAAGTCTACCTTTCCTCTGTCAACTGTGTTGCTACTGTTCTTGGCCTAAAGGATTATCTTCATTTTCACCCATAGGAATAGAGGGCTCTAAGCTATATATTGAAAGACTGGATAAATGTCTTGAGTCAAGGCACATAAAAATCTAAACTCAAACTATTTTTTATTTGCAATAAATCAATGATCAGAACTCAAATTCACTGCCATCGATTTAATTCTAACTTATAGTGATCCTATAGAATAAATGTAGAACTTCCCCTATGGATTTCTGAAACTCAGTACAAAGTCTCATCTTTCTCCCACAGAGCAGCTGGTGGTTTAGGACTGCTAGCCTTGCAGTTAGTAGCCCAACATGTAACTCACTGCTGTGCGGGCACCTAAATCAGTGTTGGAGAGGTTTGTTGTGTTTTGCTTTGTTTCACTGTATTTAGAGTTCCTGAAGGGTGTAGCTTAAATATTTGAAATCAAATATGAAGGACAAGGAAAAATTTCATAGAAAAATGTGAAGAGTACCTCACATAAAATCAACTTGTTTGTACATGTGATGATAAAAGGTCTGTACAGTATCCTGTATATCAAAGTGAATCTCACTAGGGTTTAGAAATGCTTGTCAGCTGGTGCTATCGGTTCAGTTAACATGCTCATCTGACAACCAAGAAATGGAAGTTCAAGTCTGCCCAAAGGAGCCTCAGAAGAAAGATCAACTGATCGACTTTTTACAAGGAGCTGTTGAAAATGGAGCACACTTATGTGAAACACATGGGGACGTCATGCATCAGAATCAACCCAGTGGCAATGGGTTGCAGGCTTTGATAAATGTCTCCCTGCCTCCAGCTGCAGCCCACAGAAGTGTGATTTCCTGTGAGGGTAGTTACAGTACTTCCCTTGACTGAATCTGCATAATGTCTCTCATAGACATTGGTGGTCCTGTCACTGTGGTACATGTGAACGTTGGATATGGAATCAGGAAGACTGAATGCAAATCGATGTGCTTGAATTATGGTGCTGGTTAAGGATATTGAAAGTGCCACACACTGCCAAGAGAACAGCCCTAGAGGAAGGAAAGCCAGAGTGCTCCTTAGAGGCAAGGATGATGACACTTCCTCTCGCGTACTTTAGACATGTTGTCAAGGGAACGGTCCAGGGAGAAGGACATCCTGTTGGTAATTGGAGGGGCAGCACAACAGAGGAAGGCCCTTGACAGGATGGACTTACAGAATGCCTACAACAATGGCTCAAACATAAGAGCAATTGTAAGGACGCAGGACCCAGCGGGGTGTCCTTCTGTTATGTGTAGGGTCACTGGGAGTTGAAACTGACCTCGTGCCTAAGAGTAACAATAGGGAAGACTTGGTCAATGCACCTCAAGCGCGTTGTCTGTCAATGGACACGTGTGGTTGTTATAAGACTGAACAAGTTTCATCAGACTAAGATGTAGTAGTAAAAAAGGACCTGGTGATCTACTTTTTGCAATTAGTAATCGAAAAATCCTATGGAGCACAATGGTCTGATCTGCAACTAATCATAACTAATCAACTAGTTATGGCCAAGAACCATAACTATCATCTTGAGGCTAAAAGAAAGACTTTATAAAAGATAACCTTTCAAAAATAAGTCTAAGCACTATATTTAAATAAAACACATAAAGTTATACATGGCTGTGTATATCCGTGATTCCCCATTACATTTTCAATTCTTTGCACATAGTTTCTCTGTGTACATAATTCTAAAGTATTTATAGAATAAAGAAACCTCATAATGTAGCTTCTCTTCTCTGTGGTGCTGAATTGATAGAATTTAAACACAGTAAGAGTTTCAGTATGTAAAAAATTCTATTTTTACTGACAAGAAAATGTTTTATATTATATTCCATTTACGCGTAAGAACACCAACCACAAAGTAATTTTAAATAGATTTCAAATGTAATCATCCCATTAGCTTCAAAATTAGTTATAGCATGTAATTTTACCAATTTGCCTATTATAAGCCTGGAGAGAAAATAAACAAAAACAATTCTTGAATCAAATTTGATTCTCTACTCCAATACTCTTTCTCAATAGAGTTAAAGGGATTAGAAAATGGCCAACCCTGGAAAACATGTGAATCAGTCCATTTTGTTAGAAGTTGTTACCTTTACATTCTCTAACGTTGTAAGTACATTCTGTGACATTTTACACACTCTGATTTTGTTAGTGCCATATCACTGGTTGCACTATTAAGAGTGAAGGGGTGGAGTTTAGCCTGTCAATCAGGTCACAGCTTGATGACTACATTTGGAGGCGCTAAGGAGATAAATCGCTCATTGGAGGCGGGACACAAACTCCCTGTGAAACATTCCTGCTAACAAGACACATGAAGCAACACTAGAGCCCTGCAACTGGAGGAGCCACGTAGAGACCCACGCCAGCACTGAGAGGCTTCTACCACCACTGGATCCACAAGACTTTCCACCCACTGGCCTGTGATCTTTCTTCCTGCATTCAGAATCATTGCATGCGCTGCATGAGTCTGAAGAAGAATTTATAGACTGATAATGGACATATGGACTAATAACGGATTTATGGACATGATATAGACTGAGTTGGGATATTTTCTTAACATACAATTGCTCTTTGTTATAAAGCTCTCTCTTATGCACTTATGGCTATCTATGAATCTGTTTCTCTAGTCCACCCAGACTAACTCACTGGTTTTGCATTATGCAGAAATAAAAAAAAAACTTGTACAAATGTCCTTATAGTTGTAGACACTAGTGCTTCCATGTTCAGCTCTATTTCAACCCAGTGTGGGTTCTAGCAAGAAATGAGAGAACTGACTCCTTTTCAGCCCTACAATGGTATATAGCTTCACTCTGAGTTATTGATTCACCCACTCAGCTGTCACCATTCTCTTCAAAAAACTATTGTAAATGCTGCCCAGAACTGGTATTGAAAACCTCTAAAGTTCAAATGCACAGCACGGAGCATTCTTTTTAATGGCAATGCTTGATAATGTGAATATGTTGTTGTTTGTTGTTGTTGTTGTTGTTGTTGTTGTTAGGTGCTGTTGAGTCAGGTCCACTCATAGCAACTCTTCACACAACTGAAGGAAACACCCAGTCCTCACAATGGCTCTGCTTGCAGCCAGGCGTCCGTCCGTCTCATTGAGAGTCGTCCTCTTTTTCACTGCCCATCTAATTGACCGAGCAAAATGTCCCTTTCCAGGGATTGGTCTTTCCTGATAAAATAATCAAAGTATGTAAGACAAAGTCTCACTATCCTTTCCTCTAAAGAGCTGCATTTCTTCCACAACAGATCTGTCTGTGCTTTGGACAGTTCATGGTACTCTCAGTATTCTTATCAGTCGCATAGTCCAAATGCATCAGTTCTTCTTCCACCTTCCTTAATGTCCAATTTTCACGTCCACATGAGTCCATTGAAAAGTCCACGGCTTGGGTCAGGTGCACCTTAATCCTTAAAGTCCTGTGCAACAGAAGTGCCTAATGCACTGTGTCATTTGATCTCTTGACTGCTGCTTCCATGAGCATTAATTGTGGATCCAGCAAGACGAAAACTTTGACAGCTTCAATCTTTTTTCCATTTCTCCATTTATTCTTTGGTCCACTTGTGAAGATTAGTTGTAATCCATACTGAAGGCTGCAGCCTGTAATTTTTATCAACAAGTGCTTCAGCTAATTTTCTCTTCACGTAATTCCTATGATTATTTTCCACCATTAGTAATGCTCATTAATACTTCTGGACCCTATTATTAATTTCTTATTCACCTAGGTACAATAAAGTCTTCAAACTTAATGTGATGAGGCAGGGTTAACATCTATAGAGGGTTATTTCCCAAAGCCATTCTAAATATCACTCTCACCAGAAAGAAATTAGCTATGTCTTTTCTGAAATCACCAATTTTCAATTGTAACATTAATTTTTATGCCATGGGGAATATGAACAGTAAACATTTTTGAAACAGGTTTTCAGTTACACGAATTAGTACTTTCAAAAATGGTTGTTTGTTATGTTTTGTTTTTTACTACTATTTTATTGGCACCTCTTTCTCATACAATATCATACAATCCAAATAGTTCAATGATATCAAGAAGAGTTGTATAGTCATTACCACAATCAATTTGAGCACATATTCTTCTTCATTGTACTCATTACTAGTGTAATTATTATTTTTTTAATTGTGGCAAAAGTATACACAACAAAACACTCTCTAACTCAACAAATTCTACGTTGATTATACTGTTATGCAACCATTATTGATAACCTGTTCCAAATTATTCCAGCATCATTAACATAAACCAAATTGTGGATTAATTGTGGATCCAGCAAGACGAAAACTTGCTGGATATCCTCTAAGCAAAATCTCATCTTCCTTGACCCATGATCGCCATTGGTCAACTTTGGAATCTTTTCTTGTTTTCAGTAGTTTTCTTGATATAAAAATACTCTTCTATTGATAAGTCACTTTTAAAAAGAGTTGTATAGACATCATCACTATCAGTTCCAGTGCTCCCTGCCCCTCCTGCCTTCCTTGCTTGCTCCCCCATTCCCCTTACCACATCCCCACTCCCAGTCCCTGAGGAGCCACTGCATCTGTTATTGTCCCTATTCATTCTTTCTTTCTGCATTTAATAAAGTGGAAAACCTAGCAGAAAAAAAGAAATTAATGATAAGATAATAATAGAAATACAATAATACTATAAAGTATAAGAAAGAAAAGACCACCAACAATATTTTAAAAGCCAGAAAAGAAATTTCAGTCATGGAACAAACAAAAAATATTTAAGCACAGAGCAAATTTAGTTTGTCAAGAGGGAGGTCGCCTGCCCAAGTATCATATTATACTGCAGTTTGATCCACCATAGTCAAATTTACAATAATCTCTGTCTGATAGTAAAACTGTTTAATCCCTCACCTGTAAGCAGAGGAACTGCTAGAGGTTAACTGATTAGATTCTCTGCAAATAGGTTTTGGGCTCCTGCTGTCTTCCATGGCCTTCTACCAATGGGGTGTTTACAAATTAAGCGCTAATACTTTTCCCTTCATATTTTTTGGCTTTCGTTATCATCATCTTTGAATCACATAGGTTGGTGTGCTTCTTCCATTTGGACTTAGCTGATGCCTTACTTAGATGGGTGCTTGTTTGAATACAAACCTTTAAGACCACAGTCATTTCAATTGATAGCCGGGCACCATCTGCTTTCCTCTCCACACTTTGCTGCAGCACCCTTATCTTCAGTGATCACTTCATGACAGCAGGTATCAAGCAGGACCATGTTGTAAGAACTAACTGTTCTTGGATTGAGACTAAGTATTAAGTATCGAGTGGGATCACAGAATCCATCTGATTGTCCATGAGATATGAACAACTCGGTAAAATTCCTTTACTTTTAATGCTTCTTCTGGTGCATACATTGGTTTCTTGCATAATCTAGTCCCAATTATCTAAGGATACAAAATAAATATACTAATTACTCACCTTATAAAAATGTTCTTAAGATATATTTATAAATAATTATGTTTACTATGTTATAAAATGAGGATTTTGGATTCAATGTTAAGAAGGCCAAAATCCTCATTTAATAATATAAACTACTTATAAACATGAATGAAATAAAGAATGCAAGCTCTTAAAATAGTAAATAAGTAGATAAATCAGCTTTAAGGCTGGTTAAATGTATTCTGTAAATAGACACCCCTAGTAGTTTCATGTGAAAAATTTGACCTATAATCTACAAAAAATGTATATGAAGGAGTTAATATTTCATGTTGTTTTATTCAGGAAAAGGCACTTAGTATGTAAGACCCTCCACTAATTATGAAAAATTGTGAGAAATATTTTTTCAACCCAGTGAAAACTCTACTGTAATTTAATAGTAAGCCACTTAAAATTGCACCATTAAAAAAATCGTTTGAAATATCACAGCCCTCTTAGAAAAGTTATACATTTGACCTAATCTATCTTTTTTATTGCAAATTATGTAAATCTGGAAATACATGTATGAGTTTTAAAAGAATAACTATAGAAAAATTGTTCAAATATTACTGTCAGACTTTTTGACTTCTTAAGCACAATAATATTATGTTGCTGTCTTTTCAGGTATTTTCTGAAACAATTTAAAAATCAGGAATATTAATTTTCATGGCATTTTAAAAGCACCATTTGTTCTTTGAGTACATTTTTTTGGTTCATCTGAATAGGCAATTTATTTTAAATGTTACCATTGTTTCTTACTGGTGTTATTGAAAGGCTGATACCTGAATATCTGTATTAGGGAATATATTTACTTTAGAATTTTTAAATGAATCCTAATTAATATATAGAAACCTACAGATGTGTTTTCTGTACTCTCTGTAATATTCAAGAATACCTCCTAATAGTTTTATGTAAGCTAGGATTTTGATTTCATGTGTTCTCTAGGATCTAGAAAAAAAACTTTATTAGCCTGCATATTTTATTACAGTGAGAAAAATTTCAAAATCCATAGCTCTAACTTTTCAGTTTCAATGGGTAAATGCAGTCAAAATATATATTCGAATAGTATTTCATGCAAAAAATGATTTAATGATTCATAATTTTTTCTTTTACATTTCTACTTCTAAATGTATTTTATAATCTGAATTTTCACTAAATTCTGTGGATATCTAACCAACATGTATGTTCTCCTTCCTACTTTAAAAATAATATATTTATTCTGATTAGTCTAGTCCAGTTATATTAATCTTTGGTAGTATTTCTGCGTATTGTTTGGTTATTTCCAGAAATGCAGACTTAAATGACTTGTCACAAAGCATTGTCCTAGAGATTGTTATTGATACAGAACAGGGCATACAGTCCAATCAGATGGAAGATAAGAATTTATATTCCATAGTTAAATTAGAGTTTCTCTTTCCCATGACAGATGGACACAATACATGTTGTTCAATAGGTGCTGACATCCTTTCTCTGAACAAGAGCAAAGCAGAGCCAATGCCAAGGGGAGGGAAAAGCTGAAAGAATGGTAAAGACATACAACAAGCTTGGCTCCTGCTTTACAGCTGTACTTCTTGATCTGTGAGATAATGAATGCCATTACATTCAAGGTCTCTTTTGCCTGTAGCCAAAGGCATCCTATGTGATGCAACTCTTAATTTGTCAATACATTGTAGTGTATACTTCATGTCAGATTTTCTTTTATTGGTTCATCCATTTATACTGCAACTAGCTTCCACAGTAACCAAGTAAAACAAATATAGTCTGTTTTTAAATAATCTATTTTAAGCTCAGTGAGCTGTCTATCCTGAGCATTTAATACTATCAAGAAAAAATAAGACAATAAATAAATCAGCATCAAGCTCCAAACACCTTTATTCTGGCAGTGCCATTAACTACTCAAGATGGTTGTCAATGACTATTGTGGTCAAATCAGTACTTCCTTTGGGACCAGCTGCTGGACTCCTGGATCCTCTTTAAATGTCTCACTGATCAGGCCCAAGAAGTAGCATTCATCAAACCAAATCCATTGCTATAGCGTCTATATTGACTCATGGCAATACTATGTGGTGTGAAATAGAACTGCACTCCATGAAGTTTCCAAGCCTGTGACCTTTTCAATGCAGAAGGTCATACTTTTTGTCCCAAAGAACTCTTGGTGGCTATGATAATTAAGTTTTATGTCAGCTCGTTTGGGTCAGGATGCTCATTGTTTTGTCAGTTAGGGTTTATTAATCGCCCCATGATGCTATATAACATAATATAATCAATTACGTAATGAGATGGCCTATGCACAGTCAAGCAGGTATAGGAAAATTAGAATGGAGTGAAACCTCTTATTGAGGGCACGACCTTGTTGCAACTGAAAGGACATTTCCTCCGGAGTGTGGCCTGATTTCTGTGTGTGGATACTACGGAACGCTGCTTCCTTCTTGCTGAGTCTCCATGCTGCATCTGCACATCAATCTCCATTCCTCATAGTCAGGCCTAAGGCTAGTAGTATTATATTTCTATTATTATTTTATCATTAATTGCTGATCTTGGATTCATCTACCTCTGCATCCACCAGCCCATAGTCTTCCGGTTTCCTGGTCTACCGGCTTATGTAGCTACTCAAGTCAGAAGAAGCTTCCAGCTTCGCATGCCCCATGCACTTGTGTGAGTCATTTTCTTGTGATAAATCAATCTTGATAAGTTAGATATATGGATAATAGATGGATGGATGGATGGATGGATGGATGGATGGATGGATGGATGGATGGATGGATGGGTGGATGGATGGATGGGTGGATGGATGGGTAGATAGATGGATAGATAGATGATAGATAGATAGATAGATAGATAGATAGATAGATAGATAGATAGATAGATAAAAACATCACTGGTTTTGCTTCTATATAGAGACCAGTGTAACATAGCTAACTTTTCATTTAGTAGTCTATCAATTAACTGTTTGTGTAACCCAAGAACTGAGAAGTAACACTGGGTTTTGGGAAATCAAATATGAGTCTGATTCCTCCTGCCTGACTGCAACTGTGTCCCTTAAACTTTCATCGTGTTCTCCATTCCTGGTCTGTCTATCTTTCCATCACAAAATGCACTTACCTCTAATTCATGATTCAAAACCCCATCAATTTTGTTGTATCAGAAATTAAAGCTATTTTTTCACTAGTTAATTTTCCTAAAAGACTCATTTGAATTAGTGTGGGTATATTGGCTAAGCCTCTTGATTTTGCTGCAGATAACAATCTATTCATGATTAACATTAAAATAACTTTATGATCAAATCTTACTACTTCATAATAAATGAGCTATAATACACTTTCTCAAAAATATACATCTCTTCCAAAGCATACATAATGTCAACATTTGAACATATTTAACATAGATTACTTTCCTCACTTACGACTCATAATACTCTTTATCACAATGTCAGTACAAACAGGCTGACAAGTTGTTTTTCTGCAAAAGAAAATGTCGCAAAAAGGGTTTTAAGAATTCTTTTCACATAAAATTGTCTGAGTATGTTCTACTCTGTGCTAAAGTGAATGTATAAAAACACCAGTGAGTCAGTCATAAATTCTGTATTTAAAAGATTTTACAAGTCAGGGAAAGGAAAAATGTAAAACAAATAAGGAAATAATTTAGGTAAAAATTACCAACATCAAAGAAGAAACTAGAAAAGGTAGACTGTGAGTAATGGGGTGAGGAAAGCCTTTGTCCTTTGGAAGTGAATAAATTGATTAGATGCTCTGATTTTATTTCATCAAAAGATGAATATGTTATTCTATATTTTAAGTTAAAGAGGAAAAAAGAGTAATGCTGATTTATTTTTAAAGACAGTAAATACAAATTGCTAAAGCAAAGTGTCAGAAAGTTGACTTTTAAATTAATGAAAATTTATTCTTCTTTGTCCTAAGAATTCTTACCCTTCCAAATATTCTGTTAACAATAAGAATATTCACTATGCATTGACTGTGCTGTAATTTATGAACTGCAAGGCTACACAACATGTTCAAACTACTGGGAAACTTATCAGCATTGCAATCTATACACCACAAAATGTTCTTTCAAGAATAAAGAATTTTTCTACTGATTACAAAAAAAATAAGCTTCCAATAATATAACTACAAATGTTCAAATGTTTCAAGAATCAAGTAAAGCATGTTTGATGTTTGGGGATTTAAAATATTAAATATTTCATTTTCATTACAGTTAAAATAAAGCTTTGAAATAAGTGTGAAATGTATTGGAATCAATAGGGATATATTTTTCAGACGCTTTCACATTAAAGACCAACCAGGTAAATTGAATATTTTTGTTAAATATTTTACTAAATACCCAATTACAAAGGCACATTAATGAAAGGATTAGCTAACTCCCAAATACCTTTTCACTTTTGAAAGGTTGCTAGGATCCCCTTTACCATTTCTATCTCCAACCACTTGTGATGATTACTTTTAGGTGCCATGGAATTGGTTCTAGCTCACAGCCACCCTACAGACAACAGAACAAAACAGCACCGACTTCTACAGCACTATCAGAATTATTGTTATGCTTGAGCCCATTATTACATCCACCGTGTCGATCCAGCTGGTCAAGAGTGCTCCTCTTTTCTCGGTCCCTCTACTTTGCCAAGCGTGATGTCTTCTTCCAGGGAGTGGTCTCTGCGAGCATGCCCAAAGTACATGAGACCAAGTCTCACTCTCCTTGATTCTAAGAAAAATGCTGGCCGTAATGCATCCAAAACAGATTTGTTTGTCCTTTTGGCAGTCCATGGTACTTTTAATAGTCAATTTTTCTTTGGTCTTCCTTATTCAATGTCCAATGTCTACATGCATATAAGGTGATTGAAACCATTTTTGATTAAAATTTTTAGAAAACAAAATAAAATTCACTCCCATCGATCTAATTCTGACTCATATGGACCATTCAAGACACAGAAGAACTGCCCCTGCAGGTTTCTGAGGATGCAGAACTTCACAGGAGTAGAAAGCATCATCCTTCTCCCATGGAGGGACTGGTAGATTTCAGTTGCTGATCTTGTGATTAGCAGCTCAACATGTAGTCCACTTGATATCAGGATCCTAAAATATAGACCTGTCTTTTAAAAAACATCAGTCTAAAATCTTTGAAGAGTTAGTTTTGGGTCTTGCAACCAAGCTTAAGATATTCAAATCACCTTAGGATAGAAAATATGAAACTCAAATCCAATTCATTATAATCAAGATAATTAATAGCACTCCCATTGAACAGAGTCAAACTGCTCCTTAGAGTTTTGAGACAGTAAATCTTTAGAGGAAAAGATACCTTCACCTTTCTACCTCCAAGCAGGTGGTGGATTTGAACCTGAGACCTGGTGGTTAGCGGAAATAAGCTCCTATAAAAACCAATATCCAAAAATTATTGAAATTCAATGGTCAGGCAGTTTTGCAGTAAGGAAAAAACAGAAAAAGAAAACAAAAACACATTAAACCTTGATTGGCAGTACTATGAATTTCCTAGGCTCATCTACATAAAAGTTGGAATTGAATCAAAGCACAAAAGATTTGCTGAGTCTTATTTCCCTCATATAGAAACCACAAGTTACAGTATCTATAATCCAAGGTTTTCGCCACACCTGCTAAAATACTATACAGAAAATGTGGTAGAGAACCACAGCAAAAAATTGTTAAATGCAATAGATACTCCATATACTTTATAGCAGAATGGTTTTTAAAATGTTAAAAACACGTGATGTTATTTTAAAAGTTATATATGCTTATACTTTATTTTATTTTATTTAGTTTTCTTAACAAGGAAGAGAAGCCCTGGCCAAATCACTAACAGTTTTCTTTGTTTCTTTCTAAGAAGAAAAGCATCTCCCCTTTGTCCCTCTTTTTAAAATAATTTATCTAAATGTCACCATATCTTCAATAACGCAGATGTACAACAAACCAAATCTAAAATCACACTCTAAATATCCACTTAGTCTGGCATCAACATCCACATAATACAGCAATCCAAAGTGTTTGTGTGTGAAATATTTGAAATGTGGTTTGTGAAACGTCAGTTGTTTAATTTGTAATTTACTTCTCATTTCCATTTACCCTTTGAGAGACATAAACTGAAATAAACCTTCCGGAGTTGTTTTACAGTGACAAATGTCAAAGATACAAATATCTGGGATATTCTACCTTTCTATGTGAATATGAAATGTCTCTGTTAACATAACATGAAATTTATAAGATATGTTGGGTAAAAATTAAATATACTGAGAGGATCATAATTCATTTCCATAAATTCAGATGTTAACAAATATATAATATTAATATTTATCTCTTTCAAAATTTTAATTAACACATTTACAAAGTATTTACTGGCTATTACTAGATGCAGAATTTGATTTTAGATTATTAGAAATCCTAAGGAGCAGTTCCACTGTGCTATAAGGTAGCTATGAACTACCACTCAGGATTTCTAAAGCTATTAATCTTTACAAGGAAGAGAGTCTCATTTTTCGGACTCTGAGTGGCTGGTAGGTTTGAACCACTGACCTGGCAATGAGCAGCCCAACATTTAACCCACTGCACCACCAGTGCTCCTTTTCTTTCTTTTTTTAAAAATCGTTTTATTAGGGGCTCATACAACTCATCACAATCCATATATACATCAAATGTGTAAAGCACATTTGTACATTCATTGACCTCATCATTCTCAAAACATTTGCTCTCCACTTAAGCCCCTGGCATCAGCTCCTCATTTTTCCTCCTCCCTCTCCACTCCCTCCTCCCACATGAATCCTTGATAATTTATAAATTATTATTATTTGTCATATCTCACACTGTCCAACGTCTCTCTTAAGACATGTATCCATCTGTTCTAACTTGCCTGCCAATTCTTAGACACAAGAATGTTCATACTTAGAAGATTTCCTATATACAATGGAATGTTAAAAGAAAGAGTCAATCTGTCCTTTAAAAAGAACTGCCAGGGTTTTTGTGAAAATGGCGAAAGTTCACTTTCTTACTTGGAAAATGTTATCTAGAGGATTTAGTTCCTGGAGAAGGCTGTCATGCTTGGTAAAGTACCTCAAAAGTCAACCTCAACTTATAATGATTATAGAACATAGTAGAACTAACCCATAACATTTCTGAGACTATAATTCTTTCTGGAAACAGACTGCTTCATCCTTAACCCACAGAGAAGTAAGTTAGTTTGAACTGCTAGTCTTTTGGTTACCACTCAAGACTGAACCCAATTTATTGCCAGGTCTCTTTTTTGGTGAAGCGTAAAGTCAGGGGAAAAGAATAAGGACCTCGTAAGAGATGACTTGATACAGTCATTTTAACAGTGGTCTGAAACAAAGCAATGACTGTGAGGATGATTCAGGAACAAGCAACGCTTTATTCTGTGATATGTAAGGTTTCTGTGAGTCAGAACAAATTCTACAGCACTTAACAGGAACAAACTACTATGTGATGTTCACTAATAGCATTCATGGAGACTTGATAAACCGACATTATTTGGTTACAAAAGCTGAATTAATTTGATATTGTTTTTAGGAACGTTGAGTTTGCTCTGACTCATAGCGACACTGTGCACATAAACTGGAACACTGTCCATTCCTGAACCATCCTCACAATAGTTGTTGTCTTTGAACCCATTGTTCCTTTTGAGTGTTTTCCTCTTTTTCACTGGCTTTCCACTTTCTCAGCATGAAGTCCTTCTCTAGAGACTAGTTTCCCCGTTTAACACCTCCAAAGTACTTGATACAAACTCTCCCTATCCTAACTCCCAAGGAGCATTCGGATTGAACTTCTTCAAAGACAGATCCATTTCTGATTTTGGTGGTCCATGGTTGTGTTTAGCCAGATTGACTAGAGAAACAAATCCAGTGATGTGTACAAAAGAGCTTTATATGGAGGATTAATTGTATATCAGGAAAGCCTTCCAGCCCAGTCCAACTCAATTCTATAAGTCCGATATTAGTCTATAAGTCCCTCTTGAAACTTACACAGCTACAAGCAATGATGCGGAATGCAGGGACATCACAGGCCAGTGGGTGTAAAGTCAGGTGGATCCAATGGTGGTGGCCACATCACAGCCCGAGTGGCTTGCCAGAAAGAAGGTGAAGGCAGAAAGATAGGGGGAGGTTCCCAGAACCCGCCTTATGAGAAGGCCAGGGAGTCACCATCAGGTTGTGACCTGATTGAGATATTGAATACCTCTCCTCCACTATTAGATATCTTCAAGTTGACACAAAATTATATACCTACCACAATGATACTTTCAATGTTCTTTTCTTTCTTTCTTTCTTTTTTAAATCATTTTATTGGGGACTCGTACAATTCTTACCACAATCCATACATACATCCAGTGTGTCAAGCACATTTGTACATTTGTTGCCATCATCATTCTCAAAACATTTGCTTTCTACTTGAGCTCCTCATTTCCCCCTCCCTCCCCGCTCCCCCCTCCCTCATGAACCCTTACTTTTAATGTTCTTAACCAGCATCATAATTCGATTGCATTCATTCTTCTTTGATCCTCCTTATTCAATTTCCAACTTTCACATACATCTGAGGCCATTGAAAATAACATGGTTTGGGTCGGCTACTCCTTAGTCTTCAAAGTAACATCCCTGTTTTTAACATCTTAAAGGGGTCTTGTGCGTGAGTTATACCCAATGCAGTGTGTCATTTTACTTCTTAACAATTGCCTCCATGATCACTGCTTGTGTGTACAAGCAAGATTAAATCCTTTGTATTTCAATCTTTTTCTCCATTTATCATGATTTTACCATTTGGTCCAGTTGTGAGAACTTTTTTTCTTAATTTGAGTTGTAATCCATATTAAAAATTTAGATCCTTAATCTTCATCAACGAGTGCTCCCCATTTTCAGCAAACTAGTTTGTGACATCTGCATATCACAGACTCTTCTTCAATGTTATTCCAATCCTGATGCCACATTCTTTTGCATATAGCCCAGCATCTCTGATTATTTGCTTTGCCTATAGATTGAATAAATATGAGGATACAATGCTGACACACAACTTTCCTGATTTTAAACCATGCCCTAGCCCCTTGTTCTGTTCAAACCATGTACAAGTTCCTCCTGAATACCTTGAAATGTTCTAAAATTCCCAGTCTTCTGGCATCAGGGTGGGTCCATGTGCCTTGTCAGCTGCTATGCCTCCCAGGGTGTGAGCAGAGAGAGACAGTGTCTCCTGCCTCCAAGAAGGAAGTACCAGAATTCTCAGGAGAAGGCCATGCCCACAAAGAGGCCTCATTGGCCATATCCTGATTAACAGCCTAGACTCGACCCCTACACTCTTAATCCTCAAATTGACAAATGATTATATAACTACCACAGTGATATCAATGATTATAATGATATTGTTGAGTGATTTCTGAATTCTCTTGTGTCACCTCTCTTTGGAATGGGTTCAAATCTGAATCTCTTCCAATCGGTTGGCCAATTAGTTGTCTTCCAAATTTCTTGGCATAAGTGAGTATTTCCAATGCTTATCAGCTTGTTAAAATAGTGAAATTGGTGTTCTGTCAATTCCTGGAGCCCTGTTTTGCACTAGACAAGCTGCCTTCAGTACAGCTTGGACTTCTTCCTTCAGGACCATCAGTTCTTGATCATACGCTATCTTTTGAAATGATTAAATGTCGACCAGTTCTTTTTGTGATAGTGACTCTGTGTATTACATTTATCTTTTTTTGAGCCTTCCTGAATTTAATATTTTGCTCATAGAATCTTTGAATAACGTAACCTGAGGCTTGAATTTTCCTTCAGGTCTTCCAGCTGAAGGTATGCTGAGAATGTTCTTCCTTTTTCGTTTTCTAACTCAAGTCTTTTCACATTTCACTATAATATTGACTTTGTCTTCTCTCGCTCTCCTGTGAGAATTTGTATTCAGCTCTTCTACTTCATCATTTCTTATGTTTGCCTAAGCTTCTCTTTGATCAAGACCAAGTTTCAGAGTCTCTTCTGACATCCACTTAGATCTTTCTTTCTTGCCTCTTAATGACCTTTTGCTTTCTTCATATCTGATGTTCTTAATGGGATCCCACAGTTCTTCAGGACTTCTGTCATTAATGTTCAATACATCAAATATATCCTTGGGCTATTATATGAATTCAGATGGGATATACTCAAGATCATGTTTTGGCTCCCATGGACTTGTTTGACTTACTTCAACTTCAGCTTGAACTGGTCTCATTTTAGATGATGATATTGAGCCTCTCCATAGTTCTCTTCCCTCAGAGTGAGTCGGTTTGATTTCTGGGCATTTCATCTGGAGAAGTCTCCATGTGTTGTTTCTCAACAACCTTTTGTGTTGTTGAGAAAAGGTATTTGTGATAAAGAAGTCATTGGTCTTGCAAAATCCTATCATGTGATCTCCGGCTTCATTTCTATATCCAAGGCCATATTTTCCACCTACTGTTCCTTCCTCTTCATTTCCATCTTTTGTTTTCTAATCACCAATCATTATCAAAGCAACATGACTGCATGTTTGACCAATTTCAGGGTGAAGATGTGTAGAATTTCTTCATCACTAGTGTTAGTGATTGGCGAATAAATTTAAACAATACTTGTGTTAACTATGTTTCATTGTATGTAAAGATATATCTTGTTACATACAGCATTATACTTCAAGATAGATCTTCAAATGTCCTTTTTATCAATAAATGCGACACCATCCTCCTGAATTTCTTATTCCCGCCATCGTAAAGCTTATGGTTATCTGATGCAAAATAGCCTGCACCTGTTCATTTCAGCTCATTAATGCCTAGGATCCTCATATGTTCCACTTCATTTTTGGTCATTTCAAATTTTCCTAGATTCCTACTTTGTACATTCCAAGTTCCAATTATTCATAGATGTTTTCAGTTGTTTCTTCTCATTTTCTGTCATGCCCCATCAGCAAATGGAAGCCCTGAGATCATCCACGCCGTTATGATCAACTCTCCTTTGAGAAGCAGCTCTTCTTCAGTAATATTTTAGTGAATTCTGACCAGAGGGGCTCATCTCCAGGCACAGTAGCTGACAATATTCTACTGCTATTCATGAGTTTTTCAATATCTATCAATGTTCCGCCTCAATTTGTATGGTTTTTAGTGGCTAAGTCCTTTGAAATTGATAGCCTACTTCTTCTTCATAGTCTGTTCTTACTCTGGAAGCTAAGTCAGCAGAAACATGTTCATTGTTGATGTCTTGCTGGTATTTGAAATATCAGTGACAGAGCTTCCAGCATGAAAGCAATACGCAAGCCATCACAGTATGGCAAACCGATAGACAAGTGGTGGTAAATTAATTTAGTTAACAAAACATGATACCAAATGATTACAAATGATGTCAAATGAAATGAGATTTCTAATTCTGCAAAGGAGGGGATCCAGGGTTAGTTGGTTTTAAATTAACCACAGTAATAAATGGCATCCTAAACCTTTTAGGAGACATGCAAAAGCCCAAAATCTTCTTTTGCAAGGACTGTAAGTTAGAGCTTTATCTCCCTGACTAAATTCTTGCAGTCAGAACTGATATAGGAATGATGACACCATCCATCATTACTAAGAGGCGAAGAGAAAAGGTTCATTACTCCCCTTCAGTTCACATTCACTTAAGTATACTACTTCTGTACTGGTGCTGCATTATTATCATTATCCCATCTGACACGACACCCAATTCAAACCCACTAATGCAAGAAATCCAAATCTAACAAATATAAAAGGCTTTACATTTATGTAATATTTTACAGTAAAGATCCTTTCACTTATATCATATTTCATCATGAACTTGATGTGTTGGCATTAACTTCGACTGTTCTCTAAAGCTGTGCTTCTCAAGATGTAAACCATAATTCTTCAATGGAATCACTGGGTGGCCCTGTCAACACAAAAATGCACCTAAGTACCTAAGGTCATTCTATGCATTAAATGTCATAAGCATAACTCCTAAATGAGAATAACAACACAGGTCCATCATTTCTGGGGCACTGTGGGAATTAATGTCCAGAAGGGCTGGTAGCTCAGTTGCAAAAGGCTGACAGTTCAAATCCACCAGCTGCTCCATGGGGGAAAATAGAGTAGTCTGCTTTTGTGAAGACTGCTATTCTACGAAAACCCTATAGGGCAGTTTTACTCTAGCGTACAGTGTCACTCACTTTAAGTCAGAATTGACGGAACAGCACACAACTACAGCATTCTTCTTCTAAGGTTATAGTGAGTGGATTGTTACTTTATAGCCTATTCGAATCATCTGGAAACTTGCACACATACTTTATTCTAGAACAAACATATGAGACTCTTTGGGAATGAGGTTCACACACCAAGAATTTTTTTAATTCCCTAGTGATTCAAATGTACACCAAAGGCCCAGAAAGCATTAATTAAGCCTAACATTTCAATATTAACATATTTTTTCTGCACAGTCTACACCACCCACATTAATTGCAGATATGAGAATTAAGATCCATTGGATCTATAATTTTCAACATCACAGTGACATGCAATGACCAGGAACAGAACCAAAGATCCTACATGCAAGGTGAAAAGTTTATCCAACAAAAAAGAAACCTTACCAAGGAGTTGTTTACAGCTCATAATGCTTAGTTACTGACTAAAAAGTTAGGGATTGGAACTTTACAGATGATGAGTGAAAAGCACAAAATTATCCCAAAGCCATGTAGCTATCTGGCGAAGAACCAAGAGAAGAATTAAATATAAATTTAGTATTCTAGGTGCTGTCGTGATTTAATGAGTAAATAAATGAGTATGTTAATGATCCAAAACCCCATTATTAGCAAGTGTATTCTGACTAATAGCAAACAAAACATTTTAAGTACCTACCATTAGCCAGGAATTATTATAAATATTTCTGTGTTGACTTGTCTAATTCTCACAAAAGACTTCAGAGGGACCTACTTTAGAAATGGAGTAGCACACGCACAGGTGTTACTCGAGGAGGCACAACTGTCAAGGTAGACGACTAGAATACCCTTGTGTATGTGGAACACACCCGAACCCACTACCACTGAGTTGATTCCAACTCTTATGAACTGTATGGGGCAGAATAGAACTGCTATCTAGGGTTTCTGAGGCTGTAAATCACTAAGAGAGTAGAAAGGCTCATCTTGCTCTGAGAGAGAAATTGGTGTGTTTAAACCACCAAACCTGAAATTAGTTCAATATGTTACTCACTGCCACCAGGACTCCTGGAATTCAGGAGCGGGGCTCAAAAAGTCATTGAACAACAACAACAACAAACACATGATCTGTTAATTCCATATTCCCATGAAAAATTTAAAGCCTCTTGTTATATGGGAATTTGCTGGCAAATGGATTGTAGCATTTGACTGCTAAACAAAAGGTCATTATTTCAAGCCCATCTTTGGCTCTGCAGGACAAAGATGTGGGGGTCTGTTTCGGCAACAATTTCAGCCTAGCGAAACTCTTTGGCGTAGTTATGTTCTGTCCTATAGGGTAGCTATAGGTAAGAATCTATTTGATGGAGACAGATCTGGTTTAAGTTTATATGTCATTTATATGTTTCAAATCAAAAAGTATTATATAAAGGTTTTTGTATTCCAGTCACCAATAATTATCCTAATGGCATGATTAGTCAATTTTTGACTGAAGTCATTGGTGGAATTCTTTGCATTCTTAATCATTAGCATTTGTGGCTGGCGCATAAATTCAATAATCGTTTAATTGATTGAATTTTCTTAAAGGTGGGTAAGTATCATCCTATCGCAGCAAGCATTGTATTTTGAGACTGACTGTGAAATATTCTTTTAACATCAAATGCAGCACCATTCCTCTTGATTGTCTATGCCAAGACATTTGGAACACAGCTATTTGGCCAACAGATAGGAAGAAATATATCTTTGTAACCATTCCAAAAAAAAAGATGACAATAGAATGTTCAAATTATAGAATATTCCCTTAAATATCACATTTAAGTAAAATTTTGCTGAAGACAATCCAACAGGGTTTGACCAGTACATTGAAAAGGAACTGCTGGATGGAAATCGAGCTAACATAGGACCCAGCAACCCCCCAATTGGGCATCTACCCAGAAGAGGGAAGAAGCAAAGCACAGACAGACACGTGTGTTCCCATGTTCATTGCAGCACAGTTCACAATTTAAAGGAGTTGGAAATAACCCACATTTTCATCAAAGGGCAAATGGATCAAAAAACGGTTGTACATACATATGATGGAGTACTACGCATCCCTAAAAAGGAGCAATAAACACATTACCACATGGGAAGAACTGGAGGAAATCATGCTAAGTGAAGTAAGGCAAGCACAAAAGGACAAGTAAAATATGAGTCCACTGAGATTTTAAAAATGGGGTATAGGGGAAAAACTACTATATGCATACATTCCTGGGGTGAGGTCCAGCTACTATGGCAGGGGCCAAATCCAATCCTGGGATACATATTGCAGCCAACTAATAGGAGGGGGAAATAAAGAGGGGAAAAAAAGACATGGGTAGGCAGGAAGCAGGGCATTAACCCACCCAAAGGGAGGGTATTGTTTATATCTCCACAGGAGAGGGAGAGACCAGGCTTCAATCCGATGTGCCAAGATGTGAATACAACATACGGGCATGTACCAGGGAACCAATAGAGAGGTCTTCAGGCCTGGCCCCAATCCCAACTATGTGGTCACACACACACACACACACACACACCAGAAGAATGCACTTCAGAGGACAGCACTGAAGCTACAGCTTGGGGAGAGGTGCACGTCTGATTGGAGCACATGGGAGAAATGAAGAGGGAAGGAGAGGGAGGGGACACATCCTGATCCACCAATCCCTGAGGGTGATATTCCTGCTCAGAGCCAACATGCACAGAGAGGACCATAGGGTCGGCCCCACTATGAGACACGACATCCCTCACTGAACCATAGCACTGCAGAGGACAACATAGGAGATACAGTGTGGGAATTGTGTCCAATCTGACCCCTTCACACTGTGGCGAAACACTAAGGGCATGCAACACAGAAACAAGGGGAGAAAGTGATGAAATCCTCGGAGAATGCCAAAAATAGACTTCGGAGACAGAGTGTGGCACCCCATCAGACTCGACTGGAAAACACTCATAAAGGCCAACAAACAGACCTTGAACTATTTATAGGCTTTTCCATTTTTGTCAGTGGCTCTCTTTTTGTTGTTGTTATTTTGTTTTTGTTTTCTTGTTGTTATTGTTCTGTTGGTTTTGACTTCCTTGGGTGTTTTGTTTGGCTTTGCCTGGTTTCTGCACTTATTAATGTTTCTGCATGTCTATCTAGATAAGATAGGTGGGATAAACAATTCAGAGACAAAAAGAAATGGACAGATGGTTCCTGGGGGATACATGCGAAGGAGAGATCAGAGAAAGGAATGGGCCGGGGGGAGGACCAACTCAGGGACAAGGGAACAAGTGAACTAAAATCAATGGAGAGAAGGGCGTAGGATGCCTAGTGGGGCTTAATCAAAGTCAATGTAGCAGTGAGGAATTACTAAACCCGAATGAAGGCCGAACATGATGGTGGGCCAAGAGGAAAGTGAAAGGAAACAGAGGAAAGAACCAGGAGGCAAAGGATATTTATAGAGGTCTAAATACAGGCATGTACATATGTAAATATATTTATATCTAATGAGAGGGGAATAAATCTATGTACATGTGATAGGTAGGTTTGTTGTGCCAACATGGACAATGACCACATGTGAGATTACTTGAAGGGCAGAGAGAGAAATGGCTCCATGAGCCTCTCTCGCTCTTGGATCATCGGACCAGTGTGTGGCTGCCTTGCTTGTTCTGTGCTTCCATTTGCAAGCAACACTATCTGTGGGACACCTAACCCATGGACTGCGTCACTGTAACTTGAGGTTCCTTCAAGACCTGATTTGCCATGCTACTGGAATGTACATCTCTTGAACTGGGGACTGTCGGACCCTGTCATCTGGCTGACTGCTGGTGACCTGTCTGCAGCCAGAAAGCCTGAATTGCTCTGCAGAGAACTACCCGGCAGCCCTCAAGACTTGAAGGACTGCCAGTCTACTAGCTGTCTGACAGAAGTAAGTTACACTAAGCCATTTGTACTGCTTCATAGATTAATTAACTGTTTATTTCTTATGTTATCTATATCGATATCAATAGATATAGATATATAATTATTAGTGTCCTGGTTTTGTTTCTCTAGAGAAGCCTGTCTAACACAGTACTTATAACTACATATTAAGAATTCAGGTTGCTGATGGACATTGGGCCTCCATTCAAGTACTCCCTCAACACAAGAACACTTTGTTCTAATAACCTGGCATTCTGTGATGTTCTCCTTCCCGACACAATTGCTGAAAACAAAATGGGTGCATAAGCAAATGAGGTGAAGAAAGCTGATGGTGCCCAGCTGTCAAAAGATATAGCGCCTAGGGGATTAAAGGCTTGAAGATAAACAAGATGCAAACAGCCATCTAGCTGAGAAACAACAAAGCCCATGTGGAAGAAACACACCAACCTGTGTGATCATAAGGTGTCGATGGGATCAGGTATCAGGCATATAAGACACAGAACAAAATAATACCCAATGTGAATGGTGGTGGGCTTGTGGGTAAGGGGGCGAGGCATGGAGTGGAGATCCAAAGCCCATCTGTAGACCATTGGGCGTCCCCTCACAGAAGGGTCACAAGGAAGAGATGAGGCAGTCAGGGTGCAGTATGGCACCAATGAAATACAATTTTCATCTACTTCTTTAATGCTTCCTTACCCCCCACTATCACGAACTCAATTCTACCTTACAAATTGGATTAGACCAGAACATACACACTGCTACAGATAAGAATCCACAACACAGGGAACCCAGGATAGAAAATCCCTCAGGACCAACAATGAGAACTGAGATACCAGGAGGATAAGGGGAAGGTGGAGGGAGAAAGGGGGAATTGATCACAAGGATCAACATATAACCCCCTCCCAGGGGGACAAACAACAGAAAAGTGGGTGAAGGTCGACAGAGGACAATGTAAGATAAAAAAATAATTATCTATAACTTATCAAGGGTTCATGAGGGAGGGAGCGTGGGGAAGGGAGGGAGAAAAATGAAGAGGTGATGTCAAGGGATCAATTGAAAGAAAATACTTTGAAAATGATGATGGCAGCATATGTACAAATGTGCTTGACACAATGGATGAATGTATGAATTGTGATAAGGGATGTAAGAGTCCCCAATAAAAGTATTTAATAAAACAAAGTCCAAACAACAAAAAAAGAGTTACACTTTCAGTCAGTGTAAGACATGAAAAAAAAAATTTATAAATTATCAAGGATTCATGAGGGAGAGAAGGTGGGGGGGAGGGTAAAAATGAGGAGCTGATACCAAGGGCTCAAGTAGAAAGAAAATGTTTTGAAAATGATGATGGCAACATCTGTACAAATGTGCTTGACACAATGGATGGATAGATTGTGATAAAAGCTGTACAAGCCACCAATAAAATTATTTTTAAAATAAAAAGTAAAATAAACTAAAAAGAACTGCTAGGTGTTTGGGCTGGATTAAGAAGAGTATGTAGAGCAAGGGATATCATTATTGATGCCAGATGGATTTGGGCTGAAAGTAGAGGAGAGCAGAAGACATTGAACTGCGTTTCATAGACTAAAGCAAATCATTTGACTGTGTAGATCATTACAAACTACAGATGACTTTCAGAAGAGTGGGAATACTAGAACACTTAATTGTGCTCCTGCAGAACTTGAGCACGAATCAAGGGGCAGATGTGTGAACACAAGAGAATACTGCATCAGGAAAGATGTGCAACAGGGTTGTATCCTCTCACCTTATTATTCAATCTGGATGCTGAGCAAATTATCAGTGATGGTGGATTATATGAAGAAGAATGTGGCACCAGGACTGGAGGAAGGCCTAATAACAAACTGCGATATGAAGAGGACACAACCTTGCTTGCAAAAAGTGAGGAGGACTTGAAGTACTTGATGATGAAGTTCAAGGACTGCAGCCTTCATTATGGATTACAATTCAATTTAAAGAAGACCAAAATCCTGACAACTGAACCAGTTGTCATATCCAATAGGTAATATCATGATCAGTGGGGAAAACTTTGAAGCTGTCGAGGATTTTGTCTTGCTTAGATTTAGAATCAATGCTCATGGAAGCACCAGTCAAGGGATAAAAAGTATGTATTGCAGTAAGTAAATTTTCAGTACAAGAACCCATTCAAGTATTTAAAGTAAGTATGTTACTTTAAGAACTAAGTAAGCTTAACCCAAGATAAGGTATTTTCCATTACCTCACATGCATGTGAAAGTTGGACATTGAATAAAGACTGAAGAAGACTCAATGGATTTGAATTGTGGTGGTAGAGAAGAATATTGAATGTACCAGGTACTGTGAAAAGGGTAAATAGACCTCTCTTGGTAGAAGTATGGACAGAGTGCTCTTTAGAAGCAAGCATGCCAAGAATTCATCTCACATACTCTGGACATGCTGTCAGGAGAGCCCAGTCCCTGGAGAAGGATGTTATTCTTGGTATAGTGGAGGGGCAGTGAAAATGAGTAAGGGCCTCAATGAGATGGATTGACACAGTGGCTGTTAAATGGCATTAGGCATAGGAACAATGTTGACGAAGGTACAGGACCGTGCAAGGTTTCATTCTGGTGTGCATACAGTTACTATGGATCTGAACCAATATGAGGGTCCCTAACAGTCTAATAATAAGAAAAGAAATCCATTATTTTATGCTTGGTTCCAAGACCAACAAAACCAGTGATGGATAGATAGAAATTAATATCTAGAAAATAGTTAACACAATTGTAGAAGTGAGTATGTCCATCTGGTTCCAGTCTATGGGTCAGAAGTTAAATTGGAGGTTTCTCTTGACTCATATTTTTGCAGGGAACAGAGATACAAACAGCTTGCCAACCAGAAAGAAGCAAGGCAAACCAGGAATCAGGAAAACAAACCAGTAAGACCATAAGCTGGTGGATTCAGAGGCAAATGAATCCGAGGTCAGTAGGGCAGACCTGTCGCATCAGATTGTAATGAATCCAGGGTGAGCAGGTCAGACAGCAGGTGAGATGGCAGGCTGCCAATGGCTTCTGGAGTTAGCAGGCAATATGGTAGTCTGCTGACTTAAGTTTAAAGAACCAGAGTTTGAAGGGGTTGCAGATCCAGCAATAAGCTAGCAAACTTGCCCACAGTGTCTACTTCTATAGGAATTAGATCACAACCCCTACAATCCCTCATTCTAATTGTATAAAAGATGGGACCTGAGTAAGGTGGTTGTACTCCACCCCAATCTTCCAAAAACTGCTTGGCTGCTCATAGCAGATCCCAATAAGGAGTTCATTGCATTATGTTTGGTCACAGTACCGGGGCTTAGTAGGCCAAACCATTGGAAATTCTGGACCAGCCAAGTTAATACAAAACTGACCTATCACTTGGTCTTCCTGATGCTTGGTCCTCAGTTCCCAACAACAATAATGTGAGTCAAAAGAAGCTTCCAACTATAACTAAAAAATTCAAACACCAAGGTTAAAATGAGAATGGTGCCACAGGAAATAAAGAATTTTCAGCATAATAGTACCTAGCAGCTTTTGAACTAAATCACGCAAACATTTATGCTAGGTTCATTTACTTAGTAGATATAAGGAACCATAACAACACTGTCATCAACCTACCCTCTTTCTCATGGGGAATGAAATATTTTACTGCAATTTTTCAGAAAAGAAATTTTACTTAAGAACAGCACACTTAGGATAAGGTTCACTTCCAACAAAATCTAGTTAATTATTTTTGTGAATGTGAACTGAGAATGTGGCCTCCGTAGATATGTGTATAGACATTCACAGTAGCATCAGCTCATGAGTTGATTGAAAATATATCAGCTATATATTGACAAATGTTTCCAATTACTTAGCTTCTGTTTGGTGATGTTTTATTATAACCAGTATATATGCCATTTTTATGTTCTTATCCTGAGATATATTGGAAGTATTACTAGCACTTAAATTTTCAAACAAAGCTATTTTTCAAGAAAAAAATTGGGCAGTATATGTGGCAATGTATAACTGGAAATAAATTTTAAAAACTACAATATAGTCAGGTCTATGATCAAGAAAATACATTTGTTAATTCTTGCCAATAGAAAAGAAAGAAAACTAGCATTTTGTTCTTCACACTACAATTGCCTCTCTAATTAAACTGTATGGCTTTAATTAGTGGAATGTTATTATTGTTGGTAGGCAAAATCTTGTAGAACTTCAACTCTGAGTATCCCTATCTTACACAGTAGACTTTAGGGCTTTCTAGGCTTTCATCTGTATGAGAGTGAATGGCCAGTTAATACAAGGAGCTGCTGGATGGGATCAAACCCGCAACATTTGGGTTAGCAACTAGAACGTCTTGCTTCAGGCTTTTGTTTAATAGAATAACTACCTCCCATCATCTCTCAAAACAAAAAGTTTTTCAAATTGATTCTAAATCTTGACCCTATGTGTTGTAGAGAAGAACCATTGCATGGGGTTTTTAAGATGCTAACCTTCCAGAAGTTACCAGGCCTAACTGGCAAGGTGCTGGTGAGTGGGCTAAAACTGTCAACTTTTCAGTAGTCACAAAGAATTTGCTTAATCACTCTTAGATAAACTTAATTTTATTCTTTTAAACTGAAGAGACAAGGATACATTCTTTGGAGTATTTTCCCCAGAGCATTATTTTTCAATTTAGATCCTGTGACAATACTAAAACAAGATTAATGTATATTTATTGTGTCAGACAAAAGATTACTATTTAATTACCATTTTCCCCGTAATATTTACTTACAGAACTTGAGTGTATTTCCATTAAAGATATATTTTCCAAATATCCGTTCAAATAGGGGTGGTCTATGACACGGAAGAGCAATTTATCCCTTTTTGTACACCCTCCACCACCTTGCTTCTTCTTCTTGCTTGAACTCAGATACAAGGGTTTAATTTCCAGAATCATTTTTGAATAATTAGGCAAGCTTGGGATGAAAGCTATGTGGGAACCACAGAGGAGCAGTCTGATTGAAAGCTGTAGAATAGCTGGTGAGAGTGAACCACTTTTCATCTTGAAGTGCCTGCATATGAATTTCTTCTATGTTTTCACTGTTAGGTTGGTAGGGATTGTCAGATCAGCTCCAACTTGCGACAACACAACAAACTGCGTCCTGGTCTAGTGCCATGCCCACAACTCTGGCTATGTTGGAGCCCAGTGTTGGAGCCCTGGGGTCAACACAGCTCCGTGAGGGTGTCCTCTTGTTCACTGACCAAGCATGTCTCTCTATGGATTGGTCCCTCCTGAAAAGAAGTTCAAAGAGTGTGAGGCAAAGTCTCATCATCTTCCCGTGTGAGAAGCGTTCTGGCTGTACTTCTTCCAAGTCAGATTATCCATTCTCTTTTAGCAGTACATGGTATAGTCCATTTTCTCAGCCAGCAGCATCCATGAGATGATTGAAAATATTATGCCCTGGTTCCGGTGCCATCAGTCCTCAAAGGGGCATCTTGGCTTTTGATTTTAAAGAGATCTTTTGCAACAGACTTCCCCAACACAATAAGTCATCTCATTTCTTGACTGTGACTTCCCTGGGCATTGACTGTGGATCCAAGTAAAAGGACATGCTTGTCACCTTCAAACTTTTCGCCTTTGAAATCCTTCCAATTGTGTCTTGAGTACCTCCTACACTGAGCAGCTCCTCTTCCAATACTACTATGTATGGGAATGAGCTCTTCTTCTACGTGGGACTTTCAAATGAACTTTTCTGTTTTGTTTTGTAAGTAAGTTTTATTTGCTTGTTTGTTTGGTTTGCTACTCTGTCGTAGTCTGTCTGAAAACTCCACTGTCTCCACTATTTTGCTAGTCTGTCTGAAAACGCCACTGAAACTTACCCACCTGGATGACCCTGCTATTAAAAATACCACTGGTATAGCTTCCCAAATTACACTAACATAAAAGCCACCACAGTACAGCAAACTGACAGACAAGGAGTGGTCTTCTATGTTAGAGAGTTGTTTACCTTATTTCGGCTATCAGTTTATCTCTTTTCTTTACTAGACAAACAAAAAACTTAAGTAATATATTCAGTTTTACAAATCTCTCAAAATCAAGCCACAAAAATAAAATCCAACAGTAAGATTAAAGTGCTTTAGAAAAATTCCCAATATATCAAAATTTTCATAAAGAGAAGCTATACAAAGTATCTCATAAACAAAAAAATGGGGGATGTTCTCAAATAATTCACCCCAAAAGAAATACAAGGATTAGATATTTATATAAAAATGTCCACAAATGTTTAAGAATTAAATTATCCTTATTTTATGTAAATTGTTTCCAAAAATAGAAAAGAACATACGATTTGTTTTGCAAAAATATTAGTATTTGCTGTGCAAAGTTAGTATTATGCTATACCCAAATGTAACAAAATAAGCATTAAAAACACATACATGAAGGTATTTTAATAAATCAATGAATAAATAATCCATTTATTAATATCCAAAGAGGATATGAAAACTTTAGCTGAGTGTGGATGAAAAACAGAATTTTAAAATTTTATGTGACATTAATTAAAATTTAACACCATGTGAGGTTAGTACCTACCATGTTAGATATCTCAAGTTTAAGAAGAAAGAGCACTTATATAAGAAACTCTCGATAATACACCAAAAATCCTCACAGGAGAAAGATGAGGCTTTCTGCTGCGTAAAGATTATAGACTTGGAAACCTACAAGGTCAATGTAAATCTGAATTTACTGGGTGGGGTGGGCTTGGGGGAAGAAGACAACTAGGAAGAGGAGGGGAAGGGAAACTGGGGAAGAAAGAGAAAAGGGAGGAGAGAGAAGGGAGAGATATGATGATGATTCAGGAGCCAAAAGGTATGAGAGAGGGAAGATTCAGAATTCCTGCTTCAATTGCAATACAGACTGAGAATATGAATGTCTGGCTTTTTAGCTTTTGTGATTGGAGAGTTTTTACTACCAGCTAGGAAGAATTGGTTTGGAGAATAGCTATTGGTTAGGAAATCATCAATATCTGCCTCAGTTGCCAATTGTCCTCTGCTGAATTATTCCAGAAGAAAAATTCTTTCAAATATTAGCAGAACTTTTAGCGTTTTCACTTGCTCAGTTGATATTCCTGTTTTGTTTATGTCACTACCAACATTGTGAAAGAGAAAAGGTCTTTTAAATGAATGTAATTAATTATCATCCTCAAAGTTAACTATGAACTACCAGGAAAGCTTTGAAAGGACTAATCGTCATAGAACAGCACTGTCGTAGACATGTACAGTTTTCCCTTAGTCATTGTGCTAGTTAGGTTTATTGTGCCAACCTGGCCGATAGGAACATGTGGGATTAATCAGGTCACAGTTTGATTGGAGGGTCAAGAGATACATGCCTCTGCCATGCTACCCCCTTCTCTCTTGCTGTCTGGTGATCAGTCCAGAGGGTGTGCTCAGTGCATGCTGTTCTCTTAAATCGGCTATCACAAAAATGAAGTTTGAGCGAAACTGTTTTTACAAAAAAATTCACTGTGACCAGAGAGAACCCGCCCAGGAGAGGCTACTAGGTGCACTAAATTAGAGCGAGTTACTCAATGCTTGCCTTGCAGGATAAATGCGTACTAGGAAAGCTCTGCTCTACCCAGTGCCATTCCTTTGGGGGAGTACCCTCTTGTGTACATATCTATATTACACAAATATATGTGTGTGTGCATATAAGTTCATTATATACATAAGCAGTATGGTCTCACAACTTAACTTTTTAATCATTTAATTAGGGCCTCATACAACTCTTATCACAATCCATACATGCATCAATTGTGTAAAGCACATTTGTACATTCATTGCCCACATCCTTCTCAAAACATTTGCTTTCCACCTAAGCCCTTGACATCAGCTCCTCATTTTTCCCCTCCCTCCCCACTCCCCGCTCCCTTTATAATTTATAAATTATTATTTTGTCATATCTTGCCCTGTCCGACATCTCCATTCACCCACTTTTCTGTTGTCCATACCCCAAGGAGGAGGTCACATGTAGATCCTTGTAATTGGTTCCCCCTTTCCAACTCACCCTCCCTCTACCCTCCCAGTATCACCACTCACACCACTGGTCCTGAAGGGATTATCCGCCCTGGATTCCCTGTGTTTCCAGTTCCTATCTGTACCAGTGTACATCCTCTGGTCTAGCCAGATTTGTAAGGTAGAATTGGGATCATGATAGTGGGGGAGGAGGAAGCACTTAGGAACTAGAGGAAAGTTGCGTGCTTCATCATTGCTATATCCCACCCTGATTGGCTCATCTCCTCCCTGCTACCCTGCTGTAAGGGGATGTCCAGTGGCCTACAAATGGGCTTTGGGTCTCCACTCTGCACTCCCCGCCCTCATTCTCTATGATAAGATTTTGATAGCTGGACACTATCAGCTTTCTTCACCACATTTGCTTATGCACCCATTTGTCTTCAGTGATGGTATCATGGAGGTGCCACAGCTTTTTAACCCACTCGTCAGTTGATGGAAATTTGGGTTGTTTCCAACTCCTTGCAATTGTGAACTGTGCCGCAATGAACACTGGAGCACAGATATCTGGCCTTGGTTTATTTCTTGCCTCTTCTGGGTATATGCCCAGTAGGGGAATTGCTGGGTCGTATGACAACTCAATTTCAATCTGTTTTAGATATTGCCGGATCGATTTCCATAGTGGCTGTACATACTTACAGGTCCACCAGCAGTGGATGAGAGTTCCTGCCTCCCCACAGCCCCTCCAACACTTGTTGCTTTCTGATTTTTTGAATTGGGCTAGCTTTGTGGGTGTTAGGTGGTACCTCATTGTTGTTTTAATTTGCATTTCTCTTATGGCTAAAGATCGGGAACATTTTCTCATGTTTGTTGGCCATTCAGATTTCTGCCCCTGAGAAGTTTCTGTTCAGGTCCTTTGCCCACCTCCTCAGTGAGCAATTTGTGTTTTTCTTTTTGGAGGCCAGCAGAGTATTGTAGATTTTAGTAATAAGGCCTTTGTCTGATGTGTCATGCTAAAGATGTTTTCCCAGTCCGTGGACTCTCTTATTACTCTCTTGGTGAATTCTTTTCATGTACACAGGTGTTTTATCTTCAGGATATCCCATTTGTCAATTTGTGCCTCCTCTGTGTTTGTGTCCTTCCCTATTTCTGATAGCCTATGTATTCCCTGTGCCAAAGTTCTCGTTGGTCCCAATTCCCTCATTGATGGCCCTAATGGTTTGGGGTTTAACTTCAAGGTCTGTGATTCACCTTGAGTTTATTCTTGTGCATGGAGTAAGATACGGGTCTTGCTTCATTTTTCTGCAGGTAAATATCCATTTTTTTCCAGCACCACTTGTTAAAGAGGGCATATTCTCCAAATAGGCAAAGTAAAAGGAACTGTCCTTTGTACTTTGCCTAGGGAAGTATATTCCCAAATCTATGTTAGTATGAAATTATAAAATTAAACATTCAAAGATCTTTGACATTTAAAAGGTACTAAAAAGGAATCAAATTATAATGGCCATGAATGATGTTTATATAGCACTATTCTTTTCAAAACCCTTTTAACTACATTATATCTCATTTGGTAGAACAGCAAGCAATACTTAAACTGAGTTGCCTAGCTGAGTCAGATAATTAGTATATATCCCTTAAGACAAACCTGCAAGACTCATATTTATCTTCTTTCCCTGTGAAACTGGTCTTGCCAGAGAAAACCTTTCCCACAAGTAAATAAGTGTATATTACCTGTGACTGCATGGGACTCCTGTAGTGGGGCCTAAATGTCATTTTCTCATGTCCTCAAAACCAGAAACTTGCCGTCATGTCAATTCTGACACACATCAGCCCTTTAGTACACAACTGCCCTTGGGTTGTGAAGGCTATAAATTGTAAAGGAGTAGAAAGCTGCATCTTTCTCCAGTGGAGCTACTGATGGTTTTCAACTGTTGAGTTTCTTGGTCTACCCTAAGGCCAAAGTCTTTGAAGATCTCAGCTGCCGTAAGACTCTTCACAATTCTTGCAGCCAGAGTGGGGCATCCTCTATACTGGTGATTCCTCTAGTTTATTGCAACCTTATCTTTGTTGTAATCATCACTAGCTAAACCTAGCATGGAAACATAAAACTACCACATACATACAAATGAACTAGAAAAGACATTTTTTTTTCTTCTTTGAGAAGAATCACAAATTTAGTCTATTAAGATAATTTATATCAAATCTTTTACTTTCTATGAAATTTTTATCACAACTGTGTTTTAACGCATTAGAAAATAAAGATCCGTTCATCTTTATTGTTCTTAATGAACATACAGGAAACCTTCAAAAAGTTCTTAGAAAAATGGAATTAACAAACAATAAAAAATTTCTAAGGTCTTGTTGAAAGCCCCTCATATTATATATTTCTAGAAGTTTTTTTGGTATGGTTGTTTTTGTTTTATTCTGGCAAGAAACTTTATCTCTAAGTGTTTAATTCAGAAAGTTATGATATCAATGTGAACCAAGGTCTTTCCTCAGTTGTATCTTCTAGAAACAATGGTCTAGGAAATCAATCAAAAACCAAAACTTACGTAGATGACCACCAGAAACAAAGCTACTTTTTTTTTTCCTATGGCATCTTGGCAATAAACTCATGGCTTAGGCCAAGGCATTTAGTCTGATTCCACATTAGGCATATCCATGAGTTATGAAAGCTCAAAGATATTATTACCACATTTTGCATAAATGATGCATGCATTACTGGTTTTGTGACCACTGCCCAACCCCCCTGGATGGTATTTTAATACAGGCTCCATACCAATATGTTTTATAAGTCTATGTCCTCCACTTCTATTTCCCTCCCAGTTGACTTAATGTAGTCTTGACACTTGTTGATGCAGATGTTAGTTTCCAAGTTTGCAAAGCAGTCCCTGTCTTTTCGGGATTTTCCCCTACTCTGCCCTGCAGGAGGAATTCATTTTCTGCCCTGAAAACAGCCCAGGGCAGCTGGTCTCAGTCCTCGAAGTGCAGGTCTACACATCCTGGGTGGGAGAGACAATTTAGGTACATGAGGCCTGGCCAGTACAATTGTGCACATGCTGCATCCTCTGTCCTGAATTCTGGCCGGCCAGCCAGCTGACATGCTTGGAGCACCCTTGAGAGCCAAATTGTGTTAGTCCGTGTAGACTAGAGAAACAAATCCAGGGAGACACAGATGTGTATAAGAAAGAGCTTTATATACAAGAGCTGTTGAATATGAAGAAATCATCCCAGTCCAGTCCAGATCAAGTCCATAAGTCCAATATTATCCCATATGTCTAATACCAATCTATAAAGTCCTCTTCAGACTCATGGAACACATGCAATGATGCCAAATGCAGGAAAATCACAAGCCAGTGGGTGGGAAGTCTTGTGGATCCAGTGGCATTGTAAACATCTCAGCACTGGCAGGGGTCTCAATGTGGCTTCTCCGGCTCCAGAGGTCTGGCTCCATCAGCCTCTCTCCATGTCTCTTCTCTACAGGGATATCTCACAGGGAGAGAGTATGTGTCTCCTCCTTCCCAGGAGGAAATACAGGAGTTCCCAGAATCCTCAGGTCATGCCCACACAGAGGCCTCATTGACTATATCCTGATTGACAGGCTAGACTCCACCCCTACACTCAATCCTCAAATTGACACCAGATTATGTCACTAGCACACACGTGTACAAAGGAGTCACACATCCCTCATTAAAACCAGACTTGTCTGACTGGTCACCTGAAGGTGTCCTGGGGCAAGAGCAGCGTATGCACACACACATGTCACCATGCAATTCAGTGCCATGACAGTGGCACCTTAGGCCCTGGCCCAGGCAGGTTAGGTCCCCGCTAACTGTGGGAACTGTATGACTCTCCTCCCATCTCAGGTTTGCTATATCTTGACACAGGGAACTCCATGGCTTCCAGATTTAGTTGCAAACTGTCCCAGGGAAAATGCAGTTTCAATAGTTTATTTTCTAGTTATCTGGGTACTACTAAACTCAACCTATGAACTGATTTAGCCACCCAAAATTAAAGTCACAGATTAATGCAGACAACCAGAGCTTACCAGAATAGATGCTGCTGGAACCAGGAACTGGTATGAAAACTTTAATTCTATTGGACAAACTTCTGGATGTTAGAAACTTCTGATTTAAAATAGCCAAGCTTTGCCTTTGGGGCATACACACACACACACACACACACACACACACACACACATATTTGTGAATTTTACCACCATATTCTCAGGTGAAGAAGGAGAAAAGTCTGTTTTTCACTGCCATCAGGAGAAAGAGAAGGTTGAATGGAACCATTTTTAAATTCTCCTGATTCTAGGCATGTGAGTGAAGAGGCCATCATGGAAATGATGCACCTCAATCATTGTAGTCATCCTAATGATCAGCCTTCTATTGCAAAGCAGTCACGGGTCCTCCCTAATGTACCCGATTCAGTTTCTGACCTCAGAATCAGCTGTCATAATTAAATAGTTGTTATTCAAAATAATAATGCTATTTAAGTGAAGGAAAAATGAGAACTGTGTCAGACAAGTAAAATTAAAAGAAGTCTGTTGTCTATATGACTATTTTGCAACAAATGATAAGAAGAATTCTTCAGAAAAGAAGGAAAGGATATCAATCTGAAATTCAGTTCTACATAAAGATGAGAAGAGCTTTACAGAGGGTATAAATTAAGGAATACCATCATTTCCTCAAATTCTCTAAGTCTAAGCAGCCTCTGCAGGCTGCCTCTCTGACTGCACAATATACCAAGTATATTCACAGTTAAATGCATATCAATGGCCTACGCTGTTCTGGAAATTTACTCTGGAATTTATTCTGCCCATTGATAGTCCTATGTCCAATTTTTGAGCAGCATTTCTTAATATAAACCCTAAGCGACAGAGAAGAGCTACCACTAGGATCAAGAAGACAGTGACTTCTGTATGCCATTCTACACAAGGAAGAACGGTGGGGCCTTCTTCTCCTATAGAGAGGTACCATCTCAGAACTGCATGGGGGCAGAGCTCTGTCCTTGAGCGTTGCCATGAGTCACCCTGGCTTGACAGCTGAGAGTTTGATTTTCAGTTTGGCATTACACAAGTTTCACCTTGTCTCTCTGTACAGTACCAGATTGTACATAAATTAAGCTTTGTGGGTCACGTATATTGTCTTTGCAACCCACTGTACTTGGCTTATTTAAATCAATTTTTAAAAAAATCTAAGCTCAGGCCATACAAAACGGAGTCATGTTCTGATGGATTTGGGATGAAATTACAGTGTGATGAAATGTATTGTGGAGATGAGGGTACCCAGTGCATCTTCATAGGGAAAGAACCTCACTGGCACACTCATCGAAGTTCTGTCTCACTCTGTCTCACAGGTAAAGAGAGTGTGAGTCAAATAAATTAAGTAACCTGTCCACAATCAGACGACTAATAAACTACCTTCCTCTGAACCTGTGTGTCCTAAAGGGACAGTCCATATGAGGTTAAGTCCCCCTTCAAATGAAAGTGTGGCAGTGTACAAGAAGGCATTTTTTCTGGTTCCCATTTTTAAGTTGTAATACAGGTGATCTGTGATTCTGGTGATCATAAAGTATCCATAATTTAGATTAATTTCCTGATACCTTTCAATTAAAGGAGAAATAATTTTTATAGAAATACAATCCCTCCACCACCACCACCAAAGATGATTCTCTTTTCCAACTTAAACAAATCACTGAGGATCAATACCTATTTCCTGACTTATCTTTGTTTCTGGTAATTGAGCTTAGAAAGACAGTGTTTGACAGATTTAATGTTTAATTCAGAACAGCAAAAGTGTCAACAGATGGAATGCTTTTTATTTTTCTACAGAAGAAATGTATATATCAAAATTAATTATAATAAATTATATAAAAGAAGTCATGAAACAAGATTTATATTGGTACAAAAGAAAACTTACTTTGCATATGAATAGCAGAAATTGACAAAGCACTTAGATGTAACAATTTTAAAGGAATAGTTATTTTTTTAGCATCATGGAAATAGCTTTGGAGATTTATTAATTCTTAGAAGTATTTTCAAATAACTGAGCATAAGATTAAGACTCAACATGAACATGTTAACCACTTGGATCAAAATTGTTCAGTTCTCTTCTTGGAAAACATACAAAACAACTTGGATGGTAAAAAAAAAAGCAGACTCAAACTTGATCTTCCATGAAATATAGAAATAAAGGAACTACACCAAATTCAAAATACCTATGACTTCCCCAAATCTGAGAACTGTCAAAAAGTCATTGTAAAAGGGTCTGAGGCCCCTCAAGGAGCCTGAGCAGCCACAGATTTCCAAAGTGGCAGATACACTGAAAGATGGCGTATAGTGCTGTAATTCTTGTCTCCTGCACCTTCAGGAGGACCTGTTTTGTGTGAGGCAGCAGACCCAACAAAGCAACGTAGACACATTGTGGAGTAGGTAGAGACAAATCCTCGGGGCAGAGCTCAGAATTCCCTGGCACGTGTTGAAAATGAGGGCCCCCTGGAACACAGAAACCATGTGCCTCAAGAGCGGCAGTTAGGCAGGACATGGGGAAAACAAAGCTGGCACAGAAGCCCTTCTGGATGTATTTCTTTGAAGAAACAGAGGAAGAGGACAGTGCAAAGGAGTACACAGAGCTATCATGAATGTGTCTTGGTAGCAATAAGTAATTACAATCACCAGAAACAATCCCTTTTCTCTAGCTGCAAGAACATCTTGAAATTATTTCTTCCAAGAAAACCCACTTCCTACCATAATAAATAAAAAGGCAACATAGCATGAATACAAATGTAAGTCAAAAATATTGCTACGTACATACATGCAAATTTATTCCAAACAAAGTATAAGTCTGGTTAAACATAACTCTGTGATTCATGAATGGCTGCAGACAGGTGATAAGTTCTCTCGGTAGTTCATGGTCTAAACTTAGCAAAGATATGCCACACAGTTGTATACTTTTACCATCTACCTTTCTATGATAGGTAAGCAATCTGTTTTGTCAAGTGTCTTTTCTCCATCTATTGGCATACTCATATCAATAGATGCAGAGAAGCCATTTGACAATATCTAACACACATTTCTGACAACACTGGACAAAAATAGGAATAAAAGGGAACTGCCTCAATATACTAAAGCCATATCCAAAAAAAAAAAAAAAGCAATGGCCAAAATTACACTCAATGGGGGAAAACTGAAAACATTTCCCCTGAGAACAGGAAACAGGCAAGAATGTCCCTTATCACAACTCTTATTCAAGTGGCAGTCTTAGCCAGAACCATTTGACAACAAAGAAAAATCAAGGGAATACAATTTGGCAAAGAAGTGAAACTCTCACTCTTTGTAGATATGATTTTAGAGAGAGAGGGAGAACTCCAAAGACTTCACAAAATAATTGTTGGAAATAAGTGAGGTAGTCGGTGAAATAGCAAGATACAAGATCGACAAACAGAAGAAATCAATTGAATTCCTGGATACCAGGAAAGAAAGCTCCAAAAATGGCATCAAGAAGCCAATACCAAAGGGTTGTGGGGAGGAGATGAACCAATCAGGGTGCAGGGTAGCAACAATGAAACGTATAACTTTCCTCTAGTTCTTGAATGCTTCCTCCCTCCCACTATCATGATCCCAATTCTACCTTACAATCTGGCTAGACCAGAGGATGTGCATTGGTACAGATAGCAACTGGAAACACAGGGAATCCAGTATAGATGACTCCTTCAGGACCAGTGGTGAGAGGGGTGAGGCCTAGAGGGTGGAGGGAATGTGGGGTAGAAAGGGGGAACTGATTATAAGAATCTACATATCCCCCCTCCTGGGGGGATGGACAGCAGAGAAGAGGGCGGGGGGAGACGTCGGACAATGTAACTCATGACAAAACAATAATAATTTGTGAATTATTAAGGGTTCATGAGGGAGGGGGAAGTAGAGAGGGAGGGGGAAAATGGGCAGCTGATATTAGGGGCTAGAGTAGAAGGTAAATGTTTTGAGAATGATGAGGGCAGTGAATGTACATATGTGCTTGATTCAATGGATGTATGTCTGGATTGTGATAAGAATTGTATGAGCCCCCAATAAAATAATTTAAATAAAAAAGAAGAAACCAATACCATTTACAATAGCTACAAAAAGATAAAATACTTAGGAATAAACCTATCAAAAACACAAAAGATTAGGGGAAAAAAATTCCATACTATTATTACCAAAAACCAAAAGAGGCCTACATAAATCTAATACTATCCCATGTTCATGAATAAGAAGACTTAGTATTGTGAAAATATCAATACTATCTAAGGCAATCTATAAATACAGCAAAAGTCCAATGAAAATTCCATCTTTATTCTTTAAAGAAATGGAAAAATAATTACCACTTCATGTGGACAGAAAAGAGACCCAGTATAATAAAATAACACTTTAAAAGAAGAAAAAAGTAGCATGCTTTGCATTACTTGACCTCAAAATCTAACACATAGCCACTTGAAGCAAAACACACTGGTACTGGTACAATCATAGATACATAAGCCAATGAAACAAAATAGAAAACTTAGAAATCAATACATTCACCTTCAAGTAACTTATTTTGATAAAGGACTAAACAAATTCTAAATAAACCATTTTCATCAAATAACCTAGAAAACTTGGATCTCCATCTTCAGAAGCTTGAAACAAGACCCATACCTTGCCCCATACATAAAAATGAACTCAAGATGGATTAGGAACCTAATGCTAACCTCAGAGCTATAAATATCATCAAATATAACAAAGGAAGCACACACAGTGAAAGACAAAATAGGTTACTGGGACCCACTAAAAACAAGACACTCATGCACATCAAAAGACGGCATCAAAAGTGTAAGAGAGCCTACAGTTGGGGAAAATAATCTTTAACAATGACACAACAGAAAGGAGACTAAATTACTAAGATCTATAGAATTCTACAACACCTCAATAAGAAAAAGCAAATCCAAATAAAAAATGGACAAAATACATGAATAAACAATGACCCAAAGTGACACTCAAATGGCTAGCAAACATGAAAAACTGCCCACGATCACTGTCCATCTGGGAGAAGCTAATCAAACAACAATGACATCATATCATGTTACCCTTAAAACCATTGCCCAATTTAAAAAAAACATACTGAAGAGGGTGTGAAGAGATTGGAACTTCAATACACTGCTACTGGGCTTGTAAATATGTACACTCATTGTGGAAAGTGATATGGCACTACCAAAATAGTGCCAATTAAAACCCCAAGCTATCCAGAAACACCTGTGATGGGCATATACCCCAAAGAAAAAGGAGCCAGGGCATGAACAGATGTGTGCTCTCTCATATTCGTCAGCACAGTTCACCATAGCAAGAAGCTAGAAATGGCCCAAAGGCTCATCAGTAGAATAGATAATGAAATTCTGCTACATACACATAATAGAATATTATGCATTCCTTAAAAAACAGTGATGAAATCACTCATGATATGGATGGACCTAGAAACCATTATAATGGATGAAATTAGGCAATCATAAAAGAACAATTATTATATAAGATAATTATTATAAGGATAAACACCTAGACAAAGGCAGGCTTCTGTTCTTAAGTCATTAAATATTCTAATCTTTTCTCCCAAGCAATGGAACTAGTGTGCCTACCAAGTGCTTATGAACCATACATTACCCCTGGTGTTAGTCTGGGTTGACTAGAGAAACAAATCTGTAGAAACTCATATGTGTATAAGAGAGAGTTTTATCCAAAGGGTAATTGTGCATTAAGAAAGCATCACAACCTAGTCTAGTCCAAGCCCATAAGTCCAATATTAGCCCATATGTCTGATACCAGTCTATAAAGTCCTCTTCAGACTCACCAAACACATGCAAAGATGCCAAATGCCGGATGATCACAGGCCAGTGGGTAGAATGTCTTTGGATCCAGTGGCGAAGTAAGCATCTAAGCGCTGGTAGGGGTCTCTGAATGACTTCTGCAGTTCCTAGGGAATGGCGTCTATCAACGTAGTGCCATGTGTCTTGTCAGTAGAGTGTCTCCAAGAGAGTGAGGAGGGAGAGAGAGTCTCTCCCACCTCCAAGGAGAAAAACTATGATTTCACAGAATTCTCAGGAGATTGCCATGCTCACACAGATGCCTCATTAGTTATACAATGAATGACAGGCTAGACTCCACCCCCTTCACTCTTAATCCTCAAATTGATGAACGATTATATAGCCACCACATCCCTTTATTTCTACATCCTAAAAACTATGTCTACAGGGGAGGACTCACCTTCTCATGAATCAGGGAGAGAGAGAAAAGATCAATCAGTTCCTGCCATATTGCTCTTACAAGAGCAATTAGCGAAACTTAGTAGAAATCCAAATTAAGAGGTGGGGATGGGGAGCATGTCTGTCTGTCTCATAAATAGTGCTTGTACTTCTGTTGGTGGGTAAGCCAGATGGGAGAAACTTGCCACTGGGGAAAACCCTTAGCATGACATAGACCCCCCACCCCCAGCCCCATGGAAGAATACCCCCAGTAGTATGTTCCTAATTGGGTACTTTGACCTAGTTTCTATACAACCATTAGTGACCAAATCCATTTGTTATAAACAACTAAGACTTTAAACTGAACATTTTTAAGGTTCACAACATGCTTCATAGGCCACACCAGAAGCATACAATTTGCAAATCCTAGTAAACGAACTGGAATTTACCTTAAACTCATTGTAGAAGATTAAAATAACTGAAATACTCCCTTGGGCTTATGGCTAAAATGTTCTGGTGGTAGAAGAAGCAGATTACTACTACCCCAAGGTTATGGATTTGAAAATCAATCCAAATCTCTTGCTTTGAGGGTGTCCAATGAATGGCAACTTAAAACTAGATATATTTCTATTTTCATACTCTCATTTCTTTTTTATAGCTTGTCTTAGTCCAGACGTTATAGTTCTGTCTTTGTCAATGAGGGTTATTGGAAACTTTTCCCTATCTCCAAACCTTATTGTTTGTGTAAATTGTGTCCAGTCATGGAAGTTGTTAATCTGTACAAATCAACAATGCATGAATTTTGATCTAAAAATTATCTCATAAATGTATACTTTCCCTTTGTTCAACCATGTTTTAAATTCTATACTGTTAGCCAAATTAATGATGGTATAAACAGAATTACCATATGCCCCACAGAGATTATTTTATTAATGTTCTCCAACAAAAGAATAATGATGATTCTAAAATTAATCAGGGACCTGTATAAACTATAGATATATGAATGGATTTTGAGCTTACACTTAATTATCGCTTTAATATAAGAACATGTATCATGTTCTAAGAACTTGGATCATGGCCCTGCTCAATACTTTCCCTCAGGAAAATATCACTGAAGGTATGAGTGCTCTAGCAAAGTGGTGAAGAAATCAGATGATGACTGGCTATCAAAAAGACTAGTGCCTGGGCTCTTAAATGGTTATATTAAAACAAGTCACTACCTAAGTGAGGCAGCAGCTAAATCTACACAGAAGAAGCACATAATCCTTTGCATTTCAAGGACTGTAAATAATAAAATCCAAATCTTGAGAAGGGAGCAGTATTAGAGCTTAAATTCTGAACATCCAATTTTGCAGAAGGCTGTAAATTAGTTACATCCCAAAACCCATTTGTAGGTTCCCATGTGAATTAAGCTTCCATTAAATCTCTCACTGCAGACCAGTAAGGTGAACGTCCTTCCTATCAGACAAAGTGCTCTCTTGGGTGGAGTACTAAAGATGTAATTGGATGAAAATGTGACATCTTGTCCCTTTACCTCCTTCTCAGCCAATTGTGTATTTGTTCCAGTTTTTAATATTCTGCTTTCTTTTGGACTGAAGTTTTTCTGTTTTATTTTGTCATTGTTGGTGGTGTTTTATATGTATCTCTAAATAAGAAATCCAAGATAAGATATCGATTGAGATAATTTAGTCCATCGTTTCCTAGGGATATGGCAGGGGATGCTGCGAGGAAGTGGGTAGCCTACAGCAATGAACACAAGAAAGATGAAAATGTCATAAAACTGATTGTGGTGATGATTTGCACAACTCATTTGAGTATGATAATTTGCACAACTCGTTTGAGTTGAATTCTATTAACTGTTAATAAATCTGTTAAAAAATAAAATAAGCTTACAAGACAGGAAAAAGTGAGGACGACCAGATTTCCTCTTACATACATTAGAAATGTGAAGAGGAAGCAGTCTCTGGGAAAGGACGTCATGTTTAGTAAAGAAGGAGCAGTCCCGGGGAAAGGACGGTGGACAGTGGACAGTCTGGTACAGTGGACAGTCTGATACAGTGGACAGTGGACAGTTTGGTAAAAAAAAGGGGGGGGAACCTTCAGTGAGAAGGGTTGACACAGTGGCTGCCACAATCGAGGCAAACAAAACAATTCTGAGTATGTCCCTATGAGGCAGAACAGCTTCAGCACGTCTTACCCTAGACAAACTGAAGGGGGGAAAGCAAGTCTCGAGTTGCACATAAAAGACCCTTTAGGCAAAATATTGAATGATAGAGGAAACATCAAACGGAGATGGAAGGAATGCACAGTCACTGTACAAAAAAACAACAACAACACCAATCAACATTCTACCATTTCAAGCAGTGACTTGGCATTATGAAACAATGGTACGGAAGAAGATCTTCAAGCTGCCCTGAAAGCATGAGCCCAAAACAGGGGTCTAGGAATTGACAGAATACTAATTGAAAATTTCAACAAGTTGATGAAGCACTAAAGGGACTCAGTAGTCTTTGCCAAGATTTGGAAGACAGTGACCTGGCCAATTGATTGGAAGGGATCATATTTTAATGATTGCAAAGACAGTAACTCAACAAAATGAGTAAATTGTAGAACAATATTATTGATATTGCATGAAAGTAAATGTTTGTTGCCGATCATGAAACAGTGGTTACAGAAGTACATTGACAGAGGGCTGCCAGAAACTAAGGCCAGATTCAAAAAAGACAATAGAATGAGGGATATAAGTGCTAATATCAGATGCATCTTGGTTGAAAGCAGAGAATATCCAAAAGATATTTGCTTGTGTTTTATTGATTTTAAAAGGCATTCTACTGTATAGATCATGATAAACTCTAGTTAGCATTAAGACAAATGAGAGCCCTAGAACACTTCTTTGGGGCCATGCAGAACTTATACATGGATCAAGAGGCAGTTATGATCTTATCAATTGATCTTTTTGATCCATTTTAAAATGTCTCACTATTTTCTGCTTTCTTTATGATTGGTATTTTCTAAATATTATTATCTTATTGGTGTTAGTTTTTGTTTTTGTATGGTTTTTGGTGTATGAAATCCAGGTTTGCTGAGTCTATAGAGACAGTAACTGGATTAATGGTTTCTTGGGGATGTGACAGAAGATATCGGAGATAAACGGAGAGCTAATAACAAGAATACAAGAAAAAAGAAAATGTTTTGAAATTTATTGTGGTAATGATTGTAAAACTCTTCTTGATAGGATTGAAATATTGATTTGTATGATATGTAGATTATGTGTCAATAAAACTATTTTTAAAAAGCAGGAGTTATGAAAGCAGAACAAAAGAATATTGCATGGTTGAAAATCATAAAAAAATGTGCACCATGGTTTTAGTCCTCTCGCCATATTTTGGAAAAGTTAGACTTTATAAAGAAGAACGGGACAAGGTTGGATGAAGGATTATTAATAATCTATGACACAAATGATACAAACTTGTTTACTGAAAATGAGGAGGACTTGATGCACTTGTTGATGAAGATTAAAGATTGTAGCCCTCAATATGGATTAAATTTAATGTAAAGAAAACTAAAATTCTCATCACTGGACCACTGGACAATATGATAAACAATGAAAAGTTGAAGTTGTCAGAGGTTTCACCTTGTTTGGATCCACAAGCAATGCTCGTGGAAACAGTAGTGAAGACATCAATGGACGTATTGCATTGGGTAAAAATCTGCTACACAAGACCTCTTTAAAGTATTGCAAATCAAGGATGCTACTTTGAGGAATAAGGTGTGCTTAACTCAAGCTCTGGCATTTTTCAATCCCATCCTAAGCCTATGAAAGTTGAACATTGAGTAAGTAATACTGAAGAAGAACCGGTGCATTTGAATTATGATGTCAGTGAAAACTGTACCGTGAGCTGCCGAAAGGACAAAACAAACCTGTCTTGGACAAAGTACAGCCATAAAGTTCCTTGGAAGGAAGGATGGCGACACCTCATCTTAGGAGAATTGGACATGTTATCAGGAGATACCAGGAAGGATACCATGCTCGGGGAAGTAGAGGGACAGTGAAAAAGAGGAAGACTCTTGACCAAATGGATTGGCAGAGGTGGCTGCAATAATGGGCTAAAACGTAGACCAATTGTGAGGATGGCACAGGACTGCGTAGTGTTTCATTTGCTGTGCACAGTACCACTGTGTATGGCAACTGACTCGACAGTACCTAACAAATACAACAAAATAAATCTAACATTTATCTCATTTGAGTTCCTTAAAGAAAACAAATTAACTAATCAACAAAAATTAAATGGCACTAATAGGTAGTTCTAGGACTCCTGGTGGCATAGTGGTTATGCATTAGGCTGCTAACCCTAAGGTCAGAATTTGAAAACTCCCGGGGTAGGCTATGCGAGAGAAAGGCAAGGCTTTCTATTCCCCTAAAGAACAGTCTACAAACCCCACTGGAGCGGCGTGCTCCTGGGGCTCCTGCAGGTGGCGCTGGTGGCTGTGCTCAAAGCCCTCTACATCTAGAACTTCAGCGGTCACCCCTGCAGGGCTCACCAGAGGAGCAGCTGCAGCATGAGCTGAGACTCACCTACACCCTGATGTTTTTCCTGATTAGTCATACGTAGCTATCTAAGAGAAAAGCCAAGTCATACATAAAGGAGGATTCAGACCTCTTTTCCTTTATCTTTCTTTCTTTTGATCTTTTATTCATTTATTTGATCATTCTCTGCATTAGGAAATAAAACTACCTATCCTTTTATGATTTAAACCACATTAGAATTCCCAGTAAGCAATGAAATTGCTATGGAAAGCATGGCACCCACTAAATTGGTTTCTAAAATTCAGGTCATGTCTCCGGTAGTCTGATTTTTCTAGCACGTCTATGTGGGCTTTGTATTTTAGATGAAACGTGTCTTTATTCACATAAATAAAGGAAAGCTATTTTCTAACTGACCAATTATTAATTATTGACTTATATTGGCTCTATTGTAGCATCTTAACTTGAAGAGATATTGCTTAAATGCTACCATTTATTTATTTATTTCTACATTCACCTCACTTTTACAACTTTCTTTGCCTGTAAGAACTCTCTTCCCCAAAGATCTCAAAATAAGTACTTGAATAAAACTACAGTATAAGCATAGCTATAAAGAATGCATTTAATTTCAAGTGCTGCTGTAAAGAATTTTACAAATGGCATGACAGTGTCCTTTTATTGTCCCCAATTTCATTGCATAGCCTCCCTAACAGCCCCCCTGAGAATGAAGCTTGGCTAGTGTCAATCCTTTTTATCAATTCTCTTGGTTACGAAAGAAGAACATTAACCTGGCATTATGGGTATTGTTCTAGTTATTTGCAGTGTCCCCACTGCAGCTTTCTCTGAAATATCATGTGAACACAGATGCAGTTTTCTGAAGAACCTGTAACTATTGTCAGCATTAATGGGAGAAGCTCAAATGTTGTCCAAGTAAGCTAAAACAGAAACAGCCTATTGTTAAAAACAAATGTCTTCTAGGAGCAGTAGTCGCCCTTGAAGTGGTGCAGGTGGGAGAGAGAAATTTTGCCTCTGCTCTCATGAAGCAGCTTATCAAGGAAAGCCTATCCAGGAAAGCTCTTGCTCAGATATCTGACAAACTTTATGTGAGGAAGTGTTATATAATGCCAACTTCTACGTCAATTTATCCCAAAGTGCAATCTAAATATCGTAGAGTTCCATTAAAAATATAAAAAGCTTTAATTTATATTTATGTGTTGATGGCAACTTCATAAAATGTAGAGGCATATATATCATACGTACATAAATATAGATGACTACTTCAAAAACTGCTCTCCCTATGCTTTGCTAAATGAAGATTTAGAGTAATTTTGAAGAGATAAAGATGGCAGAATTGTAAAGTTACATGGACATACTAAAGGCAACACTGACATTGTAATCAGTCATTTACTTGTGTTTTCAGCAGCACGTATTTCTTTTTAAAAAATGCATTGGTGATTTAAGTAATGTTGTTTCTGATACTATCACAGACAATAAATTAACTGGAAAAAGGCAAATACAATAAAGTGTATTCTGTATGACTCCATTTACTTGATTTTCATAAAGAAAAAATAATTATATTTGTAGCAAAGATTGATTAAATTATTTATATATACATAAGAATGTATGTATAAATTAATATCTTTACACTTGATACATATACTTGACTATGGCTGTTGTTTTTTAGTAACAGTAAATGTTTTAAAAATCATTTAAAATATGATTATTGTTTGTTTGAACTGTTTGTATTGCTTTGTGTATGTGTATATATAAATATCTTTGTAAACACTTTTATTACCTAGGGGTATAAGAACTATGAATAAACATAAGCAACTTGTACTTACTGTTAAGTCAGTAAAATTTAGCACAATGTTATATTCAGAACAAGGAATGCTGATGGTGTAATGGGTTACACACAACACACTGATCACAAGATCAGCTGTTCTAATAGCCATTCCGTTGAAGAAGGAGACTGTCTACTCCCATAAAGATTTAGTCTTGGAACCCCAAAGAGGCAGCTCTACTTGGTCCTATAGGATAGCTGTGAGTCAGAATCAGCACAATTACAGTAAGGGTTTGGGAGAGTATAATTAAAACAATTATATTAAAGTATATTAAAATAACTAATTGTAGTATTAGAGAGATCATAAGGCAATTTTCCCTTTTAAGGGTTTTATATACATAGGTGTGAGATACAGTTCCTTGAGCTTTACACACATTACTGAACAATGCCTCAAAACTGAGAGGGAATTCAGCACATAAACCTACTGTCACAGGGCACTCACCTTAAGTCAGAAACTGATTCAACTGGGGTCTGGTCTGTGCCTTATGTTGGAGTCCAACAGGACCTCCAATGGATAGCCATTGATTTGGGATAAATTTGGGATTTTATTGATTTGGGATCTATTTATGTATAAATACTATTCAAGAAAAATATCAAGGAAACAATATTATCTCTAGCTTTAGTGCTTCAATTAGACAACCTTCCAGTTCTCTCTTTTTTTTCTGTTTTTATTCTGCTGAAAAACGAAGAAAATATTTTAGTTAAGAAATTAGAACTGACATTAATTCCAAATATAAGTTTCTTAACAAATGTTTGGACCTTAGGCAAGTTATTTAATCTGATTCTCACTTTTCTCATATTCTGGTTTAGGAAAAGTTGCTTTAAAATGTTTTGAGGCTGTGGCTAAAAAACATGCAAAGCACTTACTACAGTACCTATAACACTTGAATTACATACTAAAAATGAATAAATGAATAAGCTTAATGCAAAATAATTAACTCAGAGAAATTAAAATATATGCCTTAAGCATAAAATGTCCAGTTTTATCAAGGGTTATCGAACACTGCTTATCAGGTGTTCAGATGATCAGTTCTATAATCTGTTGAAACCCAACTGGTGGTTCCATGGGAGAAAGACCTGGAAATGTGTTCACTTAAATACAACGGTTTACCATCAACAAATTCCGAGAAACACCCTACTTACCCAAACTAACACAAACAGAAGAAATTTAACAAGCTCATTACAAACAAAAAAAAGAAGAAGCAGAAGTTGCCATCAAAAAAACTATCAATGGGAAATAGAGGAGAAACCTAGGAGGCAAAAGCTATTTATAGAGGAATAGCTATGGGATGTATATGTGTAAATATATTAATTCATAATGAAGAGTATAGAGACAAATGTACATATGTTTATATGTTAAAGTATTAAGATACCAGATGGACTTGGAGTCTCTACTCAAGGCTTCCCTAAACAAAAGAACACTTTGTCCTAATAACCTGGCAATCTTTGATACTCACCTTCCCAAGATGATTGCTGAAGACAAAATGGGTGCATAAGCAAAAGTGGTGAAGAAGGTGGATGGTGCCTGATGATCAAAAGATATAGCATCTGGGACCTTAAAGACTTGAAAGTAAACAAGCAGCCATCTAGCAGGAAAGCAACAAAGCCCATATGGAAGAAGTATGCCAGCCTATGTGATCATGAGGTGTGGACCGGATCAGGTACCAAGTATCAAAAGATCCCAAACAAACAATTATATCTATGTGAATGAGGGGGTTAGTGGGGAGACCCAAAATCCATCTGTAGACAATTGGACATCCCCCCACAGAGGGGTTACAAGGAAGGAACAATTCGACCAGGGTGCAATATAGCACCAAGGAAACACACATCATCCCTCTAGTTCCTGAATGCTTCCTCTTTCCCCCACACCCTCCAACTACCATGACCTAATTCTACCTTACAAATCGGGCCAGGCCAGAGAACACACATTGGTACAGATAAGAGCTTAACACATGGAATTCAGGATAGATAAACCCCTCAGGAACAGTAGTGTGGGTGTGGTGATATCATGAGGGTATGGGGATGGGGGTGGGGGTGGAGCAAAAGAGGGACCCCATCATAAGGTTGGATATATAACCCCGCCAAGGGGAATGAATAACAGAAATGTGGGTGAAGGGAGATAATGGACAGTGTGAGACACGAAATAACAATAATAATATATAATTGATCAAGGATTCATGAAAGTGGGAGGGTGGGGGGGAGGGAGGGGGGGTAGGGTTAAAAAGAGGAGCTGATATCAAGTGCTCAAGTAGAAAGAAAATGTTTTGGAAATGTTGATGGCAGCATATGTACAAGTGTGCTTAATACAATTGAATGATGGATTGTTATAAGATATGTAAGAGCCCCCCAATAAAATTATTAATGATAATAATAAAACTAAACAACAAAACCCAGGACTAGTTACATTAATGAATTCAACCAAACATATAGAGGTTTGACATAAATCTTATTTAATATCTTCAAAAAATAGAGAAGAAAAATTACTACCAAACTCTTTCTATAAAATCAATTTAACCCTGATAGTTAAATAAGGTGACTCAAACCAAACCAAGCCCACCACCGATGAATCGATTCCAACTCATAGTTACCTTATAGGCAGAAGTGAACTGCTCCTTAGGGCTCCAGATGCTGTCATTGTTTGTGGGAGCAGACAGTGTCATCTCCCTCCCTTAGAGTGGGTTCAAACTGCCAACCACATGGTCATCAGTCAAAGACCTGGCCTGTTCACACAAGGAACTAGCGTTCCTTGAAGCCAGACAAAAATGTCACTGCAAACGGGAAAACGACAGATCAGTGTTCCTTATGCAAATAGATGCAGAATGTGCCAACAAATTCCAGCAATATATAAACAAAGCATACATTATGATCAAAGTGGGAATCATACCAAGCTCACAATGGTGGTTCAACATTAGGAAATCAACATAATCCATCACATAAATAAATAAATAGATAAATAAATAAATAAATAACTGAAGGAAAAAACACCATAATCATCAATTGATGCAGAAAAGCATGTGATAAAACTATTTCCAAATAAAAGCTCTCAGTAAGATATAAATAGAAAGGAAATTTCTCAGCATAACTAAGGGCATATATGTAAAACCAACAGTCACCATTTTACTTAACTGAGAATGGTTCAGAGTCTTCCCTTTGAAAGCAGAAATATGGCATGGCTTCAATTATCACTCCTATTCAAAATAGTATCAGAAACCCTAGTCAGAGAAATAGATAAAAAGAGATATAAAAGATATTTAAATCAGAAAAGATACATTTAAAGTATACTTGGAGGATGCTAAGGATTGACAAGAAAACTACTGGACCAAATTGAAAAATCTAGCAACACTGCAGAGTACAATATCCACACAGAAAATTCAGTTGGGTTCCCCTGTACTAACAAAGACTTGTCAAAAAATCAAGAAAATATCATTTAAACATACAATATCCCCCAAATAATAAAATATCTAGGAATTAACCTAACCAGGGCGAGCAAATGTTTTGAGAATGATGAGGGCAATGAATGTACAAATGTGCTTTACACAATTGATGTATGTATGGATTGTGATAAGAGTTGTATGAGCCCCTAATAAAACGATTACATTTTTTAAATGACTTATGCAATGAAAATTATAGAACGTAGCTATGTTACTAAACAAAATAATGTAAAGACATCTTGTGCTCATGATTAGAAAACAAGGTAGTGAAAATGTGAACTCTACTTAAAATGCTCTATACAGTAGATAACAATGAAATCCAAAGCAAGTCCTAACAACAATCTTTACTGAAATGGAAGAACTAATAACCAACTTCATATGAAAAGGAAAGAAATTTAAATAGTCAATCCAATATTGAAGAAAAATAGCAAAGCAGGAAGTCTCCTACTCTCCAATATCAAAACATGCTATCAGCCTCTGTTTTAAAAAAAACTAGGGTTAATCCAATTACAGAAATTAGACCAGTGGAATAGAAATGAGAGCTCAGATTTAATCTTAGTTATCTATGGGTAATTTAGCAGAAAACATCTTTCCAAATAAAAGATGCAGGCAAAACTGGATACCTACCCTCAGAAAAATGAGACAGGACATATACCTCAAACCAAGCACAAAAATTAATTGCAAAAGAGTCAAAGAATTTGGTGTTTAAAATATTACAATAGATTTTCTGGAAGAAACTATTCAACCTAACATTTTATTTAAAATAGCACAGGAAATATTACCAAAAGTTCCATCAAGAGAAAAAATAGATAAATGACATGTCAGATAAATGTAAATGTTATAAACTTTACGGGAGGCAAAGTTATGAAAACTTCTTAGACATAACCAAGCACGTTGAGGGAATGACTCACTGGGCTAGGGGATCAGAACCATAGACTTAAGAAACAGAGTCAATTGAGCCCAGTTCACAAGGACATTGTTCTGCATCCTACTACTTTGATGAGTAGCGACTGAAGTCTTAAAACTCATGAGCAGCTACCTAAGATGCAGCTATTGATCCCTCCTCATTTAGAGGAAGAAGAATGATGAAAATTGAAAAACACCTGGAGACAATTAGTCCAACAGGCTAGGGTACCACACAAACACTAGTTTCTACAACTCAGAGACCAAAAGATTTAGATGGTGCCTGGCTACCAGGACCAATTGCTGTGAACTGATTACCTTACAAGGTCTTAGGTAGGGTGGGGAGAATGTGGAATAAAACTCAAAAGTATAAAAGAGATCAGATTTACTGGTTCAAGACCTACTGGTGGGACCACCAAGATATGGTCTTTAATCACCTGAACTCATTTCTATGTTAGAATAATCAGACATTTAAGATCAGAAGGACAAGCTACAGAATTAGGAAAGAAGGCAGAACAGAAACAGAAAACACAAGAAAGAAGTAGGATACGGGATGGTGCTGAGGGATGGCAATAGATGAGCCAAAACCAAATCTGCATAAATTGTTGACTTTATTTTCTCTATAAGGCTTCGCCTAGTTCAAAATAAAATCCGTTTGCCCCCTACTTGAATTATGCTCCTCAAAAGACTTTGCTTAAAAGATAGGTAACTACAAATGGAAAACCCTTTTAGAAACAATTAATTGAGCTAGTGTCTACTCTCCAAAAATGTAGACAATTTAAACAACTCAGCAACAAGAAGAACACAATGCTTTGTCACTAAAGGAGAAAAGGGACACGGACATGTGTGGTCTCTGACCAGAGAGGACATCCAAGCAGCCAGAACACACGTGGAAACGTTCACAACCAGGAGAGATATATGCCAAGGAGAAACCATCTTGTGCCAGCTAAAGTGACAGCAATAAAATAAATAGATAGCAGTAAGTGCCGGCAAGAGTGTACAGAGATTGGAACACATAGCCATTAGTAAAACGGTAAAACCGCTGTCAGAAACAATATGGCACTTATTCCAAAAGGACTACCCTAAAATCCAGCAATTCCACTCCTCGATACATATCCTACAGAGCTAAAATTAATGACATAAACATATATTTACCTACTTTCATTGTTGCCTTATTTTCAATGCCAGATAAATGTAAACAATCAGAGTGTCCATCATCAGAAGCACAGCTCTGCAAATTGAAGTATATACATACAACTCTATAAGCCTAAAGCGCAACGAGGAGGCCAGGAAACATATTTCAATATAGCTGGACCTGAAAAGCATATGCTAACTGAAAATATAAGGATACGTGTTATATGATTCCTCTTTTACAAAAGCACAAGAATAGATACATACAGAAAGACCAGTGTTCATTAGTGGTTACCAGGGACACGTGTGGGCTAAGTATGCTTTATGCTGTAATCCACTGCCACCAAGAATCACAGCCAACCTGTAGTGTTTCTAAGACTAAATATTTTTTATTGTTTGAAACTAGATTGTGTGTCACTAAAGAATTTAAGTCAGTTTCAATTTGACTTTTCCCTTTTATAAATTCTCAGACCAGTGACTAGGTCTGATGAGTCAGGGTATTGGAGTATATTTCAGGTTGGGACCCTTGTCTCTGTTTTATTTTTGTTTTATTTTTTACTTGTGGGCTATCACACATACAAAGAAAAACACACTATATTTAGTTGTACAGCCCATTGCATCAAAACAGGACCAACATCCCACGAATGTGCCATGTATGTGACTGTTTCTTGGTTTCTTTTCCCACTTACTCTCCCTCCTTACCTATTGTCGCTACTCTCCCTCGCCCTGTTCCCCACCCTTCTCCACTGCCATGGGCTCCTCAGAGCCTTCCAAGTCTATTTCTTTAGTGAAAACTATTTTTCCCTTTATCGTAATGGTGTCATGAAATATTTATCTATATGAGGCTCACTTTGCGAACATCATGTCCTCCAATTTTGCTCAAATCATGAGGCAAGACTGTAAAACACTTGTTTTCTTCCTTTGTTTTCATTTTAGTTATTTATTAAAAACAAACAACTTATTGTGAACTAGGTGAAGATTTGCAGAGCGAATTATCAGTTTTATATTCATTAGATCTTGAACATTTTGTTTCAACTCAGCCTTTGCAACCCTTTCAATGTGCCATCGCCCACTCGGCTTTCTCCCCACGCCTTCTGTGTTCCCTGGTCCTCCTTTCTTTACCCTCTGATCGTTGACATCAGGCACATGATGCCCTTTGTCTCACAATGGTTGTGCTTTGTTGTATTTGTTTGAAGCACAAGGGTGAGATCATTTCCAGATCTGAAAAGCATGTAGGGCCGTTGTCTTGAAGAAACCAACTCTTGCTTACTAGCAAGCCTGGTCTCTCTTTTAGAAATCGTTTTACTGGCATATACTTCATATCATACAATTTAATCATTTCACCATACTAATATTTGTGCAATCATCACCACACTCAATTTTCTTCTCCTACTTGATATGTTTCACATATTTCACAACATTTTCTTCTCATACTTAATATGTTTAGCTCCTCATTTCCATTCATTCTCCCCTGCCAGGCATGCCCTTGGCAATAATCAATACAGATATTAACTCTATAAATCTACCTATCCTGAATTTCATATACAGAAAATCATACAAAACACAATCAGGATACAAAATACCAAACAAAAAAATCAACAACAGTAACAAGAACAAACAAAAGAGAAGTCTATTTTTAAAAAAACAAAACTAGTAAAACCTGAAGCAACTTTAAAATGGGTCAAAAGGGAGACCAAATGGTAAGGTATTATATTTTAAACTAATTGTCTGCCATCATCGACTTTATGTTGCCTTTCTCTATTTGCCCTGGCTTATGGTCAGAGGTATTCACCAGACGCCTAATCCATGTGAGGGCCCTGCTAATGGATTTGGGGATTCCACCATCATCCATTGCCTTCACAATCTATAGTCACAATCTAAACTCTGATGCCATTCCCGCATTTGGGTTCGGATTTTATTATTTATAATCCTTGGCTCACGTAGGCTGGTGTGCTTCTTCTATGTGGACTTAGTTGATGCCTCACTTACATGCCTGTTTATTTGAAGACAATCATTTAAGACCACAGACGTTATTTTTTCTGATAGTCAGGCACCATCTGGTTTCTTCATCACACTTTGCTATAGCGCCTTTCTCTTCAGCGATCTCTTCATGAAGGCAAGCATTGAGAAGGGCCACATCAAAAGAAATATTTGTTCTTAGATTGGGGCTAGGATTAATTAAGTGCAAGCTCAAAATCCATTCATATATCTTTGGTTTATACATATTTCTGGTTTAGCGATGACATTATCATTTTTTGGTAGAGAACATTTTAACCATCTCCCTTGGTCATAAGGTAATTCTATTGATAGTGTCATTCATTTAGCCAATGGTATAAAATAGATAGTACTCTTGAGAAAAGGAAATTATTCAAGTAGAGACCAGCTTCAGACCGCAATACACAACTTGGTAAGATTAAACAGATTAAACTCCTAAGTGACTGGACATTATTTACACATACAATGAGGGTTGGTGATAGGGCAAAACTTTCCCCATGCACTTATTCACAAAGGCAGAATCATGCCTATCAGATTAATGTATGTCATAAGAAAGCACGGAGGGCATTTAAATAATAAATACATGGTAGTCTCAGGCCACAATTGGACACTCTCAAAGCAAGAGATCTGAACCAAAGTCCAATAACCACCACTTCCATGACCTTGAAATAGCAGTCATGTTCTTCTTCTCACACAAGCCCGCTTGAGCCTTAAGACCAAGGAAGAATGTTGGTTCCATAAATCTGCTATAGGTGAGTTTGTGCTAAATTTTTAACCAGAGCAGATAGCCTCCTATTTCTCCCCTGGAGGGGCTAGTAGATTTGAACCACCAACCTTTCAGATATCAGCTCATTGCCTAAACCACTGTGCCAATAGGGAGGCCAGTGTTCACAGGTGGTTACTACAGAGAAGGAGTAGAGTGGTGAAAGTATGCTCTTTACAATATGAACGATTTTGGATGACGTTTAAAATTGCACCAAAGCAAATGTAGTAACAAAGGACATTCAATGTAAAAATGAGCATATGAGCACATATGACTAGGTATAGACAAATTGGTATATAGGTAGGTGTAGTTGTATAAACAAGTGAGGACAGACAGAAATAGCTGAGCATAAATATAAATATGTGAGTGTGAGCACATATATTCAATGAAGACAAATGCATATATTAGACATAAAAAATACGTCTTCCAAGATTGATTCTCAGAGTTGGGAGACTTCAGATCACAGTCTCATGTAACAACTCAATCAGCTGGCATGGCAAACTCAAAAATCATGGTCTATATCCTAGTCAAGTGAGTAGTATCTTAAGACATAAAAGCTTATGAGTCGCCATCTAAGACATAACTACAAGTTTCTGCTTGCCAGGAGCAGGAGAGTAAGAAGGTAACCCAATGCTCAGAGAAGAAACAAGTCTATATAAGCCACCACCTCATGTAGCCTGTGACCAGACAGCATGATGGCACAGCCACCATCACAGAATGAGGTCACAATAATTAGCCATGGAGAGAATTGGGGCATGAAAATAAGGAACGGCTCTCAAATTCTTGCTTTTTAAAAATCTGGACAGGGAAAACAGAGCACCTCTGGAAACTATCCCTGATGACTCTCTAAACAGAGACATGATCCTATATCCTAAGATCACCTTAAAGCGAAGAAGCAGAGCGGCACACAAAATATTGCCCATAAGGTTGTTGCCCTATTTAAGTTATGAGACCAAAGGTCAGCATTTACTAACAACCAAAGATGAGAAGACAAGGCCGAAGGAAATTAAGAGTAATGGAAAGTGAACAAACAATACAAAGAGAATGGTAACACATTGTGATAAATGTAATTTATGTCACCAAACAGTTTGTACGAAGTCATTAAATGGGAATCTAACTTGCTGTGCAAACTTTAACCACAAACTCAACAAAGTATTATGTCAAAGGGAAAATTGCAACTTAGAAATATCTATGGGGCAATTTTTGTCAGTAACAGGGGTTTGCCTTGACTCAAATTCAGCTTGATATCTAATAATAAGCTATGTGTCAGAAGACTGAAAAGTCAGAAAGCTGACTTAAACATGGGTTAGATATACAGTGATATAGTCCTTGAGTTTCGGACTTACTATAAACAGAAATGATCATGGCATAGTAGAAACAGCCTATCTAATATAATTACTAATTACTATAATATTATTTAGATAATATGTATGTAAAAGCTTGCTTCAAACTTTTTGTTCAAAGTAATGGACTGAAAATTCTCAGAAATAATGTTTAAATTGAATTATGTTTTTGATAGATAAAGTTATCTCATTTCTACATTTTTCTTTTCTCATTTCTACGTTTATTAAGAAAACAACTATAGAAAATCGGAATTTTACCAGGAGAAAGCAGAGATGGTGGCATGTACTCTGGAAAGAAGCCCTAATGAGTAGTGAACAGGTTCGTTAAGCATCTCAAACTCCAGTAGTCTTTACAAGCATTTGACAGGTGCTGAATCATAGGCCATTTAATGTGACATAGAAGAGAGAGTTTATTAGAGAAGATTAATCAGTCATATTTATCATTGCATTATTTGTAGTCCAACAAGGAGGAATTATCTAATCAATCCCTGAAAGCTGTTTAAATTGACCTGGGTGATGAATTTAAGAATGGCCATTTCAAGGTTGAATTATAGCTAAAATATTATAACAGTTGAAGTTGAACTGGCTTTCCTGGGAATAACCAGCCAATATGTCTTACTGTTTGTCTCTTCTGGCCAAATGTAGTATGATCCCTTTTTACTTATTATCCATGTCACAAAATGCTAAAATATCATAGAATGCCTTATATCTATTATGTACAAAAGTATCAGCATTATTTTGTAAAGGTTTTATTTCATTTTACTCTGATGTGTGGCGTGGTATAATCTTAATAATTAAAGGGTATCCATCATACTATTATTATTTATAAACTTTATCTATATTTTGACCTTGCTTAATTTAGTAGCTACATAATCAGTTCAGATTATTTTCCCCAGGGCTACTAGAATGATAGGATTTTAAGAGGATACATAACAAAATATTCATCTAAAACGGAAAAAATTGGAAGAATATAATAAATACACACAAAAATTTTAATATTGCCCCAGACCTAATTAGTTCATCTTCAGTAAATCAGGAGGACTCTTGCTTTAGACATAGATACATAGTTTGGGTCAAGATCATTATTTTTTAATTGGGGGTTATAAAAAACCCTAAGCCAAATGTTATCATACATATATTTGTAGGAACTTGGTTGAGCTCTAGTAATATCATATACCCAAGAGATAGGCTTTGATGTTTAGGAAGCAATGCCCCACTGCAAGACACGATGCCCCTTCATGCTCCTGGAGGACATGGGAGAGGAGGAGGTGGGAGAAAGGGAGGGGAGAGCCCACAAACCTAGGGACAAGGGAGCAAGAGACCTAAAATTGATGACAAGGAGGGCATAGAATGCCTGGTGGGGTTTTATCAAGTGCAATGTAGCTGAGAGGAATTACTGAGAACCGAGTTAATGTCGAAAATGATAGTGGGACAGGAGGAAAGGGAAAGGAAATAGAAGAAAGAACTAGGAGGCAAAAGACATTTATAAAGGTATAAATGTAGGCATGTATATCTTTAAATATATTAATATATAATAATATGGATATAGGACTATGTACATATATTTAAATGTTAAGTGTTAAGGTAGCAGACCGGCACTGGGTCTCTACTCATATACGTCCTCAATGCAAGAGCACTTTGTTCTAATAACCTGATATTCTATGATGCTCACCCCCTCCACAAGATCACTGAAGACAAAATGGGTGTATAAGCAAATGTGATGAAGAAATCTGATGGTTCCTGGCTATTACAAGATATAGCATCTAGGGTCTTAAAGACTTGAAGTTAAACAAGCGGCCATCTAGCAGGAAAGCAACAAAGCCCATATGGAAGAAGCACACCAGCCTGTGATATCATGTAGTGATGATGGAATTAGGTATCAGGCATCAGGAGACCCAAAACTAACAATTATATCAATGTGCACAATGGGGGTCAGGCGTAAAGACCACAGCCCATCTGCAGACAATTGGACATCTCCTCCCAGAAGAGTCAGAAGGAGGGACAATTCAGCCAGGGTGCAGTGTAGCACCAACAAAACACACAACATTCCTCTAGTTCTTTAATGCTTCCTCCCCCACTACCATGACCCCAGTTCCACCTTACAAACCCAGCTAGACTGGAGCATGACCTCTGATACAGATAAGAGCTTTCGACACACAACACACGGAATCCAGGGCAGATAGATCCCTCAGGAACAGCAATGGGAATAGCAATACCATGAGGTTAGGGGGAAGGTGGAGATCAAAATGATCTATATATTACACCCCTCCCCCACAGAAGGACTAACAACAGAAATATGGGTGAAGGGAGACAGAAAATGGTATAAGATATGAAAATAATAAAATTTCTAATTTCTCAAGGGTTCACGAAGGTGGGAAGGTTGAGTAGGGGCGGTTAAAAGAGGAGCTGATACCAAGGGCTCAACTAAAAAGAAAATGTTTTGAAAATGATGATCGCAGCAAATGTACAAATGTGCTTGATACAATTGTTATAAGAGCTGTAAGAGCCCCCCATAAAATGATTTATAAAAAATATGAAAATTCAGTTTATCTGTATAATTGCAACTATGGTTCATATTCCAAATTCCCTGAGAAATGAAAACAAACACCCTGTGCCAACAGATGTTAAACATCAAGGAAAGTTGTTTGAGCTTGCTTTCTTTCAATACTTTTTCAAGTGTAAATCTATGTGTTTCACTTTGAAACTTTGTTTCACCAATCCTTAAATTTCTTCATTGATTTAAAATTAGCTATATGGGTACACAGAAGTTTCATTTTATTAAAATTATTTTATAGGGGGTTCTTACAGCTCTTATCACAAGCCATGTATGCATCTATTGGGATAAACAGAAGTTTCTTATGAGTTGAGACTATGTATCCTTACTTGTAAAGACTCAATATTTTTTCTCTCATAGCAACCCTAGCTCACCTACATATAGACTCCAGTCTCCAATAGACTCTGAGATTTCAGGCAGCAAATACCAAGTTCCCCAAGTTTAATATCAATAGTTTCCACGCAATAAATATTGAAAACTTCATGATTATATAAATGAAAAATTTAGAAGAACTAAAACCTTTGTACAGAAATTAAAATGATACTAACACAGTCTAAGTTTAAAAATGAGGGAATTTGTTCTGTTCAAACAGTATTCTCTACTTTTTCATCTAGAGACTAGTTTATTGAAATGGCCACACAGAACTTACAGGCAATGCTCATGATTTAGGACTTATTAAGGAATTTAAAAGGTTATAATGCAGGTGAGACATGTTCAGGATACAGTTGTTCAGTCAAGACATGTCTCAAGGTTTTTTCAGGGCTGCTAATAAATCTCCAAAAGGGCATGCCACTCCTGTTTAAGCCTCAACTCAAAGGTATTCAATTCATCTCAAGCTCTGGGAATCAGTGGAAGAAATCTCTGGATGAAGTGCGCAGAGGCCCCCTATTCCCCAAACCTGTCTCCTTCCCCCAAGCACTGAACTCCATTTCTTCTCAATGGCTGACACTGTCTCGTGCTCTGATTCCTGGTTCTCCCACTGCTTCTTAGATGACGCAACTGTCTTCTGGATCAAAGGTTCACTGTGCAGGGATCTTAGGGTCCAGGGGACACAGCCCATTCTTGGTTCTTCCTAGTAGTGCGATCCTCCCTCCTGCTTCTCAGAGGGTTCTTCTTTACCCAGTACGATGGCGATCACAATGTGGCCTGTTAACAATTATTCAAAAAATCTTACCATAGTGAATGATGGGGGCAGTGTGGAGTGCAGACCCATAGCCCATTAGCAGGCCACTAGAGACTCCCTTGCAGAGGTGTCTCGGGGAGGAGGCGAGCCAGTCAGGGTGTGATGTAGCAACGATGAAAACTACAACTTTCCTCTAGTTCCTAAATGTTTCCTCCCCACTCCCACTATCATGATATGAACTCTACCTTGCAAGTCTGGCTAGACCAGAGGATGTACACTGGTACAGATAGGAACTGGAAACAGGGAATCCAGGACGGATGAGCCCTACGGGACCAGTGGTGTGAGTGGTGATACTGGGAGGGTAGACGGAGAATGGGTTGGAAAGAGGGAACCGATTACAAGGAACTATATGTGATCTCCTCCCTGGGGACGGACAACAGAAAAGTGGGTGAAGGGAGACGTCGGACAGGGCAAGATATGACAAAATAATAATTTATAAACTATCAAGGGCTCATGAGGGAGGGGGGGGAGGGGGGGGGAAATGAGGACCTAATGCTGGGGGCTTAAGTGGAGAGGAAATGTTTTGAGAATGATGAGGGCAATGAATGTACAAATGCGTTTTACACAATTGATGTGTGTATGGATTGTGATAGGAGTTGTATGAGCCCCTAATAAAATGATCAATAAATAAAAAACAATCATTCACGCAGTAATCCTGCCCGTGACTTCTCCTACCCTCTTGCCCAGATCCATGCAGGAAGATGTTGTTTGGTGGGAGTTTCAGACTTTAGCCAGAAAAACCACACCAAATAATTCACTTTGCTTGACGGAAATGTGAAATTAAGCAACTTTATTTAGAGCTGTACCACAATTTAAAGAACAACTACTCCTGCCATGAAAATTAAGGCAATTTTCAATTTGTGAATTAAAGGTAAATAAAAATGTGGATACAATACTCCATTACTAGAACGTGTTGGAAGAAAATCCCAATTACGTAAAGTGTCTATAAAATACATAGAAAAATTATCTTTAAAAAATAATGACAGTACTAATCTTTTCATTATTAATTTATTTTTACCTTTAATTTAGAAAAGCAGTTTCTTTGTGACAGAAAAAGCATTTTAAAATTCATATATTTTTAATAAAATGTTTACAAAGTGACTGTAATTTTATTCATACCTAGAATTCATTACTTTAGAATGAGGTTGTTATTATCTACTATTTTTTAAAGATCATTTTATTGGGGGCTCTTACAGCTCTTATAACAATCCATCTATCAGTCGTATTAAGCACATTTGTGCATATGTTGCCATCATTATTTACTAAACATCTAATTTCTATTTGAGCCCTTGGTATCAGCAACTCTTTTCCTCCTCCCACTGCTGTTGAAGATCAAAGATTAAAACCCTCAATAGGGGTTACAACTCAATGTACAAAAGATCTGAATTCTTACAGATGGACCAATATGTAAGATCATAATAAGTGGAGAAAATATTGAAGTTGTCAAGTATTTGTTCTTGTTTAGACACACAATCAATGCTCATGGAAGCAGCAGTAAAGAGATCAAATGACGCATGGCATTGGATGAATCTGCTGCATAAAATCTCTATAGAGTATTAAGAAGCAAGGAGGTTACTTTGAGGAGTACAGTGTGCTGAGCCAAGCCATGAATATTTCAAGTGCCCCATATGCATGTGAAAGTAGAACAGTGAATAAGGAAGACAAAATAAAAAATGGTGAATTTGAACCATGGGGCTGCCAAAGAATACTGAAAGTACCATGGAGTGTCAAAGGAACAAACAAACCTGTCTTGGAAGAAGTATAACCAAAGTACTCTTAGATCCAAGGATGTTGGAACTTCCTCTTACATATTTTGGACATGTTATCAGGAGAGACTAGTCCCTGGAGAAGGACATAATCCTTGCGAGAGTGAGGGGTAGCAAAAAAGCTGTAGGCCCTTTATGAGATGGATTGAGACAGTTGCCACAACAATGGGCTCAAATATAAGAATAACTGTGAGCATGGCACAGGACTGGGTGGGGTGTGGTTCTGTTGTTCATTGAATTGGTATGAGTTGGAACCTACTCAAGTGCACTTAACACCACCACCAACAACAACAATTTACTTTTCTACTACCCTATCCATAATAATTATAAATCTAGAAATCATGAAATATTTCTTTCACTTATTAAAGTCTAACATAAATAATACTTCTACTACTTCTCAAAACATGAAAGTATGTAAGAACTTTGATTCCATTGACCAGCCTTCTGGCTTTTATGTTTTAGTCTCTTTAAGGCTATACATATTTTAAACTGCATAAGAATTAGCTCATTTAAAAAGCGGTATAGATTTATTCATATATTTGTCAATTTTCTTTCTCTTAATTCTTTTCTTTAGAAGCCTTGAAAGTGCTGTGGCAGAAGGTGGACCACTAATGGTAAGGTCAGTGGTTGAATCAGACTTTTTCATTGCAATTTTTAATGTTAACAATATAAATGGCAAAACTTGGCCACATGAATTACTGAGAGATCCTCATGGGAGAAAGATAAAGCTGTTTGCTCCCATAAAGATTTAACAAAGTCTCCGAAACTCTACATAGGGTTGCTATATGTTTTAATTTATGGTAGTGAGTAGGACTCCCATGATAGAGTAAAAAGTTCAGTGCTCAATTACCAACCAAAAGATTGACATTTCAAAAGCATACAGAAGCAAATAGCCTATGTCCTACTTCCTCAGGTTGAAAAGCACTGAAAATAAAAGTGAGGAAAGGCTGCCTTCTCAAAGTAGAATTTACCATAAGATGTGGATGGAGTAAGCTTTCGGGGGTCTTCATTTGCTGATGGGGCATGACTCAAAAGAGAAGAAATAGCCATAAATACCACTAAATAATCAGAATGAGGAATGTACAGAGTATGAAGCTAGGAAAATTGGAAATTGTCAAAAATAAAATTAAAATGCCTAAAAAGTGTGTCAAAATGGTGTCCAGGTAAAATCACCTGCCCAGTGCTCCTGTTAATAGACCATAAAATTAAAGGTAAGGAGGCCAATACTGGGAGGCTGGTTGCCAAAAATAGATTCAGTGCACTAGGGTCTGATTCAGACTTCCCCTGTGATTTTCACCCATGAAGCAACTCTAGAACGCTCTGAAACACGCGAAGCTCACTGTGTCTGTCTACAGGCTTCACTAAACTCTTGCCAGGATGGCATCTGCCATCCCTTCCTAAACTCAAATTACAAGACCTACAGACAGCAGTAATTTCCCCAAGCTGCTGTCTAAAAATGGTCATAATCCCAGTCTTGCGGAGAGCCTCTGAGAACTAGGTACCAAACCTCACACCAGAGTTCCCCTCTCTGCTACCCTCCCTGCTCCTGCAGTCCAGGAACCAAATGATTGCATTGGCTACCCGTTTTCCCCCTCCCACTTGCTCCATGCCAGTCAGCATGGGTAACAATAGATAATTAGATAATACTTTGCACAATTTAAGAGCCACTGGAATATTTATCTGTTACAGAATGCAGTTCCCCAGAGCACAACTGGCAGGCTGTGCAGGAGAGTGATGGCAGTGATACAGGAGAGCAGCTGGGGAGAAATCATTTCCAGTCAGTCCCAAACCCACTCTGCTAATCTGATCTCCTTCCCTGGGGGTACAACATGACACAAACCTCGATAACAGGGGACCCCACAAGCCCATTATAAAAAAAATGGTTGGGTTTTTTTGTTTTTTTTCAAACAAACCAAAAAACCTCTCAATTCCAATTTGTGGTCCTTTGTGTAACTTTGAATGTAAACAACCAGAACTTTGTCCTTTAGCATAACATTAACAAAACAACTCGAATCTTCAGAACAGAGTCAAGGACATTAACATAAGAAAACGGTAAAGTGAACAGGTCCTGATAGCTAACAGCCCAAGACAAAACTGACTCTATAAGTTCATGGCTCCACAGTGAGTCTTTAAAAGCCAACAGATTGTGGCCAGTCAAGATCAGGCCTGTGCCTGCACTGCACTCCCTCTCCAACCCAGCCAGTGGACTGGTCAAACCTACAGTTGCCTGCCTCAGCCCAGTCTCCAGGGCTACCAACCAGAGGCCACTGAGTTGCTGCTGCACCCTGCCTACATAACAGTCCAACCCACCATCATAGTAGACCACAGGTAGTCCTAAAAAACACTCTACAGTCACACAGAGAAATAGCTCAGGGACCCTTGGTCTCCAGAAACATGGCACCCAGTTCTTCAAAAATGACATGCAAACAGCCACATAGCTCAGCATACTCAACAAGAAAACAAGAAAAGCAAAACACAAAAGTGGAGGAAGTCATAAACCTAATGACACTCATAGAAGAATCCAATGCTGATCTGCCACCAAAAGCAATCTTCAGAATGCTGCTTGGGGTAATACAGTTTATGAAAGAAGCAATGCAAAATGAAAATGCAATGATAGAGGATATGAAGTCCACAATAGAGGAGATGAAGTCCATGCACCAGAAGGAAGCACAAGAACTAATAATGGATGAGGTAACAGAAGCAAAACGCAAGATCACAGGCCTCGCCAACAGACTAGAAGTAGAGAATCATACCAGCAACCTCAAGGATATTCAGGCAGCCTTCAAGAAACAGGAGAGACAGTCAAACAAGATCATCAAAGATGCGGAAGAAAACCTGAGGTCAATGACAGATGTTATGAATAGGTACAATATTAGAATAATTGGTCTACCAGTAGAAGACACAATGAAGAAGCCTACAACTAAATTAGCAAGGGAATTTTTGGAAGCAGCCTTCCCCACCTTGAAGAATGAGAATCAGACACTTATACAGGAAGTGAAGAGGACACAAATTAGAATAAACCCCAAGAAGAACTCACCAAGACACATAATGGTTAAATTATCCAACTTCGAGGGAAAAAAGAAAATTTTAAGAACATCAGGAGAAAAAAGGCAGTCACATACAATGGTACTCAGGTAAAAATGTGCTCAGACCTATCAGAAGATATAATGAAGATGAGAGAGTGGAGTACCATTTTCCAAAATATGAAAGAATAAAACGCCAAAACAAGAATCATCTGCCCTGCCAAATTTTGTATTAAAATAGATGGTGAGGTAAGAGTCTTCCAGGACAAGGAAAAACTCAAGTGCGCCATAATACACCCAACTGCAGAAAACTCTTGCTGACTAACTTTGGTCAGCAGACCAACATCCACCAAGCGTGATCAGGAGGCCACCAAATAGTGCAACTCTACCCAGAAGTCAACGTGTGGAAAATAATTACCAACACAACTTTGCTCCAGAGGGAAAAGACAAGAATGAAGCTCCCCTCACAAACACAGCACACTGATATTAATGGAGATAGGCAAATACCCAACACAAAATGTACAAGATTACAGCAATGAATCCACAGATGGTGATAATAACTGAGGTTCAATGGCCTCAATTCAACCAGTAAAAGACCAAAGTTAGCAGACTGGCTCAGAAAATATAACCCATCAATCTGTTGCCTGTAAGAGACACATCTTAAGCATGCAGACAATAATAGACTAAGAATAAAAGGCTTGCAGAAAATATACCAAGCAAACAACAACTTTTAAAAAAGCAGGGTTTGCAATCCTAATCTCCAACAAAATTTCCATAACAAGAGACAAGGAAGGACATTGTATAATGCTCAAAGGATAAGTAGACCAGGAACCAGTGAGCGTAATATATATGTGCCTATAGAGAGACTGTGAAATTTGTCAAACTATTCAAAAGATGAAAAAAGAAATCATAGACTGAACAATCATAGTAGGTGACTTTAATACATGGCTATCAGAGAGAGATATACCTGGGAAAGAAGCCCAGCAAGGAAGCTACAGAGCTAAACACTATAAGTAGGTGACAGGACCTGATAGACATTTATAGAGCTTTTCACCCAAATGGAAAAAAAATCACATTATTTTCAAGTGCATAATACTCATTTTCAAAAATATACTACATGCTGGGACACAAGGTGAGACTGAGCAAATGCAAATACATAGAGATCACTCAGATGTCCCACTCGGACCACCATGCCATAAAGCTGGAGATTAACAGATGGATGACCAAAACAACAAGGGAAAACAATTGAAGGATGAATACAGATCTTCTGCGATATGAATGGGCATTGGCCCAGATTAGAGAGGAAATTAGGAAGTTTCTAGAAACTAATGAGAATACAATGTACCAAAACCTATGGGATATAGCAAAAGCAGTTATCAAAGGAAGTTTGATATCAATTAATGCATATATTAAAAGGAAAAGAGACCTATGACTGATATGCGATCACAAAACCTCCAGCAACTAGAACAGATTCAACAGAACAACCCCTCCAATAGCAAAACAATAATAATAATAATAATTTAAAAATTCGGGGGTGAGTTAAACGAGTGGGGAGACAAGAGAGTAATGTAAAAAATCAATCCAGCAAAAAGCTTGTTCTTTGAAAGAATCAACAGACTTGCCAGACCACTGGCAAGACTAACCAAGGAAAGGAAAAAGCAATCATCAAGAGCAAGATGAGAGGAGAAGCTGGGGAAATCCCAACGGACCCCAATGAGATTAAAAAGATAATCACAAAGTACTATGAGAGTCTGTATTGTAATGGATTCGACAACATGGAAGACATGGAAAAATACTTGGAAAAACAATGCCTAGATTGTGCCATACAGAGATCAAGAACCTCAACAGACCCATAGAAAAAGAAGATATAGATATGGTTATAAGAAACTATCATTGAAAAATCTCCTGGAATAGACAGCTTCGCAAGAGAATTCTACCAAGCATTTAGGGAAGAGCTGACACCAATCTTCCACAAATTATTTGAGAGCATAAAAAAAAGTTGTCAAACTCCCAAACTCATTCTATGAAGCCAGTATAACTTAGATACCCAAATAGGGCAAGGATACCACAGGACTAGAGAACTATAGACTGATCTCTCTTATGAATATATATGCAAAAATCCCTAACAAAATATTGGCCAATAGAATATAAATGTATATAAAACACATCGTGCATCATGATCGGGTGGGATTCATTGCAGGAATGACTCAACATCCAAAAATCCATAAACTTTGTTTACCACATTGATAAGAAAAAGGATAAAAATCATATGATAATATCAATAAATACAAAAAAATCATTTGACAACATCCAACAACTTTTCCTCATTAAGCCACTCAAGAAGATAGGAATGGAAGGAAAATTCCTCAAGTTAATACAAGCTATCTATGAAAAACAACATCAATAGCTGACATCACTGTCAATGGAGAAAAAACAAAAACCATCCGACTGTGAAAGGGGACCGAAAAAAGACACCCCTTGTCTCCACTTTTATTCAACATCATACTGGAGGTCCTAGTTAACAGCATAAGGCACAGAAGGACATTAAAGGCATATGGCTAGGAGAGGAGGAGGTGAAACTATCACTATTTGCAGACAACATGATTCTATACATTGAAAATCCCAAAAGCTCCACAAGAATACTGGCAACAATAGAGGAATATGGAAGTGTGGCCGGATATAAGATCAACAAACGGAAATCAATTGGTTTGTTGTATACATCAGACAAGACTGTGGAAGTGGGGATCAAGAAGGCGGTACCCTTTACAATAAGCAAGAACAAATTGAAATATCTAGGGATATATTTAACTAAAAACAAAAGACTTATACAAGGAAAACTATAGGACTCTACTACAGGAAACCAAAACGACCTCCACAAATGGAAGAATATCCCATGCTCGTGGATTAGAAGACTCGATATAGTAAACAGATGATTGCATGAAGCACATTGCTGCATGGGAAGAGTTGGAGGAAATCATACTAAGCAAAGTTAGCCAATCACAAAAGAACAAATACAACCTGAGTCCACTGAGGTAAGTATAAGCAGTAGAGTAGTTATAGAAGAAAAGCCGCTTCTCTCACACTATACAGGTTGAAGTACAGGCAGTCGGGTGGAGGACAGGATAAACCCCAGTATGTACATGGCATTCCTACATAAAGAAGGGAGAAAGGGAAAGGGGAAACAGGGAGGGAGAAAAGTGGGAGTGGAGGAGTGCAGGGAGAGACAATGGCACTGGGGGAGCAGGGCAATAACCCAGCCAGCAAGAGAGTATTGATTATATCTGCACAGAATTGGGAGTGTGCATGCAGATCCCACCATGGTGCACCACACCTTGAGAGCAACGTAACCACATGGAGCAAGGCATGAACAGAGTGGGCTACAGGGCTGGCCTCAATCAGAGCCAAACTGACCCTCTCCCTAGAAGTATGTGCTACAGAGGACAAAACTAAACCTACAGATTAGGGATAGGGGCTGGCCTTCCATGCCCACACAGAAGCACACCAAGAAGGGACAAGAGAGAGTGAGGTTCTAGACCCCATATTGGCACACCAAGACCTAAGGATGATGTCCCTGCATGGAGCTACTAAGGCACAGAGAGGACTGGAGGGCTCACAACATTTCAAGACATGATGACCCTTAGCTGAAGTATCTTGTGACAGAGGAGAATACTAGGGACACTCACCGGGGAGTGAGTACAGTCTAAACCCTCAAAGTGGGGTGAACTGAGAAGGGAACATAACAGATTAGCAGTGGGAGCAAAGCAAAGCCACAAATCCCCTGAAGAACCCCCCAAATAGACCAGACTAGGAGGGGCAGTTCCCGGAACCCCCCAGGCCCAGTGGGGAGATGGTCATAAATGTCAGCAGGCAGACCAGGAATTATTTTTGCGTTGGGGTTTTTTCGTAGTTATTATATGTCTTTACATATTTTTTTCCTCTTTGTATTCATTTTTTTTTGTTTTCTTTTGTATTGTCTACATTATTCTTGGTTTGCATACCTATATAATAGGCATGGGAAGCAAGACTGAGGAGAAAGCAACAGACTGGAGGTTCTGGAGGGACTTAGGGGGAGAAGGTGGTGGGGGAAGGGAGCAGTGAGCAAACAATGCCATAGACAGAGGAACAACTAGGGAATTAAATCAACAAGAGGAGGATGTAGAGATCCTGGGGATATTGGAGCAATAGAAATCTAGCTGAGAAGAATTACTAAGAGGTAGAAGAAGGGTGAGTGTGATGATGGGAAAGGAGGAAGGTAACAGGAAATAGAGGAAATCTAGGAAGCAAAGCTATGGATCTAGGTATAAACATAGGTGTGCACTTATGTAAAAATATTAATTCATGAAAGTAGAGGTATTGGCCTATTATATTTACATGACAATGCATTAAGGAAGTAGGCAGACTTTGAGCCTCTGCTGAAGCCCTCCCTCAACACAAGAACAATTTGTTCTAACAACCTGGCATTCTGTGATGCTCACCTTCCGAGCCTGAATGCTGAAGACAATATGGGTGCACAAGAATGTGGTGAAGAAAGCTGATGGTTCCTGGTCATCAAAAGATGTAGAATCTGGGGTCTTGCAGGCTTGAAGTTAAACAAGTGACCATCTAGCAGAGAAGTCCACACAGAAGAAGCACACTAGCCTTGTGATCATGAGGTGTCAATGGGATCAGGTAACAGCATCAGAAGACTCAAAACAAACAAAGCAACCAAATATTGTTGAGAAAGAGGAGGTCTGAGCAGAGACCCAAAACCCATCTCTAGACAATGGGACAACCCTTCACAGAAGGGTTGCAAGGAAGAGATGAGTCAACCAGGGTGAAGTATAACACCAATGAAACACACAAGTTCCTTGAGGCTTCCTTATTCCCCCACCCCCACGCCCACTATAATGACACTGAACTTGGCTTTCACTGCAAGATAGGCAAGAGTATTTACACAGGTACAGATAATTGCTCAGGAAACACAGAATCCAGCATTCTCTTATCACCCACATCATGAAAATATGAAAAGATTAAATATGTATAACATTTATACATGTACATATTCAAAATATTTCTGTACATAAAATGTCAGCCTTACATCGTTTCCTAATTGCAACTGTGATAGAAATCTCTTCTCAGTCTGGAAATTTCATTTTTCTGACTTGCTCATGCTCTTGCTCCCATGCATTCTGCTCTCTCCCCCTACCACAGTTATTTTCATCCTTCAACAATGAGTTCCAATGCTACTGTCATGGAATTTTTCCAGACCATGTTACCATTGCCCTGGTAAGCTCTTATTTGCTTGTTGGACAGTTACCTAAGCTTTTCAAATATACATTTAATCTTTAAACCACTGCCTAATCCTGTTATCTAACTATTCAATTGTGTGTGTCCCTATTTCTCTAGATATAGTTACTGCATATGAAATGTTAATTTTGCATATTATAATCTATTCATTGTGTTTAGGGTTCAACCTAGGGGAAAGATGTGGATTTAGATCCTAATTTATCAGTTTCTGTTGGATTTTGAACCAATTACTTAAACCATGACCATCTGTTCCATTAACCTGTACTACAGAAATACTCATAGTCTCTTGAAATGCAATAATAAAGATGACTAAGTTAAAAAAAATTGTAAAGTGCTTGACACATAATAGGTATTCTGAAATGGTAGTTTTAAAAATTATGATGTTCCTTTCCAGTGTGATATTTTCAACTTATATCAAAATGCAATCACTTTGATAAATGATGCTGGAAAACCTGGAAATCCATTAGCAGAAAAATGAAACAAGACCAAATCACCCACCATAAATAAATATTAACTCAAAATTGATTAAGACCTAAAATTATAAAAATCATTAAAAAATAGGAACAAATTTAGGGGGCATAATACTTGGTATAAATATACTATCAAACATATCTAAAAATGCACAAACAACAGAAGACAAACTATATGACTGGGATCTTCTAAGAATTAAATATTTATGTACACTGAAAGATTTCACCAAAAGAGTGAAAGGAGAATTTACAGATTGGAAAAAAAATTTTCAGCAAAAACATAACAGGCAAGGTAATATTCTCTAAGATTTATAGAAAACTTCAATGTATCTAAAAACAATCAAAATTTTAAATGGGCAGAAGTCATGAATAGGCGCTTCACTCACGTGGCAACCAAACACATGAAAAAATGTTCATGATCTTCAAGAGATGCAGATCAATATAACAGTGAGATGTCATCTCATCCCATCATTAATAGCAAAGTTAAAAACCAGACAACAATAAATGCCAGCAAGAGTGTAGGTACACTAGCACCCTCATGCCATACTAGTGGGACCATAAAATGGCACAGCCACTGTGGAAAGTGATAGGGCACATCCCTAAGATTTTGAAAATATCAACACCAGATGAACCAGAATTCCTTCTACTAGGTGAGTATATATCTTAGAAATAAGAGCCATGACATGAATTGACATATTCCCACCCATGTTTATCCCTGCATTAGTCACAAAAGCAAAAAAGAGTTTTTTAAAACCTGAAATGCCCATCAATGGATGAATGTAAAAAACAACTATGATACATATACAAACTAGAGTTCTAAGGAAATTTTGAAAAAATAACAATCTGTAATATAGCTCATAATATAGCTGAATCTATTATGCTGAGTAAAATTAATCAATCACAATAGGAAAACTGTTACATGAAATCATTATTATATAAGGTCAGATAAAGATTACACACAAAAAGGAACATTCTTTGATGGTTATCAGGAATGCGAGGTGGAAGAGTAGTAGAAAATCACTAAGTAGAAAGTAAACATATATTAACTTGGGTTAAGGAAAAGGTAGCATATAATAATGGGGAAGGTACAACATGACCAGGCAAAGGAATACATTGGGAGGTACCCAAAGGTAAAAGTCAACAATAGTAAATACAATTGCATTCACAATTCTATAATAACAATAATAATAAATAATGTCATGAATGAATAAGGAGGGAACAGATCTGGGATTATATGTGGGAGTATATCCATGATTAAATACAGATTTGCCCTAGGATATTTGTATGGATGATTTTCATGTGCTGTAAATGTATCCATAAACATAGTAGAAAATATAAGGGACAAGTTTATAGAATTAAAAATTACTAAGACTAATCAAGACAATGTTGACAAAGGAGAATGTATATTGCCCTTTAACAAGACATAACATATAGCAATTAAAGGAAGATGTTAAAGTAAATAGAAACTAGAATAATGGAGTTGGAAAACACTGTCTGAGACAAAACTATTTCCATTGATATATTTCAGAAGTATATAGGGATTGGGGAAAACATGAAAAAACATGTTTCATAACATTCATGAAAACAGTTTATGGGAGGGAAATGGCACTGGAGGGTAATTAGAATTGAATAATTCCTTCATTGAAATGTACTATGCATTTGGATAGTTTAATGGCAAAATAAATAAATAAGAAAGAACAACCCAAAAAAGCATCTTACATAATACACATTCCTTTAAAAATGTAATTCTATGTGTTCTGTTAAAATTGAATAATAAAGCTTATGCAGGTTATAGTTGTTAAAAACGCTGCCGACAACATGTACTACTAAGATAAATAAAAGGAGGGAAAATCACATCATTGCTTATATATGTCTATCTCTATGCCTTATGCCAACGAAAGCATATAATATGTTGATAGGGGAAAATAGGATGATGGGGACATCTAAAGTGTATTTAGGGAATGGTCTGAAGGATTGCTTAACTAAAATCATAGCTAATTCAATATTACAACATTATGTAAAATATATTAAAATGAAAGAGATTAGGTCTATTTATTCATAATCCAAACTCAAGTTCATGCAACTCAAGATGGCAATGGAATGGAAAGTCCATTGTTCAGTCAAGTTCGAAAGTCACTTATAAAAAGATTAAAAAGTGATCATAGAAACTGATGTCTTTAGAAATATTAATAAGCAAACCCAACTTACTACTGTGGAGTCAATTCCGACTCATAGCAAGTCTTTAGGATCGATAGAACTCCCTTTTGGGTTTTCAAGTTTGTAAGTCTCTACAGGAGCAGAAAGCCTCGTCTTTCTCCTTCAGAGAAACTGGTAGTTTTAGAGCTGGTAGTTTTGAGGTTAGTTAGTAGCCCACTCTTGAATAAAAAAGATTAAAAATGATGCTATGTTTTTGACCTTTAATCATTCACAAAAATAGGAACTGTTACTATTCTGAAGGTTAAGAAAATTTAAACATCACTCTTTTGAGAAATTTCTCTTCAGTTGTATGCATGTATATAGCCCTGCATGAGGTATTAAGAGATGGCACTTGAAGCTAGGATAACAGAATTTTAATTCTGGTTCTGCCGTTTACTATGTAGCTGTGTCAACTTGACCAAATTATATAAACTCCCTATGTTTCTATTTCCTCAACTCTAAAACAAATAAAAATAGCATGACCAACTTCAGTGCGTTATAAAATTCATGGCCTACCATACCCATGTAAGCATTCACTACATGTAAGGTAGCATTATTATAATGTTTCAATGAATAATCTTAGTGCATGAACAGATATTTGAGAATAAATTCTGTAGCCAGGCACCATAAAGCAGTACTCTTTTACTTCAAGGTAAATGTCCCACATGCCAAAGAGACTCCAGCAAAGAATCAAGAACCACAGCAATAAAGAACCACAGCAGCGTGTGGGTAGAAAGTTGCTGTCTACATGAACAGATTGGCCAAACTGTTCAGGAAGCCACAGGAAAGCATCCAGAGTTCAATCTTAGGGTAATGTCAGTAAGTAGAACGTGTGAGGTAAAAGAAAGCAACTTAGCTTTCTTTTATAAAGCTTTATAAAGAATAGTTATACATTTCAATAACCCATATATTGAGAAGGGGAGTTAATTCCTTGGTCTCTTCCTCTTGATGATCCCTTCTCTCTTCATCTGGACTCGCTCCTCACGGCCTTTGCGGCTTCCTTGCTCGTAGACCTGCGTGCCTCGGCCCGGTCTGCCAGGAGCTCCTTGCGAGCCTTGTCGCCTCCAGCTGGTGGATGTTCCTGGAGAATCGCTTGTTCTTGGACACGTTCCCCTCCATCTTCAGGCACAGCCTGTGATGCATACGGCGGTCAATCTTGTTAGACTCCAGGTATCTCCTGAATCCTCTTCCTCCTCCTCCAGGTCACCTCCTTGGGCAGTTGAGCCTCGCAGTACCTTCCGCTGGCCTGTGTCCATAGGTCTGCCCTTTCCACGGGCTAAGGTGTTTCATGGACGGTCACAGGCTGGTGGGTGATAAGGTCACCTTGATCCATTTACGGCTTTGCTGGCGGGAGTTGGCACCAGCAATTTCACCGGTCTCATTGGGGTCCAACCAGACTGTCCTCTTGCTGCAAGAGGTGATCAGATTTTAACATTGGTAAAGCGGGACACCACTGATAAAACTCATATTCTGGCAAAATAGCCCCACGGCAGCCGAAAACCCTAGCTTGTCGTCGTGCATTCTTTCTCCAAAAATCGGGACTTTTTTAAAAAGCCGCAGGACGTGGGAAAAATTGTTAAAAATCGGTACTGTCCCGCCAAAAGCTGGACATCTAATCAATAATTGAATTTGAGATGGGCTGGCTCCTTGGCTGGTTTACAATTTTAACTTTGGTATCCCTACAGAGTTTGTAGGGATACTTAGACTAGAGCTAAGCCCTAAACTCTTTCAAGAGCCTACCTGGACCTATGACAGGGCTAACATCAGGTGAGATTAACCCTCCAAAGTCGCTTTCAACTAAGTGGGGGCGAGCCTCTTCTGAAGCCTGAGCATCCTCATGGCTGTGACCGCAGCGAAAGGAACGCCTAATGTCTTTAAGGAACTAAAATTCTTCAGATATAAAAATGATGATAGATAGGTACTTATAAAAGCATAATTGAATATTGCATCCTCAGTACAAGCATCCAAATAAGTAACACTTCAACAATCTGAAACCTTGACCGTTATCCACAGTAGTTACATTTGAGGAACGATAAGAAAAAACACATTTTCATAGCATTAAGCAAGTAAAAAGCAATTTAGTCAGTTACTTCTCATCTGCTTCTACAACTCAATTTTGAGCTAATCAAGTACAAGGGGAAAAATAAGAGATTTGAAGAGTTTGCCTTTCTGTGAATTTAAACCATATAGAGAGTCACAATGGGTAATTTAGGGAAAATAAACTCATTAGCCTCAATATTTCCATATCTGTTATGCTTAAACCTTATTCCCTTCACATACCCTCCTGATGTGCAATTATTCCCATGGCTAGCCATGTACAAATTCTTTTTCTGAAAACCCTTTGTTGACATATACTATGTAAACAGTATAATTCAGTGGTTTAAATATAGTAAAAGAATTGTGCAATTATCACACAATCAAACTTTGACAATTTTCTTAATTCTTGAATCCCTTGTTATTAGCTACCCAATGCCCCCCATCTTCCCTTGTCCTAACCCTAAGGATTTTTAGTCTGGTTTCTGTCTCTCCAGATTTGCCTACTGTAGTATTAAATTAAAAAATGACACTGACGGAGGAGTGGGGGGCCAGCCCCCACCCACTGCTACTACTATTGCTACTACTCGGATTCAGTAAGTACAATTGTATGGTTGAGATATATAAGTATTATATTAAAGTCATCGAGAGCATGAGAGATATTACAATAATACAGTCAGACACGTTACATGGCAACATTGCTCACCTCAGCCCAGCTTAGTGGTCCACGTGGAGAGAGAGGGAAGGGAAGGAGGGAAAGGGAACAAGGGAGAGGGGGAAGAGAGCCAGGGAGGTCCGAGTCTGAGAGGTCCCAGTCTGAGAGGTCCGAGTCCAAGAGCTCTGTATTGCTGACTCATGCCTATATAACTTTTGGGGGCATGCCAGCCCACTAATTACAGGTAGAGACATATGTCACAGGGAGGGGTTACACTATAGGGTACCCAGTAATGAGAGGGTGGTCTCTGGGTCTCCAAGGAACCATTATCAGTAGGGTGCAAACCCCTCCTACAGGAACCAAGCTAATGGCCTTAGGCTCCAGAGAGAGGTAACCCATTGTCTCTAGCAGCAGGGAGTAGAGCTAGTGCAGCCTGGCAACTGATCACCCTCAGGGGGGGAAGTGCCTGAGCACCTGACCTCCCCCCACAGCCTACCCTGCATTTTATATAAAGAAAGTTATACCAAAAAATCAGTAACAACAAAATGAAGCACAACTAAACTTTAAAGAAAGAAGAAAATAATACATGCTAAAACAAGTTAAACACAGGTCGAGGGGGAAAACAAATGGTATGATGTTAAATTTTAAGCTAACTCTCTGTAGTAATCTGTTTTCCTCTGTAGTCTGAGGACAAAAATATCCACCTATCTGGTTGATGGTCCAGATGTGTCCAGTGGAGACTCAACCCTTCTGGGGACTCTGCAAGTGGATTTTGGACATTTACTGTCATCCATAACCTTCTATAAACCAGGTTCTTAGAATTTAAGCTGTAATACAATTCCATCTTCCGGTCTGAGATTTCATAATTTACAAACCTTGGATCACATGGGCTGGTGTGCTTCTGTACTATGAACTTGGCTGACATATCGCTTAGATGACTGCTTTTTCTTTGCTTCTTGTGACATATCTTAGTTCTGCAGGCATAGTTTTGCCTTAGTGAATGAATGCTCTAAACATCTGTTGTCTTGTGTCTAACACTCTGTTTTCTCAAGCAATATTCAGTCACAACTTTTTCATCTGTAGTGAATTTTCCATGTATTTTAGTCTAATAAGCTTTCCTATATATGTATATTATTCTTTTCTTAGTATTTAAATTCTGTAACATTAGCTAGATTAATGATACTATTATTAGAAATACCAACTGTCCCCTGCAGGTTGTCTATATTATTTCTCAATAAGTTGATAATTCTGTCTCTAAAGTGGACCATGAACATATATAAATCTTAGATATAGGATGGTTTTGACACTCACAGTTAATCATAGCCCTAATATAAGAATAATTAGGTCTTATGACATTGCCTTATTCTATACTGGCCTTATGGAGGTGGTCACTGAGGATATGAGTGCTATAGCAAAGTGTGGTGAAGAAAGCCGATTGTGCCTGCTTTCAGAAAGAGGAGCACCAGGGGTCAAACACACGTATTGTCAGAAAAACTAATACATCAATTATTGATAAAGTCCTATTGACAAGTAATTATCAATTATACTCTCTATGTATGAATCGTGTTAAAGACTATATAAAATTGAATGGAGGAATATTTTGTCAAAATAATGCCTTCAGTTTAGTTTGTTTTACATGGAAAATAAGTTCCTCATTAGATTAGATGAATACATGTAAATCATAAATGAGGAAATTCAAATAATGTTTAAAGACTTGTAGCATAGGTTTAAATGGTTAAAACCAAGTTTTCCTGTTCACTGTCATTAAATTGAATATTTGTGGGTCATACTGTCAACTTCTAAACTGTAAATGAGATACTGGCCTGAAAACTGAGGTCATGTGAATGTGTGTTATCTTTCTGAGCATAATAATGGTAAACCAGTATCCACTGAATTGTAATCTGCTCTGACATTTAGATGATTATTTTTCTACAGAAAAGGGGACATCCATTCACACTGTACTTTTAGTTGCGAGAGAGGGAAAGAGGTCAGTGACCTACTATGTTTAACTGTGCCTGGCTATGTGGTATTGCAGTGGAGCTGTCAACACACATTACTAAAGGAACATAATATGTGTTTCTTCATTTTCAGGCTTAGTACCAGAGGTATAAAGCATGAACTCACAGGAAAAAGAAAATTCTTATGGTGATTTTACTAATCGAATCACTAAAGGAATTTCTAATGCCATTAGAGGGCAATGCCTATAAATATTTTCTAAATACTGACATCTCTCATCAAAGGTAGAACTGCAAGGAGCTTAACACAGTGGTGAGAAAATTTTTACATAAAAGCATACAGTTAGTTAATACATAATAAATAAAACAACACTGTTAAAAATAGGCATTATCTAAAATTTACATATCTCTATGTCAGAACCTCTGGAATTAGGCTAAATAATTTCATTTGCCCTGATTACTTCTATTGAATTTCTTGATTAAAATTAAGTCTTGCTTTCACTTCTAATAAATCTTAGATTGGTTAATTAAGCATCTTTTTTAGTATAAATTACTTGTAGAATAAGTCCCCCTAATGTTTTTTATGGTGACTTGGGTAATTCAAATGACATCAGGACTCTGTATTGGAGACCAATGGAATATTTACAGTGTGGTCTGGCTTACTGGTAAATGTTTACCAACTATTAGCCTCCATGGAGGGAGAGCCTGAATCACATAATTTTCTAACTTCTGTTGTGTAAATATTTCCATCAAGACCAATTTTAAGCTACCAATGTAATGTCTCTGAACTCAGAGTTGAGAGGAATTTTGCACGATCAGTTCTCCTGAGTCTAGATGAAATGGGCAGAGTAAACCCGGCCGACCTTCTATTCTACAACCTCAATGATTAGTAATAATGACATTCATTTGAAGTTTTTCTTTTTGGGGAAGTAAGAAAGTAGATTTTCATATAAGAGCTCATCTATTCTCTATTAGAAATATGACAAAACTGCCAGTATGCCCAGTCTCTCAAAGAAAGTAACAGAGATATACATGAATTTCTCAAACAGTCTCTACTTCTATTTCTTCAGAGCAGTCAAGCTCTGAAGTGTCGTATTCTAGTAATAGTGATGACAGTTTATGAAACTCATCTTCCTCAATATGAAAAAAATAATTTCTATGTAACAAATGATGAGAAACACCTAGCCTTCACTACCAAATTCTACAAAAGCTTCCTTACACCAAAGGTACTACTGGTTTTGTGCTGCTGCAGAAAACATGGCATTTGTAAAAGTAAATAATTGGCTCACAGCTGCAAATGCAGGCCAGCCTGCTGGACAAATTGAAACTTCTTACCCCCATATAATTGAGAAAGCTACAGAAATATCTATACTAGGAAAATTGCAGCCATTTTTTTCCCTGGGATTTTATTTAATTTTCTTGATTTAAAACGGATTCCATTTTCAGCAGAATTTAGCTGTGTATTCTTCCAGTTGAACTATTAAGGCTAGCCACTTTAAAATAAATTATTTTCTACATTTTACTTTTCAGAAAAAATTTTTGTTACTAAAAAGCGTATTTTTCTTGGAGTTATTCAATTTGCTAATGAGAATTTCTCGAAAAGGAAAAATACTGGCTATAACCATATTATGTTCTACCCCTTTGTCCAGTAAAACCAGTTGCCCATGGGCTGATCCAAGCTCATCAAAGTCAGATTAAAAATGTGCTCCAGGAGATTTTCTATGTTGCTTTTACAGAAGTAAACGCCAAGCATTTTTTCTAAGGGACCTCTAGGTAGACACCACCTTCAAGCTTTTAATTAAAGCAGTTGGGTGCATGAACCGTTTGCACTACCTAGATATTCTCCCCCAATATGTATTGATACTTAATATAATTAGCAAAAAGATATCATGGTTGGTAAAGTATAGGGGCAGTAAAAGAGAGGATATTCCCCAACAAGATGTCAGTGAGCTCAAGGATAGATGGCACAGGGCAGGGCAGAGCTTGGTTCTGTTGTTCATGGGGCTGCTCTGGCTTCGAACTGACTCCATGGCACCTAACAACAATGGCACAGTTAGAATGTACCATGTTAAACTCAGGTACAAAACTATATATAAAATGTTAAGACAAGTTGTGATCTGGGAAAAAATACTTATGATGTATGGGATTGACAAAGTCTCCAAAATGAATAAAAATTCCAGCAATCAAACAGATACTGCCACAAATAATTAGCTAGTGGCTTAGGTTGGGTTCTCTAGAGATGCAAAACCAATCATTATATATGACCAAGAATAGTAGGTCAGATGGCAGGCTTCTGACTGCAGAAGCAAACGAATCTTGAGTTGACCGATACTATGTCAGGATGCTGACGATGCCTAGAGCAGCAAGCCATATGGCCCGCCACTGGCTCAAGTCTAAAGAACCAGAGATCAGATTACAAGTCATGTGAAGGTTGCAGACCTAGCAACGACAAGCAAGGTTTTGTACAGTGTCCACTTATATTGAAAGCAGATCCAAAGAGGAAACTTCCACCCATTTGATAGTACCAGAGTCATGATCTGAGTAATTGTGTTGCGTTCAAACTTAACCAGTTCTTACAAGTGACTGACTGCTCTTAGTAGATCCCATCATGGAGGTAGAGGTAGAACATTGTTCTATCACATGATGGGACATTACTAGGTCTTAACTGTCAAACCACGGAGAGTCCTGAACCAGCCAAGTTGACACAAAACTTTGATTATCACAGATACCATTGTCAGCAACAATGGAATCTACTTATACCTAGGGATTAAATAACAATAGTAAAATATAAAATGAAGTTTAGCAAAGTAATTAGAAGTGTATACATTGAAGACAAAGGGTCTGAATTTGAATCCTAATTATACCAATTACTACACTTAATTCAGGAATCTGACAAAGGAGATAATAAATGTATTTATCTCAAAGTCTTTCTGAGGGTTAAGGAAATTGATGTATATAAAAGTGCTCAGGAAATTCCTTGGCTCATGTTTAAATCTATCTAATTCTTAGTTGTTTATTTTTAAAATGATTGCGAATGTTGTTGTTGCTAGATCCAATTTGTGGCAACCTACATAAAAGAGAACAAAGCATTACCTGGTCCCTTGCCGTCCTTACAATCAATACTATGCTGGTGCCCGTAATTGCAGCCATTGTCAATTCATCTCATCGAGGGGCTCCTTCTTTGCTAACCCTTCATTGACCAAGCGGGTGACCCTTTTCCAGGGACTCCTAAAGCTTCCTTCCCTCTTACTAAAAGAAAGTGAAAATTTCCCCCTTGACATCCTTGGATTCCAGCTGCAGTTTAGTGGGGAAATGATTTGCTGAAACGTTTGATGAACCTGACATTAGATTGGAAACATAGCGACCCAAAAGATTTTGCTGCTAAATTTCATTTCTGCATGTTCCAAGCTATCATTCACGAAGACCACTGAGGTTTTTGTTGTTGTTTTTTTATTCCTGCCCATTGCAAAAGGCTCAAATTTACCAAAACCATGGTGAGCGCTACCAAAAGCAGGTGAAGGGCTGCAACACAAAGTGATAGGTGACTTCACAAATGAAGGATATAGTGGAGAACATCATTTCCAAATAGTCTTTTGACACATGGCAAGCGGCAAGAATTCAGAAAAGCCAATGTATAGACAAATGTTACTAATAGATTCTTGTTGGTGACACAACTTTGCCTTACCTTTATGTGGCAGATACTGGGGAGTAAAAAACTGAGAACATTTCCCCACATACAGACAATTTCCTTGTCCATTAGAATTAAGTTTTTATGTGTCTAATATTTATGTTGTCAGAAAGGCAGTCTTCTCAGCAGCAGCTGTTTATTTCAGACAAGCAGTGACGGAAGTGACAGTGTGGAGAAGTATATCTGAATTGTATGAGACGTTCATTGGCTCTACATGGTCAATACAGATCACTTCCTGATGTTCTGCACCATAATAAAGTACTCAGGCATTAAACAATTAGAGAAAGAAAAAGAGTGATGCATAGACTAGGGATACCGTCTAAATATCTACACACTCCTCTACATTGTGTAGTCTCTGATACAGTGAGGTTGGGGAAGTTAGGGTTCCCTGTGCTTCCTCCATTTTTCCCTTCCTTTGCTGCATTAACTTGGAAGCCCTCAATTGCAGATAAGGAGTCCTGTTGGTACGGTCACATTGAACTGTTATCTCCAGGTTGGCAGTTCAAACCCGGAGCCACGTCCCAGCAGAAAGATAAGGTTGTCTGCTCCTATAAAGTTTCACAAAGCATCAGAAGCCCTGTATTGTGGTCATTATGTGTCATAATCAACTCAATTAGAGTGGGCTTTGGTTTCAAATAGCATGGTTTGGGGGTTTGGAGCTTCAAATAACATGCATTTTTTCAAAATGTTTATATAACAAACCGATAATTTGAAATTGAAGAGAAATATCTGACCCACAATTGGACTCTCTGTGAGCAAATGTATACTTTATTGTACTGATATACTGAAATGTTGGGGTCAATATGTTACTGCATCACAGTATAGTGATTATCAATTATAAATACTTTGTTTTTATCTGAGAGTCTTCTATGAACTGGATCATGCCAATTTTTTTTTTAATTCTTTTTAAAGAATTTTTCAAAAAACAGAACAAAATTAATTGGATATACTTGCATTCTGGTCAGATCTGGAAACAAACTACTTTGTCCCACTATACTCCTTACGTGTAAAAATATATTTTTATATTTTATTTGCCAAAGACCTAGTTCGTTCTAGGAAATTAATAGGAAATTCTATAATCAAATATAATTTTATTCTTGCTATAAGATTTCTCTTAGTCATTTGCAAATCTCTTTCATGTTCCCAATGTGCAATAAAGTTGCATTACTTTCATTTCAATAAAATTAAGCAATGAAAGCAATTATTTTAATTTTATGATGAAATTTTGTTTATATCAGTTATAAACTGATATAAAGTTATATATTTCTAAAGTTACTAGTCCTTGCAAAAAAGATCAACTCAGTTGAGTATAAAAATAGATAACTTGTTCAAAATAACAATTATTAAAGTAGATGAGAGAGCAATAGCAGAAACTTTTAAAAGGTCATCTTTTCTTGACATACCATTGTTATTACATTTAGAAAACTGAAGTACAAATTCTCATTGTCTGTATTTTCTTTGTTCCAATGAAAATTTAAAATAACCACTCCAAATTGGCTGTATCTAAGCAACCATCTCTTTCTTACTCTCATAACTTTGGACATTACTAAATACAATTTCATTTGTGTGTGTGTGTGCGTGTGTTATGAAACTGTGATATTAGCAGTGCTTTTAGCATGACAGCAATTGTTTCAAAGTATGTCATAACCATTTATGAAAATAAAATTTTTGTCTTAATATATGCATATGCATTTCAGTTGAATAATATTTATATTCCAGCATCCATAACTTAAAATAAAATATAAACAAATTGTGAAGAAGCTTGTTTATATGTTATAAACTTTCATTTTGCACTGTGCATCCTAATGACACTAAATTTACTGTCTTGAATGAAAACCACTATTTTTAATAGCATTGACCACATTTATTGAAGTTTTGATATTGCTTTAAAAATGTATGCACAGCTAACAAACCCAGGGACAAGGGAAGAACAAGTAATCCAAATAGGTGGTGAGAAACATGTAGGAGAACTGGTAGGGCGTGATTAAGGGTAATGTAACCAAGAGGAATTACTGAGACTAGAGCTAGGAGACAAAGGGCATTTATAGAGGTCTAAATAAATGCATGTACATATGTAAATATATTTATATATGAGGAGGGAGAAATAGATCTATGTGCATATATTTATAGGTTTGATATTAAGGTAGCAGAAGGACATTGGGCCTCCACTCAAGTACTCCCTCAATGCAAGAATA
>NW_022107432.1:5538021-5580758 GCF_000313985.2 Echinops telfairi | reverse complement strand
GTCGGACAGGGCAAGATATGACAAAATAATAATTTATAAATTATCAAGGTTCATGAGGGAGCGGGGAGCGGCGAGGGAGGGGAAAAATAGAGGAGCTGATGCCAGGGGAGTAAGTGGAGAGCAAATGTTTTGAGAATGATGAGGGCAATGAATGTACAAATATGCTTTACACAATTGATGTATGCATGGATTGTGATGAGTGGTATGAGCCCGTAATAAAATGATTAAAAAAAAAAAAAGATTTACAGCCTTGAACACACTTTAGGGAAATTTAACTCCGTAGGGTTGGTGGAAATCAGAAATAACTCAACAAAGCAGTTTCATTTGAGCGTATATATGTTTCTTTGGATCCGTATATATTTGTCTATCCAGTTAGGTGTCATTTTTAAGTCGAATTTGTGTGTACATCTGGTCAGGTATGGTTAATATCTAATAACACTTATCCAAATGTTTTTTATTTTGTAGTACATAGTGAACATTTCTATGCATAAAGTTAAAGAAAACTTCCATACATGAAATCATCTTTAACATACTAATTACTTATATAGTAACAATAATAATAATAATAATAATAATGTTTAAATGCCTGTGATCCAACTGCTGTTACAAACCATTATAAGTAACTTGATTTTCAAATGTAATTGGCTTATCACGGACTAGGATGATGAACATGCGCAGGGTAGGAACTATGCAACTTACGACTGTATCTCTTATTTTTCATGGTACTCGAAGAACTTGTGTAAAGCATTTTCTCATTTACTTTAAAAATTCCACTCTATGGAAGAATGAGAAAGTACAAAGCTTTGCCAATCTTTCCTCTCCATAAAGTATTATGTTAATTATACTTTTCATTGTTACATTTTTATGTAAAGTTTATGCATATTGTTTGTCTCCTCTATAAATAGTACACTTGTATAATTAGTTATGATATTTTTAAAACTGAAAAAATTTAATTGAAAAGTCACTGGCTTCATTGTCTAAGTTTAGCCAGTTGTCATATGTGCATAATATTAAAATGATGAGCTATTTCAATGAATTTGCACATGGATACAATACATCACTGTCATGTATTGTTTTATGAAAGATTTCTGTCTTATGTATTTTTCCATAAATGATATGTGTCAATTTATTGTCTCTATTTACAACTAGCCTACTGAGACCCTATATATATGTACTACTTTGTTTTTATTTGGGGAATGTCAAAATCATGTATTAATAAATATGTTTCTTAAGTTAAAAAAAAAAGATTTACAGTCTGGGCAACTCACAGGACAATCTACTCTATCCTATAGAGTTTCTATGATTCAGAATCAAATGAATTTTCAACAAATATATTTTCTCTGTACTTCACAATCATTTATTCATATGTATATAAAACCATTTTTCTTGAATGTGTTTCGTGTGAGTTGTGCATATTATCAGGAGAGACCTAGTCCCGTGAGAAGGACATCATCCTTGATAAATAAAGTAAAGAGACTCAGCATAAAATAGGATGACTATCAATAAGATAAATTGACATCATGTCCACAACAATGGTTATAAATACAGCAATTATTATGATGATGACACAGAATTGGACAGGCTTTTGTTCTGTGGTACACAAAATCTCTATGAGTTGACACTTAACAACAGCATTCAGGCATGTAAATTGGTAACAAGTCTGTTTATTTCAGAAAGATTGATAGGTGGTGGGTTCTTCTGTTAGTTATATCATACAACTGAACACTAAAAAGCTGATGATTCTGACCTCTTCTAATTTTCATGCACTTAATTTAAAATTTCATCCACTTTCATGATTTTAGCCATGGTCTAGTTGCTGATGGTCCCCCCAAATAATTTTGTGGTGCTTCAGACTCATTCAAATGTATATAAGCCAATGTTTTTATTTTCTGACATTTTCTGATTTTGAACAATAACCACATCTAAGGTCACTTCAAAATAGAACACCTGTCCACCAGCTATATTCTTTTTTCCAGCAATATTATTCTTGTCCACTGTACCCTTTCTCAATAAATTGCCTTTTGCGTTGAATATCTAAATCAGATATTTGAAAGTGATCTAAGATTACTAACCACACATGGCACTGCTTTTAGTATGATCTATCTAAAATCATATGAATTCCCTCAAAGTCTTCATTAGTTCCCAAATCTTAGACAGTAAGACTTGTATATGTATTCCCTTCCTGTTATAGACTTCCCTGTGTAAAAATCCATCTGGTATTACCTGATTTTCTTTTCTACTTTAGCTATATAAACACTCTGAACCTTTTTTCATTTATTTTTCTATGCCTAGAATAAGTTTCTCCACCTTTCTTTAGTACTATGAGCTACTCACTCACCATTTAAGTTTATCTTCCCTGGAAACTCTGAAGTCCTACTCTTTGTAGCTACTACACTCTCTATACATATTTCTAACTTTCCATATTACATTTAACATATTTACATCTCTGTCTTCTCCTTAAGCTTTAAGATTCTAAAGTACATTGTCTGTAATTCATCTTCATACCCTTCTCTTTCCCATAGCACAGACTGGCTTATGTATATTCCACAAATATTGATTTAAATGGACTGTGGAGATGCTGAATAATTAATCTTATCACCTAAGGAATAATCTCATTCTGTTTGCACAGCCCCTTTGAGCCTGCAACTTATAATTAATGTCCTGAATTATCTTTGTGCCCTGAGCTATTGAGAGAGAGCTATTCCTCGGTGTTCCAAATCAAAGGGTTTTAACTTCTTTCCATTGGAAGATTAACTTCCTGATTCATGGGTTATATTAGGAAAGAGTTGCTCATGGACTAAACCTAAGGATGTCATGACATGTCCCGAGTATGACCATTATACTTTCACCCTGGCTGCAAAATTCACACATTTTAAAGTTTAATTACTTCATGCTGACTATTCAATATCAGCCCATCTAAAATGTCAAGTTACAGTTTCACAACTGAGGGCACTAAATATAATTATAAAAAGCAACTTGTGTAGAATTGAATATAATAACACTGGTAAAGATTATGTGTTTGGGAATCAAATAGAATGGAGTTCAAATCCTATATCTTATTCTAATATTTGACTTCATATTAGTTACCCTAATTGTGCTTTGATATTTCCTTCTGTAAAAGGAAGGAACTAATGCATTTAAGGAGTTATACCAGAAGGTTTTATAGTCAATTTTTAAAAATCCAATAAGATTATATTCCAATCTTACACCATTCTTTAACACAATAAAAGGAAATAAAGTGGACATTTCCTGTGTCATAAATCCTGAAGACAGCTCCAGTTTGAGTGATACACCAGAATTTAAAATTCTCAGTGTGTAGTCATACTCATGCCCATGATTAATCATAAGCAAAATATTGAAAAGACAGAGATGCATGGAGTGAAATCTAGAAGAAACCGGACACAAGCTTCCTTCAGTTTGCTCCTATTGGAGCAGCACAGAGCTTACTTTCTGCAATGTTTCTGGCAAGACTTGTGAAATGTTGTGTACCTAGATAGTTCATTAGAGACTCGGTGCCCAAGGTCTTCTTGGAGGCTGATCTCGTTGACTCCTCTGCTTCATGCATACCCCAATTGCAGACTTCCAGAAGAGAAGCAGGTGTTCAGCTCAAAACTATTCCTGTGGAGTCAACACTGACTAATAGCAACCTTGTAGGACAGAGTAGAACTGTTGTAAACGTATCCAAAGTTGTAAACTTTAGAAGCAGACAGCCACGCTTTTCGCACGTAGAGTGGCTAGCTGGTTGATTCCCTTCTGACCTTTTGGCTCACAGCCTCGCACTTATGGCTGTACAACCAGGACTTCTTTAAACATAGGAGTTACAATTTACAACTTAGAGTACTGACACCTGGCGTGCAATATCTACAAGGAGGTTCCACAAATGTTGAGCTAGATATGGTTCGTTGAATTAAATCAATTTTAGTAATTCCTAATATTGATAAGGAAACCTTACGCAGAAGTCCCTGTTCTAGACCTTTAACATAACCAGCACAGTCTTCCAAATGATGTGTGAAAACAATATATCCTGATGCTGCTTTATTATCCAATAAACTACAAGGTTATAGATTAGCCAATCTGATAAATCCACTGATGCTTTTGTGGTTCTATGATCAGTGTGCAAAGATTTTTATAGCTCAGTAAAACTCAGGACAGTTCTATAACTCAAAACTAAACCTGAAATAAAGTGGGTAGGGGACAGACATGCACATATTTAAGAAAAATCTTCAAAACACAGAGAAAGATTTACTCCTATAGTTAAAGCACACATATCTAGGATTCAGACCATTGCAGAATGCAGGGATTGAGAATATTTTTCCTAACATGTAAAGAATATATCGTTGATATCTGCTATAATGACCCAAAGGGACTATTTGATCCTCAATACCATCAGGAAATAAAATAGAAATTAAATTCTAAGAACATGATTATTGTGTTAATTATATTTTATTATGTCTTGGTTATTTAACACTGATAATACTTATAAAATTTAATTGAAAATTTCAGTCAAGCAATACACCTTATTTTTCATGCCATTTATGAATAATATGAATTTACTTAATTAAGAAATTTGAAAAGTGCGTGTCATAGATGCCTCTCAAAAATAAAAAGAAAAGAAAGTTGTCTATAACTTATTCCTGATCCTGTCTGTATTGATTTTAGATAAGCTTTGGGTTGCTAACCAAAATGTTGGTGAGTTTGAATCATCAGTTCCACAATAAGAAGGGGCTGTCTGTTTCAGTAAAGACTTGCAGCCTCCAAAGCCATACACAGAGTTGCTATAAGTAAGAATAAGGATCTCTGGTTGCTTAGTGGCTTATGTGCTAGGCTGTGAACAATAATAAGGTCTATGGTTCAAACCCACTAGCTTCTCAGTGGAAGAAAGATGAATCATTCTGTTCCTATAAAGACTGATAGCCTCAGAAGCCCACCAAGGTGGGTCTAATCTGTTTTACAGGGTTGCTACGCACCAGCTTGAAGGCGATGACTTTGCGCTTTGGGTATGAGTCAGAACTGCTTGGATAGCAGTAGGTGTGATTTGGTTAATCATCTTCAGAATTGTAATTTTAGTACTCATGTCCTCTATTTTTCAAATACAAGTACACATTTGGAACTGGTGCTTCATCAGTCATCTGTTTTCAGCATGTGTACTTGTCTCATAAATTTACCAAATGAAATGCAAGAGCACTTAAAAATACTGAATGTTTATATTTCTATTTGTATCTTCTCAAAGAACAATGAGTTAAAAGATGGTACTACTCACTGCTATTGAGTTGATTCTGACTCATAGTACCTAGGTTTTGTAAACCCCTATGGGAGCAAACAGCCTCATCTTTCTCCCAAGGAGCTGCTGGTGAGTTTGAACTGCCCACCTAGGAGTTAGAGTGTACCAGATAGTGCCACCAGAGTTTCTTAGAAGATGGTACTACATGATTTAAAATAATAAAAGGTATGAGTCAGGGTTGTGTCATTTCACCATACTAATTTATTCTGCTTGCTGAGCAAATAATTAGAAAAGCTAGGTGACATGAAAGAAGATTGGAGGAAGACTTATTAACATCCTTCCATATGCAAATGACACAACCTTGCTTGCTGTGTGAGAAGAGGATTTGAAGCACTTACTGATGAAGACAATGACTACAACCTTCAGTAGAGATTGCACCTCAACATAAAGTTAGCAAAACATAAAGTTATCAACAGACCTGTTGTGATAAATGGAGGAAATGTTTGAAGTTTTTAAGGATTTCATTTTACTTGAATCCACAGTCAATGACCATGGAACCAGTAGTCAAGCACACAAAGTATTTCAGTGGGAAAATCTGTAGCAACAGCCCTCTTTAAAGTGTTATAGAGCAAAGATGTCACTTTGAGATCAAAGGTGCAAGTGACTAAAGCCATGGTATTTTCAATCTCCAAGCTGGACAATGAACAAGGAAGGCACCAAAAGAAGAGATGTATTTGATTATAAGGTTGACAAGGAACATTGAATGTACCGAGCGCTGCCCGAACACACAAATCTGTCATGGAAGAAGGAACCTTTAAGGCAAGGGCAGCGAGAGTTTGTCTTATCTACTTTGGACATTCTTTCCGGCAAGACTGGTTCCTGGAGCAGGACAGCGTGATTAGTAAAGTAGAGGGTCGACTGAGAGCCCTCAAGATGGAGGGACACGATTCCTCCAACAATGGCTCAATGGATGTGAGCATGCATCGAACCGGTCTTGTTCTCCACTCCGCTCTTCATAGGGCCGCTTGAGTCCGAAACCAATGTGATGTCACCTATAAGCAACAGCAACATTTAAACTATCAGTCTTCGCATATTTACTAAGTACAATTCTTATCACTAGTGGATGGCCATTACTTTAATAAAAAAACAAAATAAGATTAAGGTTTACATTCCAGTAATCTAGATTCCCAAATCAAATGACAAACTCATACTGAGATTTTTTTTTCATTATTTCTTAAGATAAACCTGAAATGAGATAGCATTCTGTTTGCATATGTTGCTTGAATTATGAGTTTTATCTTAACTCTTTTCATAAAAATAAGTGATTTTTGATCAGCAAATGCCCTGCAGAAAGCTATCATATTGAATGATAGAAGTTCCCAGAATTCCTCTGAATAAAATGTCCATTATTCTTTGGATTATTAATGATAACTCTATACTACTGAAAAATAATGCCCCAGTATGCTTTGTCCTCTCTCAGGAGATAAGCTGATCTCTCAGAATGCCTATTTGCTGAGTGGAAATGAATCACCTACGGGAACCAAGAGCTCACAACTGGAGAAAGTATTGTTCAGACATCTTCATCCCTGTTAGAAAATTCACATGCCACTTTATAAAATTGCCATCATGTTAGATTAAATCAAAGAAGACTGCTTTCTTTATTATTTTGCTTTTGCTTTGCTTATTTATACTTTATATAACTCACGCTTTTACTTTAAATTCCACTTAAAAGATATTATAGAATAGCTTGTCAGATACAATTCAAACCAGGAAAATGTGGTGTTGTATTTAGAATGAAGCTGGTACACTTAAATTTGGCCTAGAAAGATCCATTAGACAAAGCATATAGTATAAGAGTTTCAACACCAAAGGGGTTATACTTCAGATTTACCTTCTGTTTTCCTTCATTAGATATAAAATTAGCATTCTCTTCCATCTTTAAAGGTTGAATCACGTAAATTAATCAGGAAGTGCGTTTAATATTTCAAAAAATAGCATTAAACAAATATTTAAGCAAGGAAATTCTCAGAAAATCAAAGTAAATAAAATAATGTGGGCATTTTCACTCTCTCGTTGCTGGATGGGTTTCCTTTTATAATATAAATTCCTCCGCGTTTGTCAGTGTCTATCAGCTGGACCCCTTTCTCTCTGAAAAAATGCCAATTTCAGCTCTGATATTGATCACAAATATCTTCCTATTTTGCTGTCAATCAGTTCAAAAAATAGCCCTTTCTTTTGTTGTGTATTTCAAGATCATGAGCCTACTTTGATAAATTTCTAGATTAAAGTGGAATTTGAGAGTCTTCTAATTGCTTCAAAACTTTTTAGCAGATCACTCACCACTACATTTTCTTATATACTTTTTACAGTATTACTTTTCACCTTGAAGTCATTTCTCTAATATCTTCATAGAACAGTTATTGTCACTTTAAAAAATAACTATGAAAACTAATGTTCATTAGAAACCACAACATTTATTCTCATCTAAATTATTGTAAATAAAGTGTGAAATGAGTGGAGGTATATACCTTAAGTGCAGCAAAGAAATTCTAATAACATAAATGGCAAAAAAAATATTATATACATTCTGCTAAGGTTCTCTTTTGCATATAATGTTCAACATTATCTAAGGTTTACTTTTATATTCTTGATAAATGAGTTAATTATCTTCAAAGGCAAGCATATTTTAAAGCTATTAAAACCTAGTGCTCGCTTGGGCAGCACATATACTAAAACTATTATAATCTATGCCGATGGGGCCACAAACTATAACTTTTGGTCACTTTTCAGGTCTGGAACTGAACTACTCACCCTCTGTTAAAATAATCAACAATTTAAGATCAAACGGGTGGTTATGGATGACCATGGAAGCTCAAAATACATCCGTAGGATCTACACAGGGAATAAACTTCCAGTGATTTCCCTCCAACCATAATTGAGGGAAGAAAAAAACCTGGTTATGAGCAGAGAGTATTAGAGAGACCCCATGGTAGGTCAAAATGATAAATCTGACTTGACTGGTTAAAACTTTATCATTCGGTCTCCCTTTTGATGCACTTTGTACTTCGTCTAATTTTGAATGTTTTCTGTGTGGAATTCTGTTTTCATATTCAGGTTTATCTCTGTTGCATTTTGTCATTGTTGGTAGCCTTCTTGACCCTATGTTGTTGTTTTTTTTCAGTATAGAAAACCCAGCAGGGGTGAAGCTATAGAGACAATGGCTAGACTAAGGGTCCCTGGGTAGGGACAGCAGGGAGATGTGGCTGGAAGCAGTTCAAGGGAAGCTGATATCGAGGAGTGCAAGAAGGAAGGAAATCTTTCAAACCTAATGAAGGTACTGATTGTACAACCCTGCTTGCTATGATTGAACTATGGAATGGTATGATGTCTGGATTTACATAAGGTCCTAATAAAAATGGTTTGAAAGAAAAAAAATACCAGCTTTTACTCAAAGTCAGGGGTTTAGGGTTATCTGTGTTTCTTTACACTTCCCCTTCTTTGAAGCAAAGGGTGAACGACAATGAAATACAGAATTTTTACCAAGACTGTTGCCCAGTGGTTCATGGACTTGGTTTCCTTCTGCTTGGATGTCAGAGGACTAGCACTTAATAGCCCAAACAGTCTATTTGTTAACATAGACAACAATATGTTGAGGATATAAATAATCAGAAGTCTATTCTTCCTAATACTTTATAGCAATTGGTATTTATCTGGAATCTCCACCACTGGAAGTCCCCACTACTGGAAGTCTTATGAGAAAGAATCCAGATTAAAATGTTTAACTTTGGCATTGATGTCCCAACACAAACACTGACCACAGGGCTTTTCAAGCCAGACAAAGAGCCAAGCTAGCCATGCGCGTCTTGTCGCTGACTGGCTCTTTGGTGAGACTCTCCACAGCCACATTGAAATATTTCTGAATAATGGAGAATGCACTGAAAGGACTTTCTGTTCAGCAACTCAAATAGGTGGGAGTGCATGGAACCCTAATTCAGGTATTTAAAAATGTGCATTTTGTTTTGTAAACAGCCTTTGTTTTGTCAACATCGGTAGTCCATATGACTGACCCTTTATTGCCTTTTTCTGACAAATAACTTTTAAGTTACAATGGACTCAATATCTTTATTCCCTTTTCAATCCTGAAGCATAGGAATAAATATAATTTGAGAAATTACCTGGGTCAATTTTTTTGCCTTCCACCTGAACTGTACTTAGAAACTGACATGTATATACTACCACTACAAATTTTTGCACATAATTGCAAAAAATAGTGGTACTGTCCCATAAATGTTTGTGTACAAAGAAAGCCATTTTCACAATGTACTTCATCTTCCATAGTGTTGTTATTAGAAGCCATCATGCGACTCCCAACATACGAGGCGGTACCCCCCCCCCAAAATGGAGGTTCTTTTCCCCAATGCTATGTATTTACATTTTTTTAACAAAACAACCTTATCACCTTCAAAGTACTCTCTATTACACTTAATACATTTGTCAAATCAGCAATTCCATTCTGGGAAATATTTTCAAACTCATCTGTTTGGATAGCTGACAGCACCTTCCTCATTTTTTTCCCCTTCACCTCTTCTATGTCATCAGATCGTTGCCCTTTTGTGTCCCTTTTCATTCTTGGAAACAAAAAGGAGTCACATGGAACAAGATCAGGTGAGTAAGGGGCATGGGGCGAAAAAGGCACACTGTTTTGTCAAAACCTGGTGCACTAAGATGTCTGCATGAGCAGGTGCATTGTCGTGGTGGCATAAATCAGTCCCATCCCACAAATTGGGTCCTTTCTGTCACACACTGTTATGCATTCTTTTCAAAACCTCCAAATAGAAGGGTTGATTAACAGTGTGACCTGTTGGAATTAACTCCAAATGCATGATCCCTCACATCAAAAAAACAACAAAACAAAAATGAGCATCATCTTGATCTTTGATTTCACTTAATGAGCTTTTTTGGAATGAGGTGACAGTGGTGCTTTCCACTGGCTTGACTGATGTTTGCTTTCAGGGTGGTAAGAATAGCACCATGTCTTGGCACCAGTAATGACTTTGGGAGAAAAGTTGGGTTGCTTCGGAGCTGTTCATTCAAAGTACATGCACGCTATGTTTCTAGCCAATGCTCTTTTTGCTGATCACTCAGAACCTGAGGCACAAATTTTGGAGCGACCTTTCTCATTCCCAAATCTTCCATTAAAATGCATTGAACTGAACTCCAAGATAGTCAAAATAACTTCCCCATCTCTTCAATGGTCCATCATCAGTCTTCGAGCAGAAGTGCACAAATATTGTTGACATTTTGTGTGTTCAGGAAGTTGACAGACATTCATAAGGTTTGTCATCAAATGACCTTTCACATTTTTTGAAGTGAGAAAACCACTCATACACTTGAGTTTTTCCCATAGCACTGTCCTTGTAAGCTGTGTTCAACATCACAACAGTTTCTGTGACATTTTTCATGAGCAGGAAATAAAATTTCACAGCTGCACATTGTTCTGAATTGGCCATCACCAAAAGCGAAGTTCAAACAAAACTGTTTTTAAGAAAAAATTCACTGTGACCAGAAAGAACCTTCCCAGGGGACACCACTGGGTGCACTAACTCAGAATGAGTTGTATGATGGCTACAGAATGGGAAAAATGCTTACTATAAAAGCTCGCTCAGTGGAGCTTTTCTCCCTTTTATTTTGAGGTGTGTGTGGGTGTTGAGGGGGGGGGGGGGTACCCTATATACAACATAACAAAATACTTGCCCAGTCCTATGCCATCCTCATTTGTTGCTGTTTGAACCCATGACTGCAGCCACCATCAGTTTATCTCATTGAGTGGCATTCCTTTCTTTGCTGGCCCACTCCTTAAGTAGGCAAAATGTCCCTCTTCCAGTACTGGTCCCTCCTGGTAGCTTGTCTGAAAAGAACATCCTGCCTGTACTTCCTTCAAGACAGATGTTCTAATTTTTCCAGAAGCCATGGAATACTTAATATTCTTCACCAATATTGTATTTCAAAGGTAATCAATTCCTTACATAAGTCATGGATTTTATAACAAATCAAATTGCATAGACAAAATTTCAATATATTGTTATTAAATATTTTGAAGTGTTTTTGGTGAAAATTGAATAGCAAATTATATTCCTATTTGAAGATTTCTATTAATTGTGTTCAGTGATATGTATTAAATCTTCCACAACAGTCAAGGTATCTTCATTAGTCAAAAAGAGTTCAAAATGCAAAATAGAATTTAAAAATAATTTAGTAAACCTACAATTAAAGCCCAATTCAAATAGGGAACTAACAACAATGAGCTCAAGAAAAAAAGGATGTTTAAAATAAACTGTGGTGGTGGTGGTGGTGGGGGGGGAATCATATCCTCGTCAATGAGGGTGGTGCGTGATGGAGACCCAATGCCCATCTCTAGACAACTGGACATACCTTGCCGAGGGGTTGTGGGGAGATGAGTCACTTAGGGTACAGTATAGCAATAATGAAACCCACAACCTTCCTCTAGTTCTTAAACGCTTCCTCCCCCCAACTACCTGGACCCCAATTCTGCCTTGCAGACCTGGTTAGAGCAGATGATGCACAGCGGTACAGATGGGAATTGGAAACGCAGGGAATCTAGGACAGATGAACCTCTCAGGACCAGGGGTGACAGTGGCGATACCAGGAGGGAAAGGGGGTGTAGAAAGGGGGAATTGATCACAGGGAGCTACATATAACCTCCTCTCTGGGGGACAGGCAGCAGAGGGGTGGGTGAAGGGAGACGCTGGACAGTGTAATATAAGATACAATAATAATTTATAAATTATCAAGGGTGCATGGGGGAGAGGGGAGGAGGAAGGGAGGGGAGGGGAACAAAGGAAAATGAGCTGATTCCGGGAACCCAAGAGGAAAGCGAATTTTGGGAATAATGAGGGCAACAAATAGATAGATGTGCTTTACACAATTTGATCTATGTATTGTGATGAATTGTTTGAGCCCCAATAAATTGATTTAAAAAAAACAACTGTGGTAATGATTGCACAACATTTTATAGTATGATTGAACTATTGAATTGCATTATTTGTGAATTAGAGCTCAATAAAATTGTAAAAAAAATCACAATTTAGAATGTTCAGAAGGTGACAATTCCAAATTCTAATATTGGAGTTTTGACATTTGAATCCACATTAAATATTTAGTTTAGAAACTGTTTCCCCTTAGTTTAGCACACTCAGGAATATACTTTTTGAAATTAACATTATCATCATAATATCATCAAGAAATCCAGAAAAACTCAGCAGTAAACTATGACACCCATATAGAGTCTATTGACCCTCCCACAGTTTTATGTGCAGAGTGCATATTCACTGCTATTTTTATTATTTAGCCTTGATCCTTAAGGCCTTCCTCTCCTGCTGGCAACTGGCTTCTCTGGTTGCATGCAAATCTGGGTTAGGAATGCATCATGGGAGATCTTTGAGGATTACACAGATATATGCAAGTTTTCTGAGCACAGACACATATAAGAACAAATTTCAAAAGCATCATTCTTGTTTCCTGGTAAATGCTAATCCTCTCAATTTCTCATCTTTGAAATCCTGTAATTTTTAATATTCATAAAGAATAAGCCACTGAAATTCTATAAAAACTAGATTCCCAATTTTAGTATTACTCATGCTTTCTTTTTTCTTGATTTATTTATGAGTCTAAATAGAACACATCCCAAGATCTATGTAGCTTAGCCACGTGGCAGTGCTATGATGAGATGCTGTCTCTGCTATTGCATTTTTTACATTCCTGAAAAAGCCCCAATATAAATTTGTCATTAGTTAAGATCTCTCAAGGAGAGAATCAACCATTACCTATGAGATGCCTTCACATAGTTTGTCAAAAATTGAATTTTTAAAAAATGGAATTTTTTCACAAACTTGTTAAGCCTCTTCACAGTGCTCATTTAATGCTCTGAGTCGATATCAGATGGATGAAATGAGTGTAAGTCTCCAAACTACTAAGTAATAAATAGAACTGATAAATGAGCAAGCAAGAATTTGAACTCAGGCTTGAGTCCATTAGAACCGATCATTATGATGTTCCAGTTACCGGACTCTGATTGCAGCAAGGCTGCAGTGCAAGGTATCAGCCAAAATCAAACAGCATGAACTCTTGCTCACGATAGCATCCACAGCATGTCTTTAAAGTTACTGCAGGAGAGAGAAGAAGCTTGCTCGTAGACCTGCATAATTGCAGTGCAGAAACATGGAGACGCTCAAGGGAAATTTTCAGCCAGTGTGGTACAGGTGTTGTAAATAATTGCATCCCATTTTTTTTTCCTGATGGTTAATTCTGCGAGGATTTCTCTGTTTCTCAGGAGATTAAAAAAAAAAAATGGAACTCTCATTCCTCAAAGTTATGGCTTTGAAAACTATACCCTAATATTTTCTCTATCTTCTATCTTGTCTCACTTCCCTCCACCTCTTACTTGCTTCTCTGGATCATTTCTCCCCCCCAAAAAAAACACACTTGCATAGACTCTACTTTGGGAGTAGTGCAAACTGAGACACCATATGTGTATAATCAAAGCAGAGAGTTCCTGGGCGGTGTAACCAGTTAACATGTTAGCTGAAAGCTTCACTGTTAGCTGAAAGGTTGGTGGTTCAAGTTCACCCATATGCGCTTCAGAAGGAAAGCCTGGTAATCTACCATTGAAAACCCTGTGGAGAGCCGTCTACTTTTACACACGTGGCGTTGTCACGCGGTGAGTCAACTCAGTGGCAATTGGTTTACTGGTTTGGGAGCTGTGTTGATGTAGTTCAGGAATGAAGGTCTGGGTCACCTTCCAGGCAGAGAACCGCGGGCATCTTCTGGCTGAGGGCAAAGGTAATACAGAACAGGTAGTGGAAGAAGGTAGTGCTACCTATGAGTTACAACCACGTGAGATTTGTAATTGTCAATATTTCTTCTTTATACAGTAGTACTCCAGTACTCAACCGCAGCAGTACTCGACATAAGCAGATTTTGACTCGAAATGTCGAGAAATTTTTGCATCAGAAACATCAGAATCCAACCGGATGCACGTGAGTTTTGTAAACAAAAACAGTTCGTGTTTCGGTCACTCAGCTTAGTTAGCATTAGTACGCATTGTTTAAACCTTTTACAGCTGTGTTCCAAGCGTTTGGCTCTAATTTTCTTAATTTTTGTAGCATTTTTAATTGTTTTTAGATGAAAAGCATGGTTCCTAACAAAGAGTTTTTTGAAAAGAATCGTGATAAGGAACTGGTTAACCATGTTATCAATATTGTTGATGATAATTTAGTAAATCCTTTTAGAAAACAGTTAAGGAAATGCCAACAGCAGACCACATGAGAAGATTTTTTTTTTTTTTAGAGAAAGCCGGCCAAAAGGAAGGGGCGTTTTTTATGGAAGGGGATTCCCCTTGCAAACAATGCCTCTCTCTCCATCCCTGCTCTCCACCTCCGTGTCCACAGATGCGATCCTCATCAGTCTCAAGGTAGGGGCCATACTGTAGTTGTTAAAACATTTTTAATGTTGTGTTTCTTACTTAAGTATATTATTAACTCTGAACTTATTTACTTTGAAATTTCTGTGTAATATTTTGTATAAAAGGCAAGGCTAGGGTAAAAACTTGGTGGGCTTTTCCCCAGTTATTTCTTATGGGAAACATAGATTCGGAACTCTACTGCATCGCATATCGACATTCCTTCTAGGACAGATTAACTTTGAGCTCCGGGGTTCTACTCTATGTGCTTATTGAACATCTTTGCTTTGTTTGTGTATAATATACCAGAACAAGTGGATTCTGTGTATTTTCATTTATATGTATGATAGATGTATGATAGATGTATGATGTTAGGTGTGTGATTTCATTAATGTCTGGACATTATATATGGCTAAAGAATTGTGTACAATTGTGTACAAGTGTCAAGTTGACAAGCGGTGGTCAGTGATAGTTAGGGTTTTTGTGCCAACTAGGCCAATAGGAACATGTGGGTGGAGTTTAATCAGGTTGCAAATTGATTGGAGGACAACCGAAATAAAGACAGCCAACAGCCCATCCCCTCTCTTCCTCCCTGGTGATCAGACCAGTGTACTGCTGCTTGAGCTGGTGTGCTGCACTGCCTGTGGGCCAAATCACATGGATCATGTCACTAGAGCTTACGGTTCCTTTGAGACCTGCTTTGCTGCTGTTGCATATATCGGTTGAACTTGAGGCTGGGAGGATCCTGTCAGGGTGCATCGATTGAGTTCCAGATCCCATGAGGGCTTGCTTTGCTAATATCCTGTGCTACTGATTGTTGCAGACCCACCCTACTGTCTGCTGCCTGGGAAAAGATGCCTCTCTTGCTTGAGGGAACTTTCTGCTTCCTTGACCTTGGGCTGGCAGCCCACATAAATTGAAGGACTTCCAGTGTATTAACTGTTCCACAAAAGTTCAACTGAGCCCTATGTAATGCTGTGCGGATTAATATTCCTTCTTGCTGTGTGTATGTATATATATACTAATATTCCTTCTTGCTGTATATATATATATAGTCTCCTGGTTTTGATTCTCTAGAGTACCCTGCCCAACACAAACCCAAAATACCAGAGGGACATAAGAGAGCAATGGGAAGAGTGCGTAACAGCAAAGTGAAGAGTCTGTGAATAATGAGTTAAGCATCCTTGGACCAATCAATCAACATTTTGTTCCCAGTTTCCTCATCAAAAATGATAAAGCTACACAATGTGTAAATTACTACCTTCCAAGAACTTCAATCAAATCATTTTAAAGTCCTTTAAATAAGCAAGAGATGTTTGATTAAACACCAGGTGTAATCTTTACAATTACTGAACTAGATTTAACCAGAAGGATGAAATGCAGTTAGCTCCTCTTTATGCTTGCTCCGTGAGTGCTGGATGGGATCAGTGATACGAGAACACGTTCATTATAACCAGACACTTCTCTGAGGGCGTTTACACCCTTCTTGTCTACCGCAAGAGAATCTGGGAGACCATTCTTTCAGGTACGAATCGCCTAAGAGAATTGCCATTCACCAAAATAAAGAAATGCTACAATGAGATGATATACTAAAGTCAAGCTTAAGGAAAGGTTAACTTTAACAGGTTATTTATTCATTCCTGTTGAGGAAAAACTTGCTGATTATTAGGGCGGCAAAGCAGGGAAAGAGGTGGCATTATTTCTGTAACCTCCTTGTTTTAATCGAGTTTTGTCTAGGGCAGTCTTAGTTCAAATTTAAAATACAGAGGAGGCCTGAGGGACAGCCCGTGGCCTCGTTGTCGTCTAGTTCTCATTAATGCACCCCAAGTGAATAAGATGTTCGGTCTGACCGAAATACGTCTTATTTCAAGAAGGGAAACCCATGATGGACTAGAGAAATTATAATGATCCCGCTAAGGCTACAGCTTTGATGATAAATCTAAAATATGTTTTGTATTATCAGGATTTTACATAGGGATTGTCTTTTCCATTTTGAAATATGGTTGTCTCGTAATAATATTTCTTATACCTTATATTTATTGTGTCCCAATTTTGAATTATCTCTGGGATTTATATCTCTATTTTCAAGTAACTTTCCCCCGTTCCACATCCATATACATACCCAACTGTATACCAAACCTCTCCATGTGAAGACTCCGATTGCATTGACAGCTACACTGCGGTCCAGCCCTGGCGAACCGATCTTTGCTCTGCAAGCCTCTCCTCATCTCGCAGCATTCTTCCTGCTGACAAGCCTCTGCCGGCACCACTACTCTTTGGTGACGTGTGTGTGTGTGTGTGTGTGTGTGTGTGTGTGTGTTACACAAGAACACTGACAAGCCTCTGCCGGCACCACTACTCTTTGGTGACGTGTGTGTGTGTGTGTGTGTGTGTGTGTGTGTGTGTTACACAAGAACACTGTCAGCCTCTCAGGTTGTTGAGAATCTAGTATCCCAGTTGTAGCATGTGCAGGAACCTGTAGATATGTGGGAACCTGAAGAAATGAGACACATTCCAACAATCCGAGCACCAGAACCAGCTCAGGACACACGTCTTCTACAACGATATTAAAGTCCGCATTATCTCTTAAAAAGGCTTTCCCCCTTGATTGCAGCATGCCTTCCATTATTGAAGACACACGGTATTAACAACAACAACAAAAATGTAAGCAGAATAGTATTTGGTCACAAACGGGTTAAATTTTCGGCCATTGAGAGTCCTCCTCACATTCATCTCATTATCCATTTAAGCAGCAAGTTCAAATGCCTTGATCTCTGAAATCTTCAAGTCCTTGCGCTTCTCACCATCCCCACCAAGGCCATTTCAAATGTAAGTTTTTATCATTTATTGCCTGGAAAAATGTAAAATCCAGTCTAGCTCTGTCTCTGTATAACAAAACATTTCCAGAAACATCTTCCTAAAGTAAAAATTGATCTCTATAGTCTTTTCCACATGCCATTCATGTCTACCCTTATTCAGCCTAATTTTTCTTTTCAGGTTAGCTTGTGTTTTCTTGAGTGTGCAAAGGTAGTTGATGGTGAGGATTATAATGAATAATTGAGACTATTGTTGAGATAGTTAAAGTTTATTGTGCCAACCTGGCCCATAAGCACATGTGCGGTTAATTGAAGGGCAGAGAGATAAATGGCTCAGTGAACCTCGCCTTTCTGGTTCTCGGGTCTCTTGCTTTGTGATGGTCAGACCAGGGTGCAGCTAACTTAGTGGAAAGCCTCACTTCCGGCAAGACATCCCCAAGGAGAAGCTGCATGGACCTACCCTGATGCAGCTCTGGGTGCTGGAGCACCCGTGTGGAGACCCCTGCCAGCGCTGAGATGCTTACACACTCACTGATTCTGCTTTCCTCCTGTAGTCGGCATCATTGCGTGTGTTTTGTGAGATGGAGGACTTTGTGGCTTGCTTTCAGACGTATTGGGTGAATGTTGGACTTGTGGGCTTGGGCAGCACTGGGTTGGGATGTTTTCTTGATGTGCACTTACCCTTTATATAAAACTCTCTCTTATACATGAGTTTCTGTGGATTTGTTTCTCCAAAGTACCCAGACTAACACAATTGTGAAGAATGAGAGTTCCGAAGTATTCAATAGGGCTCATGTGAAACCCATATACAGATCGAGTTAACTATTCAAACAGATCCAGGAGATGCTGTGTGGTTTAAAATCACTCTGTTTGCTAAACAAATAATCCAAAAATGTGGACTCCATGAAGAAGAATCTTTGATCCTTGCCCACTCCTTCTCTTTGGTGAAATTAATTACCAGCATTTCCTCAACTAAGGAATATTTTCCTTCAACTCTGTTTCTTTCGCTCATGACTATGCAAAACCAACTCCCCACCTATTCCTTCATGTAAATAGACTCTAAAATTATTTTCAGCTTGGTTCATATAGAAAAAGCAAAGGAGAGACATCACTAATAGTAAAAAATGTATACGCGACAAACGGTTCTGGTGTCCTCTGTATTTCTTATGCTCTGGTTGGTGTACTCAGGGGATTAGCCAAGGTAAACCCTGCATGAAAAGAAAGAGCAAGAGTCTTCCAGTAACCATCTAGCCCACCAGATGGCAGCTGATACCTGACTTTTTTCCTTCACGTTTCTAACCTCTTGGGAAAAGGTCATGATATTTTTCACAACTCACGTTAAGTGAAATAAACTTTCAGACCTGGTCATCTCTAAGACTCTGACCACTGAGGAAATGTGAGAATTCTGAAAGGCATAAAGTAAGTATCTATTAGCATAGATTCTCTGAGGTGGGAGACCCAAGAAAGATGTGCGCTCGGGAGCATGGAGCCATTAGAAAATTCTGGAACTCAGAAACCTCGGGAGAAGGAAAGGCCTGCCCTCTTCGCAGGTTCGCATGTCACATCCTGTCCCTGGCAGCTCTACATAGAAGGAAATAGAAAATTGTGCTGTATAACCTCTCATCTCAAGCAAGGGTCATTATAGCATGGGAACACAAAATATATAGTATGTATTTAAGGTTAAAATATATTAATTCCTCCTCACGAATGTTAAGCAGTTCAGATCTTTTGTTCTTTGCAGACTGAATGGTTGTATCCTTTCTCAATTTCCCATTTATATCTCATCTAAAGGAGCCCTGGTTTATAGTGATTACAAGTTGGGCCACTGACTTCAAGGTCAGCAGTTGAAAACCATCAACTGTTCTGTGGAAGAGAAACTGAGCTTTCTACTCCTGTAAAGACTTGCAGGATCAGAAATTCATACAGGCAGTTCTACCCTGTCCTATGAGTTAGGGTTACAATGAGTCAGAATCAACTAAATGGCAGTGAGTTAGGTTGTTTTTGTTTGTTTATTTGTCTTATCCCATCTAAAAGAAAAAGAAAAATGATTGACATCCTTACAATGTACTATGGAGAATATTTAGTCAGTTGACAAATGCTTTTTTTTTTAATAGTATGAGTCATTCTTAAAAGGAAGGAATACTGATTTCCCAATTTTGTTAAAGAGCACTGAAACACCTAATGTTATTTAAAATATAGAGTGTGCATTTACAAGCACTTATTTATTTTATTCAAAAACTGAAAGCAGTACTTTCCTCCATCACAGTTTTCTTTATTTTCAGCTAACTCCAAGTCTACAAATACACACTATGTTAGTTTAGGACCTTCAAGAAGCATATAATAATGTGATTTGTGTGGCAAGAATTTTATTAATAGAAACTCTAATGAAAGGGAAAGGAAACTAGAATAAGGTTGTGGACCTTTCCGAGCACGACACAATGCTGACGCTGTGAATAGAGAGACCAAGGAAGGAAGATTGGGTGGGAAGAGCTGCACACTGAGATGCAGCTCTTGAAAGTCTCAGCAAGACAGACGAGCAGGCCTCAAGAAAACGTGTCAGGAAAAGGAATCCTGTCTTGAACAGATACAGCCCAGATAGAATATTTTCAAGAAATCCAAGGTGTGCCAACTGAAGGTTGTCGGCAACTACAGCGAGTTCTCTTGTTGGGAGATGTGACCATGAGGTGAGCTGTAGTCTAGCTCACACTGCCAATGATCTCAAGACGGAAACTAGAACTCCTCACCTCCCTTCTCCATTGCTGTTGTTCGTTGCGATTAAGTCAATCCTGACTCATGACGACTCCGGGCATGCAGTAAACTGCTCCGGCGCGTTCTCGAGGCTGAGATCTTTAGCATACAGATTGAATTCCCCTACTCTCACCTGTAACCTCAGCAAGTATTTTACCTGGTGATATCATCCAAACCTTCATTCCAGAGGGAATCCAATTATTGGCAGCCAAGCCAAGATTTCGTATAGCATGTATCGATTTCTTAAGAACTCCAACTCTGATGACTTCTACAGCCAGCCCTGGATTTCAGGAGAGGAACCACTGACCTCAGTGATGCTCGGACCCTTTCCTCAGCACCTCGATAATCATTTTGGTGATTGCTGTGTTCCTTGGGTCCTGCTATGGAACATAACTCTCTGATGGGCCTTCGGATCTCATAGCCCTCTGTGCACACTCCCTGCCCTTCACCCCTTTCTTTCCTCCTTCTTCGCCATTTTCAAAGCAACTTTGCTTAAAGATGGTCATCATCTTTTTCTTAAGCTTCTAAGAGCTTTCTTAGCAGTGAATTCTCTCTCTCCCTTAGATACCGTATCAAGGTGTTAAGTCCAATGTCCTGAGAAAGTGCCTGGAGTCAATGAATTCTTGCTTATCCAGCCTATGTTCTGTCCATTTTGATCACTATTGAAATCCAGTGCAGAGCCCTTCTCCTGACTCCTGCAGATCTGTGCCACCTAATTTGTACACATTGCTCAGAGAAATCATGTATTTCTTCTCTTCTCAGGCCATTCTCAGGAAACTTCTGATGAGATTAAATCAAACACCCTGGTGACTGGTGATGATGTTGTATTGCTAACCACAGGTTGACAAATCAAAGCCGTCTGCAGCTACTGGGGGAAAAGACAAGGCTATTTGCTCCAGTAGAGATTACAAAACCTTGGAAACCCTAGATAGGGTCGCTCTAGGTCTAAATGACTTCCATAGTTGTGGGTTCAACAGCCTGTGTAGCTTTATCATTTTTGATGAGGAAACTGGGAACAAAATGTTGATTGATTGGTCCAACGATATTTTCAATTATTCATTATAATCCTCACCATCCACTACCTGCCGGCCAGCAGAGGAGCTGCCTTGTTGGAGAAAGGCCGCGTAGTGTCTTTCCATGTAGGAGAAATGCTAACCTTCACTCAGGAGAGCCAGTGAATTTGAAAGCTTAAGGAATTTGAGGTTTGGGATATATGCCAAGCCCAAATACCTCAAAGGCATTATTCCTCAAAGGCATTATTAAGGACTTAATTGTGTTCTCAATTCCAATCCCTGTAGATGTGCAGGCAGTCCCTGGATTACAGATGTAAAATGTACATGTAACCTGTAACTATGAGCCAACCCTTCAAAACGATTGCAAAGAGGCTTCCTCCAGGAAGAACTCGAGGCCCACAGTTCTTGCCCACACCCTTTGTTTTCCCGGGTCTGCTGGCTACTCGGTCTCTAGGCTTTGAGGCAGTGGAGGGTGGAGCTATTTGGGGTCAGTCCTTTGCTCTTCTCCTCATCGGTTCCATTCCAGAAGCGTTTACATGTGCCTCCCTGAGCCTGGCTGGTGGGTGAAAAGAGGGAATCCAATGAGGCTGAAAATTTCAGGATAGCAAACCGGCACTAACTTTTGACATGCATCAAACATTGTTGTTATTATTGTTGTACTCTTATGTCAAAGATATTTTAGTGCATCAATAAGTTATTTTCTAATACTTTTTATGCCTGGGAAGGTATGCAGTATATTATATACTAGGGCAAATATTTGACTAACATTAGATAAAAATTATACCTAGGGGTTACACAAAAATCAATTTGATGACAGATTTTCCTAATCCAGGGACTGCCTATAATCTTGTTTGGATAAGGTTTTCTTCTTATGCTAATGAGGCATATCAATTTAATGTCCTGATGCTAATCATTTCCAACTTATAAAAAAGAAAACACAGACAAAGAAGCCAGTACTAATTCAGGGAAGCGGATGGCATCAGGATTCTTTACAAGCCAAAGAACCAAAGAACATTGATACCTACAGGCAAGGTGCTGACAGCTTTTAAATCAGTAGTCTCCAGGACTGTGAGAAAATTAATTTCTGTTCTTTAAAACCACCCGCTTGCAATATTTTTGTTACAGAAGCACTGGGACACTACGGTAGACATCTCCCCTATTTACCAAGATTATATTTCAGGCCCCAGGCTTTCCCAACCACGGTCCTCACTGTAGCACAAACAGCCCTGTCTTCCCAAAGGATTTTAGTGTGATTGGAGTTCTGTGACTCAGCTTCATATCCTGAATGTGGTCTATCTGTCTCTATTCTTCTGAAGAAGCAGATGTAATTCACGAACTACATCCTCGAGCACCCACACTTAAATCTTTACAGGTGTGTCAGCCACCTTCAGATTCAATATCCTTCTGCAAGGCAGCAGTATAATGTATGAATGTTTAGTCAAATTCTATCACTCTTGAGGGCTTTTTTACCTCTTCTCCACACCCTCTAATGACTCTAGCAAGAAATTCCCCTCTACTGGGGTAGCCTTGATAGCCTCACCATACGTGATACAGGTTTGAAAATATCTCAGACAGACTGATGGTGAGCCTCTGGGTAAAATTTTCTGGTGAAGGAGCCCCAGACTGAGCATAAGTGGCCCACCTCTAAAATGCCCCGGGTGCTCTGTCAATACTGGTAGCAGGACAGGAATAGCAAGCACTGGTTGTGAGTGCCACAGTGAATCCACAGGCGTGACAGCTGTCCAAGTCGTCCGTCAAATGTGTTGTCTGCATCAGATTCTTTGGAAAGGAGATCTTGTAGGGAGCATACCTCGCTGCCACATCCACCGTGACAGCCACCATACAAGTTTTCTCTGCTTGTTCCACTTCCAGATAGCTCCCTGAAGCAGATGTCTTAAAAGCAAATGTCTCGAGGCAGCCAGCAGCAATCATGTAATTACAACAGTGAAACAGAGAGCACGTATTTCTAAAATGGGCACAGACTGTTCAGCTCTAGCTAACGGTAGATCCCGGAAATGTGGCGTGAGTGTTGCCAGAGCTTCCACTTCCTCTCTCAAGAGAAGACAGATTTAAGTCATCAAATATGTTAATAAGAAAAAATGTTAGGCTGCGTTGACTAGAGAAACAAATCCAGTGACATTCATATATGTATAGAAAGGGATTTATATCAAGAAGTAATTAAATATCAAGGAAGCATCCTAGCCCAATCCAACTCAGGTCCATTACAATACTAGTCCATAAGTCTCTCTTCAAACTCACAGACACCTGTAGTGATGCAGACTACAGGAAGATCACATGTCAAAGTCATGAGGACTGAAGGTCAGTTGAAAAAAAATGGCAGGGCTCCAGTGCTAGAGGTCCGGGTCAGTGCCAGAGTCAGAAGGCGGTTCTCAGGGTCTTCCTTATGAAAAGGCCGCCCCCCAAGGAGGCACCATGAAACTGTGATCTGCTTGGCAACACTGTCATACATCTTCAAGTAAACATAAAATCATATAACGATCACAGAAAAGTTAGTAAAAGAATTGTAATTTTAAAATAATAAGTTAACATCAATAATTAAGTCTTCATGCAAGCTTTTCTGTACATGTTTGTTTTGAAGTCAGTTATAAGATTTTTCACAAATTATTTATTAGTGATAGAGAATCAAAACTATGTGTATTTTTATTCTTTTTTAAAAAAGGTTTTTTTCTGAATAGAATTGCAAAACAAATTTTTTAATTGATAGCAAAATAATGTTGGGTCTAAAGCACGTCCACGAATTGTTAATGCAAAGGAATATAAAAGAACGAAATTCTAAAATGAGACAAGACAGTTTTAGGTGAAAAGAACCTTCCTATTTTAGGGTATTTGTTAAATTTGAACATAGACTGGCAACAACTTTTCATAATGTGAGGAACTCTGGCGGGATAAAGAAGACAATAAGGGTTTTTAATGCCATTTCCTTTGGCATAAGGTCTATAATGTGGGAGCATGCCATATTGAAGTTAGCTCTCTCCATCTTCTGGTGGTACCCCCTGCAGGACTATGGCTGATGTCATGGATACTGTGTTAGGTTGAGTACCAAATTGTGTTAGGTTGGGTTGTCTAGAGAAACAAAACCAGTGATATCCATATATGTATAGGAAAGAACATTTTATCTAGAAGTAATTTTATATCCATAAGACATACCAGCCCAATCCAACTTAGTTAAGTTCATGGCTCTGAGCTCTCTTCAAACTCATGGAGCCAAAGGCCAATGACTCAGAAAGGTGAAGCAAGAAGCAGGGAGATCCCAAGTGGGTTGATGCAGAGTCCAATGGCTCTGAGATCAATAGGAAGAGAGCAGGGCAATAGTTCTGCTCCCAGGGTTGGCTCCCAGAGTCAGCAGCCCACATGGGGCTGGCCCCAGAGGCAGACATAGTGTCCTAGCAACCTAGAGAGCCAATGCACAAAGGGAGGAGAAGTTCCCAGTGTCCCAGTTCTAGAGAGTCACTGAGTTTTACTGGTGATTCTCTGGGGTGCTTGGGGACACTGTGTAACTCAGAACGCTGGAACGATGGTCGTATGCTTTCCCACATTCCAAGATGCCCTGTGTACACTGAGGACACAGCTGCATAAGATAAGATTAATCCCAAGGAATTGTTTGTTCTTAGAGCAATTGTATCATGATGTTATTGTATCACTATGCAAGCTATGCACCCTTGCCTCATTATATATAAAGCTGTACTTTAGAAAGAAAATTTGCCTTTGGATCCTCAGTCCACTGGCCACTCTTATTCTTCATGTCATCACTCACTGCAGGTCCACACTGCTGGACGGTAACACCAGTTATCCAAAGGTCACACCCACAAGGAGGCATCACTAGGCTGTGACCAGACTTATAAGTTGGATTCCACCCTACGCTTTCTCCCAGGTGCATGTTGACATATAATCGGACTGCTACAGCTACATTACTAGGGGCTGAACTGGAAAGATAAGGAACATATCACAAAAGTGATTTGTTCATAGAAGGAAGACGTTTTAATAAACTCAAGAAAGCTCTTTCTATCAAGACATTTAAAACAAGAGAGTTAATGAAAACTAACTATAGTTGCAACCCAGTACTAATCCAGCTCAGCATGTGATTAGATCCAAATAATCAAACCTCGCTGTAACTTCCAAATAAAGGGGTCTCTTAGAAGAAAAATAACATCTACTTCAGTATCAATGATTCTTCTATACCCATGTCCTGACTAACAATAATAAATCATAAAATTAAACCTATAATCAAGAAAAAATGGTTAATAAAAGTAGACCAGATGTTAGAAATATCAGGAAAATGACTTTAAATTATCTCTTATAACAATGTTTAAAAATAAAGAACATGACTAAATTGAATAAAAAAATGAAAACTTTAATAGAAACATGGAACATTTTAAAAGACCAGATAGTGGAAATAGTAATATCTGAAATAAAAGTGGGGGGACATTAACATCAGAAGAAGCAAAGCAGCATAAATTATGAGTAAACTGGAACTAGATCATAGAATCAGAGAAAGATGATTAAAGAGTAATTTATAGCAGATGAAGTATTCGCTCGCTCACTTTTATTGTTTGCTTGACGAAGGTGAAAAGAGGAAAGCTGCACTTCATTGCCAGATAGTTGGTATCATTAGCCAAATCCAATTAGTGTGAAATAAAAGCAAGCAGCTATAAAGACCAAACTCACTGCCAGTGGGTCAATGCCAAGTCATAGTGACCTTCTAGGCAAGGCTAAAGCTGCCACTGTGGATTTCCAAGATTGTAACTCTTTATGGAGTAAAAAGCCCCATCTTCATCCCACAGAGAGGCTGGTGGTTTTGAACTGCTGAACTTGCAGTTACAGCCAAGCGTAAAGCCTTTGCACCACCAGAGCTCCACATGTAGCCATGATAATATAACCAAGCAAACAAGCAAACAAACAAGAACTTTTGAGAACTTTTGGTAAAAACTGGTCCGCATACAACTATACTATTTCCGGTATCAACTCTGGCACTACCTCGCTTTTCAAACTCCTCCTTTTGGGTTCCCTGCTGTTGGTGGTGGTTTCCATCTAGTCAGGCCAACGTACAGAGACCTGATGCACAACAGAACCAAACACCACCCAGTTCCATGCCATCCTCACAATTGCTGTTCGCCTTGAACCCACTGTGGTAGCCCATGCCTCAGTCCATCTCTCTCATCCAGAGTCTTCCTCCCTTTCTCGGCCCTTCGACTTTACCAAGCATGATGCCCTTTTCCAGAGACTGGTCTCTCCTGATAGTATGTCTATAGCCAAAGTATGTGAGACAAGTCTCGATATTCTGACTTCTAAGGAGCACTCTGGTTATACTTCTCTGCTCGAAAAGGCAACATTCAAATATAGTCACACTGGTTCTAGCTCTTTTTCATAATAGCCTTTCTTTTTCTTAGCATTTTAAAGAGTGAATATCTTCTCTACCTCCTATCTTATTTCAGAACATTGTCTGAGCTGAGTAAGGAGAGTTGAGAAATATCCAGAATGAGAAAAAAAGAGAAAAAACAAATACTGTTGTTTATCTGAACTCTAGTGGCTAGATAAGAAATCTATCTGCTGGTCAGGTGATTTTCATTCCTTGATAATCAACAAAATTGAAAGATAGTCTAATAAAAGCAGCACATCTTTAAAAGAATTGCTATCATTCATCATGATATGATTTTATTACTTAAAATTGAGTGGCATTTTTGAGTCACCCCAGCATTCCCTATACCACCTTGTCTTGTCTCTGTTATTATCAGCATATGCCCATTCCTGTGCTTCACAGCTGGGAAACCCAACAGAAAACATTGAAAATCAAATCTCACTAAGGTGGTAAGGATAAGATCATATTAGTATAAAGCCAAAAATACAAATAATGCATAAGAGGGTGAAGAACCCATCAACATTCAAAGAGCCAGGGAAGAAATTCCAGTCATGGAACAGCTAAGAGACACTTGCACCCAGTCCAAATTCAGGTCATGTCTATAGGGAGGTCAACTGGTCAAGTATCGAGTTCAATCCAGCATAATCAAGATGACAGTGGTCTCTGTCTGATAGGAAGGCTGTTTTTCATTCTTGCCTTTGGCCAGAGCAGATCTGCCAGCAGCTCAGGCTGACTAGATATTTGAAGATGGGTTTTAGGCTCCCACTGTCCTGCATAGCTTTCTCCAAATTGAGTGTTCATAATGTTAGCTCTGATACTTTTCTTTTCACCATATTCTAATTTTGTAATTGTCATCTTTGGATCACACTAGCTGATGTACATTCTCCATGCGGAATTAGTTGACTCCTTGCTTAGATGGCTACTTGTTTGCATACAAGCCTTTAAGACCCCAGACCAAGTGTCCTCAAACGATGGCCCGCGGGCCACATGTTGCGGCCCACCAGCCACATGCGGCCCACCGAGGACATTTATCCGGCCTGCCGGGTGTTTTTGCCCCATTTTGTTTTTTTACTTTAAAATAAGATATGTGCAGTGTGCATAGGAATTTGTTCATAGTTTTTTTAAAAACTATAGTCTGGCCCTCCAATGGGTCTGAGGGACAGTGAACTGGCCCCCTGTTTAAAAAGTTTGAGGAGTCCTGCCCCAGACACTATTCTGGTTGATAGCCTAGCCCCATCGGCTTTCTTCATCACACTTTCCTGTAGCACCCTTGTCTTCAGTGATCATTTCATGAAGGTTGAATATTGACCAGGGCCATGACATAAGAATTACCTGTTCTTAAATTGGACCTAGGATTTGGTGCAAGCCCAGAACTCATTCCTATATCTATGCTTTTTTTAAATTTGCTGTAACTTGGGAATTAATACATATGTCATATCATTCCATAGTTCAATCATACCAAACATAATTGTATAACTGCTTCCATAATCACTTTCTAAACATACTTTTCCTTCCTGGACTTCTTGATATCATTTCCTTCTTATCTTCCCCACAACTTCTATATCGCCCCTCCCCCAAAACCCTTTTTATGTTTTCTCAGCCCCTGTCCTGAAGCAGACTGGCCACTTGCTGGTGATAAGAGAGTCCTTTTACAGGGTCTAAGACAAAATGATGGATGGGCTGTATTCTAATTGTCCCTGTGTAAAACACCATCAATTGTTTTGTTCTTCCACTCTCCTTCCAAAGGGTTGGGGACATTGCTTAGGCACAAATAAGCAAAATTTTTAAACTCATTGAGCTAAATTATATCTAAGATCATTTCTAGGACTATCGTATTCCATCCTATGGAATATGAAAAATGTAGCAATGATATTTGCTACTGTTCACCTATAGATTTTTCAACTAAAGAATTATTCTTTTTTACCCTTCAAAACCATTTTATTCGGATTTAATACAGATATCATATTCCATCATTCAATCACATCATGCAATAGTGTGCAATTGCTACCACAGTCAGTTTCAAACATTATTTTCCTTCCTGACCTCCTAGACATCAGGTCCCTTTTACATCCCCCACCACCACCACTGTACCCCCAGAAACCCTTAATCTACTGATGTCCCTATAGGTTCATCCATCCTGGGTTCTTCAATGATGAGCTGTTAGCAAAAAGCAAACTGTCATAGGATGTATGTTTTCAGCGTGTGACACATTATATTCAACAAATTTTGATGGTACAGTGTTGACAAAACTCGTGTTGAGAATTACAAAAAATTAAAGGCCTAATTGGAGCTCTCAAAAGCAGCCTTTAGGAGTGTTGGAGAAAGTGAAGCTGGTTGCTCTGGAACTAAGTTGTTTAAAATTCTAATGCAGCTAAGCCACATTATCTACTTCTCTATTTTTTGCCTCCCTTATCCTTTCTAGAGTTTCCCTCAGGAAAATCTAAAAGTAAATATTCTCAATATTTGCATTCCATGGAAGCCAGTAAATTCAATCAGTTTTTTAAATGTCCAGGTTTTTTAATATTTTGTTTGCTTGTAATATTTGCCTACCTGTAACAGGTAAACATTTCCCACATTCCAAACCTTTAAACAGGTTGGAAACAGTGACTAGTTTTAGAGGAAAAGAGAAACCCACCTCTTTTGTCCTAAACAAATGCCATGTTTTTCATCGTATTGTTCAATGAACAATATTGTAATATGATTTTTACATGTTTTACTTGTGAAAAGAAAACATTTGTGAGCAGTGTATTTTTGCAAAGCACGGTTTCACAAATCACAGAAGAGATGAACGTCTGAGAGTTTAACTTAAATTATAATTTACTTTCTTTGTGCTCTTAAGTGTTTAATATAAAGTCAACCATTTAGATCACTCAATTATATTTGCCATATTTTCCTCAAGTTTTTATTGCTTTTGTTAATTTGATTTTTTGAAGTCTGTGGTGTCTGCTTTTAACAAAGGAGTTTACATTACAATGAAACCATACTATCAAAGGAATTCAAAGGCTAGGATGTTTGTGATATCCAATCATATGTGCCCAGAGCTCTCGTCAATCATAAAATGCATGAGATCTATAATTCCAGCATTGATGCATGACTGTGGACGTTCGGAGATTAAAAGGCCTCCGGGTAGTGCTGAGTTCATTATAGAAAGCTGACAGTGCTTCTTTAACCAGATAAAAGGAATATAATTATTGACCTCTCGAGGAGACAGCTGTGTCTACTTTGAATGTTATAGGTGTGATGTTTGGGTTCAGATTTTTTTTTAATAACATCTCTGCCTACTAATTCAGCATGGTAAAAATCAATCTATTTCAGCTATCTTTTCAAAAACCAATCACCTTAGAAAAATGTGTGTGTGACTCTCTCTCTTTTTATATTTCCTTATCACAAAATAAATATGAACTGCCTCTTCAAAGGCTACTCCAGACCGATGTCAGAATTTCAAAGACTTTTATTCATTTGTGTTATTATACCATCAAAGCTGTAACTATGGTGCTTCACTGGCTTTTATATAAAATGCTGAGAACAGAATTGAAGCCCCTGAGAAATGCTGACTTTTATTTCTGTTGTTTATAGAGACATTTAAAGAAAAATAATCATGTAAGTTTTAAATGAATGCTTTTTGCTTTCTTTCCCCATTCAACACCCTCCCCCCCTCCTTTTGAAGGAAAGTCTCATAGAATCAAAAACTGAGTGCCCGATAAAAACATCGTTATTTAATAAATATATCCTTTGCTCAAGGAAACCAAATTGTTTTGATGGTTGGTGGTTACATAATCTGGTGTCAATTTGGGACTTGAGAGGATTAAGAATAAAGGGGTGGAGTCTAGTCTGTGACTCAGGTCATAGCCAATGAAGCCTCTGTGTGGACATGGCCTTCTCCTGAGAATTCTGGTATTTCCTCCTTGGAGGCAGGAGACACCTCTCTCTTTGCTCACTCCCTGGGAGACATTGCAGCTGACAAGACACATGGAACTGCACTAGTGCCCTGAACTGGAGAAGGACATAGACCAACCCTGACGCAGCTCTGGGACCTGAGGTAGCCACACTGTCAGCACGGAGATGTTTACAATGCCACTGGACCCAAAGATTTTCTACCCACTGGCCTGTGATCCTCTGGCATTCGGTGTCATTGCATATATTTGGTGAGTCTGAAGAGGATTTAATATATTGGTATCAGACATATGGGCTAAGATTGGAGTTTCCAGACTGAGACATACTGAGAAGAATGAATGGCAACTCACTTCTGAAAACATATCCATTTTATTAATTCACCTTATAAATAACAGAGGAACACTATCTGATATATATATGTATATATCTCACCAGAAGATAAGTCCCTCATGTTGAAAGGCATTCAAACAACCGCTGGGAAAGAGTTGCTTCCTCAAAGGAGAATCAGCTTTAATGACACGGATGTAGCAGAGCTTTCAGGAGATTAATTTGCTGATGTGACATAACTCAAAATGAAAAACAGCTGCAAACAGCCATCAGTAATCAGAATGTGCAATGTATGAAGCCTAAATCCAGAAAAATCAGTGATCGTCAAAATGAAATGGAACACATAATGAGTAATATCTTAGGCATTGGTGAGCTGAAATGTCCATTGTGAATTGGACAATAATATGGTACATAAGCAAATGTGGTGAAGAAAGCTGATGGTGCCAAGCTGTCAAATTACACAGAATCTGGAGTCTCACATGCTGGAAGATAAACAAGGGGCCATCTGACTGAGAAACAACAAAGCCCACGTGGAAGAAGCACACCAGCCTGTAAGTTCAAGTTGAAGCTGAAGAAAATTAAAACTAGTCCATCCATGAGAGTCCATCCATGTACCCTTGAGTATAGTCTACCCCTTGAGACCATCTTAAGAAAAGATTTGACACATTGCACATTAGTAACCAAAGCCCAGGTGAGTGGTCAGATCTTACATGGAAAAAGTCATAAAAAAGACAAGAGAGAGAAAATGAAAGACCGAAATGATATCAGAAGAGACTTGCTGAGATTTGCTTTTGAACGTAGATTAGCTAAAGTGAATGGAGGATGTAATAAAGTTTAAAAAAAATCTTAAGAGAAGATGTTAGCATCTCGAGAAGACAAACAAAAGGATTACCATGATATGTGCGAAGACCTGGAGTTAGGAAGCTAAATGGGAAACACATGCTCGATATTTCTCAAGCTGAAGGAATTGAAAGGGAAAGAGGAGCCTTGAGATGCAATATTGAAGGTTTCTGTGGATAAAATATTGAACAACGCGGACAGGACCAAAAGAAGATGGAAAGAATGCAAAGACATGGTCTGAAAAGGAGTGGGTTGCTGCTCCACCATTTCAGGAGGAAGCATCTGATCGTGAGTGAATGCAGTGCACGCTGCCCTGGCAGGCCTTCGTGGAAAACAAGGCTTTAACACGTTCACTGCATCAGCAGATGCAGTGCTGCGGGAACCTTCTCCTTTATGCCAAGAAATGTGGACAGCTATCTGGCCAGCCAGTTAGAGGATATCCGTATCTGTCCCCATTTAAAAAGGAAAAAAAGGTGATCCAAAAGTATTTGGAAATAATCTACCAATATTATTAATATAACATGCACGTAAATTTTTACTGCAGATAATTCAAAAAGGTTGCAGCAATACATTGGCATAGAACTTTCAGAAATTCAAGCTAGATTCATAAGAGAAATGAGGGATATTATTAACAATAAAAAACACATGTTGGCTATAAACAGAGAATACTAGAAATATGCTTACCTGTATTTCGTTGACTACGCCAAAGCATACTTATTTAATATATATACTGAACAAATAATCCAAGAAGCTAAACTGTATGACGAAGAATGCAGCATCAGGATTGGAGCTTCTTTAACAACCTGTGGTATATAGATGACAACCTTTCTCACTGGAAGGGAGATTGGAAGTACTTACTGATATAAAGCAAAGACTGTGTATGTCATACACTCTATATGTATTATGATTCAACATAACAAAACAAAAATCATCATTCTAGACCAGTAAACAACTGTATTATAAGCCAAAACTTTTTTTTGGAAATTTTAAAGAAAATTATTTCAGTTGGATCCACAATCAATGCCCATGGAAACAGAAGTCAAGAACCTTAGTAATTTATTGCATTGAGCCAATCTGTAGCATGAGAACTCTTTGTGTTAAAAGCAAAGATGCCACTTGGAAGGCTAAGGTGTACCTGGCACAAGTCATGGTATTTTCATCATCCTCGTTGTCATCTGATAGCTGGACAATGAAGAAGGAAGACTAAAGAAGGTTTCAGTTATGGTGTTGTTGGGTAAGAATCTTAAATATACCGTGGGCTGACATCAAGACAACTATGTCTTGGAAGGAGTGCAGCCCGAGGCTTCATGAAAGCAAGGATGGTGACGTTTCGTTTCACACACTCTGAATATGTCATCAGCAGAACCAGTGTGGAGAGACAACACCATGCTTGGTAAAACAGATTGTCTGAAAAATGATGCAGACTCTCAGTAAGGTCGATTGACGCTGCGGCTTCATCCATGGGCAGAAAGATAGGAACGATTATAAGGATGGCAGAGAACCAGGCAGTGTGGGGTATGGTTGTGCACTGGTTGTTATGAGTTAGAACCAATCTGAAGATAACTAACAATAACAACAACATGATTTCTCACTAGAAGGCCTGGTAGTGCAGCAGTTTAAGCTTCCAGCTGCTACCCAAAAGGTCAGCAGTTCAAATCCACCATGAGCCATTTGAGAGAGATGTCAGCCTGGTTCCACCATGAGCCATTTGAGAGAGGTGTCAGCCTGGTTCCATAAAGATGAAACTTAAAACCCAAATCCATTGTTGCTGAGTTGATTCCGATTCATGGGGATCCTCTAGGCCAGAGTAGGACAGCCACATAGAGTTTCCAAGCCTGTAATCTTTATGGAAGCAGACTGCTATATCGTTCTCCTGTGGAGCAGGAAATTTCAACCACTGTGGATTTGAACCGCTGACCTTTAGGTTAGTAACTTATCACATAATGACTGCATCATAAGGATGACTTTCCATAGATTTTACTGCTTTTGAAACTCTGTGGGTCAGCTCACTCTATCTTATAGGATCTCTAATCAACAGAACTGACGCCACAGCAATAAGTTTGGGTTTTATAGGAGAGTCAGACACAAGAGGAAGGATACAGTCAGGATTCTGGGAGATTGGTGCAAGAAAAGATCAGAGGATGTGCAGAGAGATATGGAGAGGAGGAGTAGAGGGTCTTTTCCCTCCATCTTCTCCTGCACCCGTTTCCCAAGCTGGGTCCTTGAAAGAAGTTTCAAGAAACTTCCAGATTTCTGGAAAAACTGCCATGTAACTGGACCAAGCCAAAGCAAAACCAAATCTCAGCCATTGAGTACACTCTGGCTCTTAACGACCCTATAAAGCAGAGTATCCCTGCACCTGTATGTTTCCAAGACTAAATCTATAGGAGTAGAATGCCTCCTCTCTCTCCCACAGAATGTCCTGGTGATTCCGAACTGCTGACCTTGTAGTTAGCAGCCCAACACTTGCCAGAGTTGGTACCCCGCTTTCCAAAGCCCCAGTCAATAACCAAACTCAGAGCAAACTCACTGTCGCCGAGTCATGGGGACACATAGAGACGCTATAGGGCAGGGTAGAACTGCCCCTGTGGGTGTCTTTCCAAGGCTATAACTGTTTATGGGAGTAGAAATTTCTGTCTTTCTCCCACAGGGAGGTTGATGGTTTTGAACTGCTGACCTTACCAGTTAGCGGCCCAAGGGTAACCACTATCCCCACTCAGAAATTGCCAGCAGATACTTTGGCAGAGTCAGATAATTGCCACTAGGTGGGGCCAAAATACAGCAAATCTTGGACGTATTTGTCTCACAGCCAGATTCCCGGAACCCAGTCACAGAGTGGTAGCAGTGGTTCATTTCATCAAGCTCATGACATTGTTTCTGGAGCCCACCTTTTTCATTCACTGGGTCTATGTAGTTGGAAAAAATAAGTGACACACAAGAATGAATTCAGGGCAAATTACGATTGAATGCTTTCTCTAAATATGTGCCATTGAACACTTACCTTTTGAGATAAGTATATACTATATTTCCCAGTTTGGAGATTCAAATTACAAAAAGTGTATTAAAGACCTTTAGGATTCTAAAATGAATTCTAAAAGTGCTTTTCAACTCTTCTAAATCTTTATATAATCAAGTTTTACTGATTAACATCTTCAATACCAATTTCTACAGAAAAGTATTTAAGATAATACAAAGACACATATTAAAAGTTATAACCATTTAAAGGCAAGAAAGAGCTCTGTAGCCTGTGTAAGTGAGAGAGTTATCCAATGTCTAACTTTCCTCACATTTCTACCCTTCTATGGAGCAAGAGAGACTTTGTCATATCTACTGAATATCCAGGTCAAAACACCTAATTTTTTTAATAGCAACTTTACTAGTTGTGAGGATATGAGAAAAATATTATTGTCACATTATCACAGAGTAAAGCCTTAAAGATTCCCTCTTAGACATTAGATTTCCCTCTGTCCCTTCTAAGGTTCTTATCCCAACCTGGTCACTTAATTTCTTCTCTTATATTTTCTCCACAAAACTTCTAATAAGCACTCATAATTGTGCTGAGTAGCCCCACTCCTCCTTCAGCTTGCTTAACATACTCTAGAAAATTAAAAAATCAGCAATTGCATAGACAGTGGACAGATTCTCAATCAAGCACTGTCAAGCTTCCATTTTCTCTACAAACTGATTGTCAAAGCAGCTGCTTTAAAGGTCACTTCTTAGCGATAACAAAAGAATTATTACTAAAAACAAAAAAGATGCCTTCCATATTTAAATATATATTTATGGGAAAAGTCTCTGCCTTTTAACCTGAAGACCAGGACACCACCACCACCACCACCACCATCACCCCCTGCTCCCGCTAAATGGGTCTATTTGAGAGAAAAAAGACTGAGCTGATGAGGAGAGCAGAATTCAGGCATGATCAAAAAGTGTGTGGAAGATTTCCATTATCTTTTAATTCTACTTAACACCACCTTTTTGAAGCCCTATGTGTTAGTCCGGGTAGACTAGAGAACCAAATCCATAAACACGCATATATGTATAAGAAAGAGTTTTATATACAAGAACAATTGAATATTGAGGAAACATCTCAGCCCAGTCCAGATCAAGTTCATAAGTCTGATTTTAGCCCATGTGTCCTATACCAGTCTATAAGTTCCTCTTCAGACGCACGCAACACATGCAATGGCTCTGAGTGCAGGAAGATCACAAGCCAGTGGGTGGAAAGTCTTGTGGATCCAGTGGCAGTGGAAGCATCTTTGCACCGACAGGGGTCTCTACATGGCTTCTCCAGCCCCAGGGCTCTTGCATAGCTCCATGTGTCTTCTAAACAGGAATGTATGGCAGGGAGTGTGCATATGTCCGCCTACCAGCAAGCTATTTATCTCCTTAGCGCCTCCAAATGAAGTCATTAAGCTGTGACCTGACTGATGGGCTAACCTCCACCCTATTCGCTCTTAAGTCTCAATGGACAACAGATTATGTAACTACCACACCCTACTTAATACTATTACAACTATTTAGCAAACACTCATATATACCATGATATGTTAGACATTATTACAAAATGCTTTACCAACTATTATAAAACAATCCAGAAAAGGTTTTCCTACAAACAGAAACATTCTTCGATGGTGACTAGAAAATTACCAGAAATGGGAACTAGGCATTAACTTAGGTGTCGGAAAGACAGTTTACCATAATGTGGAGTTTATCACAATAAGCCGATAGAAAAGGGAAACAGAGAGGAGCGTTACAGTACACAACCCTGCACCAGCACTATAACAATCAACAATCTACAAATGGATATATAGGCTGGCACACAAGCTAAAAGGGATGCACATTGAAACTGAATCCTTGGCCACATATCAATGATATGGAGGACATTTCTACATTCTTTTTATATGTGCTATCAACGTAGCCATGTGTATGATATAAAAAACAGGGGGACAAAGGACAAAGTTATAAAATTTCCTAACCACAACCCAGCACCCTGAGGGAATGAGTCAGTGGATGTGGGGGCATAGCACCACAGGCTCCGGGAGAGCTAGTTCAATGCCATACCGTGGTCACTCTGGCCGAATCCTAACGTGCTGTGTACTAACTGGAGTCTTAAATGTCAGTGAATGATCATCTAAGATGCAACGATTCGTGTCTGCCCAACCAGGAGAAGAAAGAGACACAAGGAAATAGTTAATCCACAGATCTGATGGCCCATATGAACAATAACCTCCCGACCACGAGGCCAGAATGAGCTGGTGTCTGACTGCCACAACTGACTGTCTAGAACAGAATGGGAGAGAAATGTAGACCAAAACTCAAAATCTTAAAAAGACCAGATTTACGAGTCTGATGGAGACTAGTGGCACCCACAAAGCCTTTAAACACCCTTCAACCCTGGAACCAAATGCATCCGTGGGAATCGGCTTACAGACAAACAGACAGGCCTGTCAATGTGAACAATCACACTCCTGAGGAAGGTGCTTCTTAGCATAGTCAACCACACAGCCCAGAAGGCCAAAAGGGGCAAGAAAAAAATGGTGGATGAAAATTGGAAACCCAAGGAGGAAGCAGAAAGTGATCATTTTAAAATGTAAATTCTCGCTCTCTACTCACGGTCCCCTTGACCTCTCTGACTTTTATCTCTGACCACCCTCTTCTAATGCTGCCCTGGCCCCCATAGAGTTGCCTCAAACACATTAGAAACTTACCACTGACCAGTTCTTCTTTCTTACACACTCTTCCTACAAGTATGAGAAATGCTCACTCTGTTCTTTTCCCATCTGGGATCTCCTCGAGGTTTGACCAGGTAGCAGCCCTCTCCCTTTTTACCTGCTCCATATTTCCATGGTTCTAATACCTTCAAACCCACTATTTGGTTTGCAGGCTTATTGTGGTCATTGCTTACCTCTCTCTCAAAAGGCAAGCTCTGAAAGAACAAGAAGCTTGGTTCGCCGAGTACCTTTGGAATTTGAAGGAAAACACTTTCAAATTTTCTTTTGTCCATTTCTTATTGTTTCACGGCCATCATCACGGGTCTTCAGAGAAAGAAGTCAACAGCTGGCAGCACGCTGGATTAACTGTAGATAGAAAAGTCATCACGTGATCGTTTTTACCAGGGAAGTAAAGGTTCACAAGAGCAATTAACCAATCAAAGTCAGATTTGCAAACTGCATTTCTTTCTTTCTTTTCCCTAGACAAATTATTCAATCACACAGAGAAGAGAATGTCTTCCATGTGTCTAAATAACCTAGCAGTCGGACTCTGGTTGCCGGCATCATTACAGCGAGCATTTATTCTAGCGGCAACAGAGGGTCATTGTGCCCTACATATTCCGCATCATGGTACTGTGTCTCAGGAGATTTCACAGGCTGCACTTTAAGCCCCGTGAATTGGGGATAGAAATTCAGGCTTGTTTCTAAAATTTTCCAAAACTGAAAAGTTGTTTTCTGAATCAATGCACTAAAGTCATTGAGCAACAAGATGCTCTGGAATTGCTGGAGTCTGAAATTTGAAAGTCGACCAGTAGTAATGAGAATGGATGATAAAAGACACAATTTGCTCTATAATAGACCCACGGAGTGTGTGTTGTGGAACCTAATCAGGCAAGCATTCAGTACATCTCAGACAACAAATGGCCCAAATTAAAATTATTTCAATCAAAATGATAAAATAGTTTTATATATTCAAAAGTCAATTTCTCTGAAGGACCATTAAGCTTGATGGAAACAGTACTTTGACTTTAAAAAACAATATATTTGAGGGTTTTTAAAATATGTCCTTCAAATAAGCTGTGCCTCAAAAGCTTTATAAAATAAAATGAGAAAAACAATTAAATAATATAATGGATAATCATATAAATCATGTAAAGTAGTACAACACCATTACACGATGAATAAATTTATGTCATTCATTCACCAAACCAATTATGAGAGAAGACAATTAAGGGGATAGAATGGAATATTTCAGATTCGATTTAAAGACAAAATAGCAAGTTGACAAAATGTGCTTAGCATCTTCCTGGTGTCAATATGGAAACCCCTCTACACCTCCAGACGGTCATGCACAAAACAAAGAAATACTCAGATTAGGTTTTCCCACATGATAAAGAAAGTGTTTGTCAGAATATCTAATCTAAAGAGTTTAGTAAACCTCAATTTCCTTTCAAACTAATTCTTTTCTAGTACATATATTTTTCTTTTTGTGCCCCTTTTATGTAGCATTTTAATATAATTACTTGCTCTCTGATCTCTCATTTTGTCTTCTTTCCTCTACTATTTTGCTTCTCCCACCTTAAACCCTTTCTTCAAATTAGCGAATAAACCCATTACAGTCAAGTCAATTCTGGATCATAGCAACCATGTGGGACTGAGAAGAACTGCTCCTTAAGGTCCTCAGAGACAGTAAATCTCTTTTTTTTTTAAAATCATTTTATTAGGGACTCATACAACTCTTATCACCATACATACATCAATTGTGTAAAGCGCATTTGTACATTCAGTGCCCTCATCATTCTCAAAACATTTCTTCTCCACTTAAGCCCCTGGCATTCGGTCCTCATTCCGAGACAGTAAATCTTTAAGGGAACAAGGAGCCTCATCATTCTCCATAAGAGTAACTGGTGGGTTTGAACCAATTACCTTAAGATTAGCAGCCCAGAAGACAAAGTGAGTGCATAAGCAAATGTGGTGAAGACAGCTGATGGTACCTGGCTATCAAAAGATATAGCATTTGGGGTCTTAAAGGCTTGAAGATAAACTAGCGGCCATCTAGTTGAGAATCAACAAAACCCACATGGAAGAAACACATCAGCCTTTGTGATCACGAGGTGTCAATGAGATCAGGTATCAGGCATCAAAGGAAAAAAATCATATTATTGTGAATGAGGGGGAGTGCGGAGTAGAGACCCAAAACCCATCTGTAGGTAATTGCGCATCCCCTTACAGATGGGTTGCGGGGAGGAAATGAGCCAGTCAGGGTGCAGTATAGGACTGATGAAACATAAAACTTTCCTCTAGTTCTTTAATGCTTCCTCCCCACCACTATCATGATCCCAATTCCACCTTACAAATCCGACTAGACCAGAGGATGTACACTGGTACAGATAAGAACTGGAAACAGAGGGAATCCAGGACAGATAAACCCCTCAGGGCCAATAATGAGAGTAGTGATACCAGGAGGGGAAGGGAAGATGGGGTAGAAAGGGGGTACTGATCACAAGGATCTACATATAACCTCCTCCCTGAGGAACAGACAACAGAAAAGTGGGTGAGGGAGATGTTAGACAGTGTACGACATGACAAAATAATAATAATTTATAAATTATCAAGGGTTCATAAGGGAGGATGTGCAGGGAGGGAGGGAAAAAAATGAGGAGCTGATACCAAGGGCTCAAGTAGAAAGAAAATGTTTTGAGAATGATGATGGCAATAAATGTACAAATGTGTTTGACACAATGGATGTATGTGTGGGCTGTGATAAGAGTTATATGAGCCCCAAATAAAATGATTTAAAAAAAATCAGCAGCCCAACAAGTAGCCCATGATGCTATTGTTTTTTTAAAGTTTCCCAAAGATTATATTAAAGGAAAACTCTTAAAGGTGCTTCTACATTTTAATACTTGCTTTGAAACATTTATTAACAAAATTACATAAAATGCCATGCATTTAATATCATTAGTCAATGTAGGTATGTTTTCATCAGGACATTGCTAAAATAACTCTAGAAACATGTGGAATATCTCCTCGCATCATGTATTTCATATGCCTGTGATTGGCCAGTTATCAAAACACAGTTTGTCTTAAAAATAAATATAATAAAATAGTTGTTAAAATTTCAAAGTTTTACATGTATAAATATTGCAACTATTATTGCTCAACAACATATAAAAGGTTTAGCTGATATGTCTTTGTTCTCATTGTATTTTAGAGAATTGTTAAGTCTTCTAAGATCCACCTTCAGAAGGACAATGTATACCTAACAATGCAATTGGGATGAACTGTACCCCTGGAGTTGTCCTGGTTACTTGATGGACTACTAACTATAAGGTCAGCAGTGCAAACCCACCATCCATTCTGCCCTGTAGAGAGTTGCAGCTTCAAAAACACACCAGGGCAGTCCTACTCTGTCCTATACAGTCACTCGCAGTCAGAATTGATCGGGTGGCAGTAAGTTTTAGGCTTATAAAATAAAAATTACTTGCAGCATTGCAAAATCAGCATTCAACCTTTCTAACTCAGTGGTATGCAAATTAAAACAGTATGTCGTTTCTAAAGGAACTTCTTCATACTTAATAAAGGAAAAAGGCTTGACTCTTAGAAAACTTAATCAGATAAATTTGAACATCACAAGTCTTAATACTAAAAACCATACTATTAATTGTGAAGCTGTGTAGTTAGTTTCTTTATGGGCTTTCATTTTTTGCTTGCTAAAATTAAAACTGCCACCAAAATTCAAGGCCATTAGGAACATGACAGGTCATTTGCTGAGAAAAAGGTTATGTAGCAATAGCATCTGATAATTTGCTAGAAATATTAGCATATAGATGGCTATGGAGTATATGAGGTTTTATCAGAAGAATTCTAATCAAACATTTTTTGCAATGTAAGTCAAATATAGTTCTATTCCAAATGTCATTCGAACCTTAGCCCTAATAGTAAGCACAAGTCACATGAATATACTTAATCTGAAGATAAAATTCCTCTATTAAAAAATATAAAAGTACAAAAGTATAATATCTACAGCAGCAAAGAATAAAAATGTATTATCTTTCCACCAAGAAAGAGTTAAGTAAATATTCTTCAAGAACACTAATGGCTTACCTGAACCTGCCTTGATTGGCCTAGTGTGTATCCCTCACAAAGAGACGGAATTGTATATCTGGAGGCAGATGGTCTCCTGAGGCTATTTCTGTCCCTATAAGCCAGATTCCAACCACATGGCAGCTTTCTCAGTTAACAAAGACCATGACAGAGCACACAACAACAGGGTGAGTCTGCACCCCAAGCACCAATTGACTCCGGAATGTGTGCCCTATCTGTTTTCTTTAATGTACAGCTTCATCTCTCTAGACTGGAACTTTTGGTAAAAATTTGACAACAGGGGTTACACGAATCACAACGCCTGAAAGCACACTGAGTTTAAGTTTTAGTGGTTCATTGTTAGATCTAACTCCAAAAATATAAATATAAGGTTAATAATTGTGGGGGTCCAGCCCCACAGTTGAAAGGTTCAGCAGAGGAAAGTGCACAATTAAAGAAGACAAGACAGAAAATGAAGCACAGGAGACTCTACTCCTTTCTTGGCAGAAGCAAGAAGGGGGAGAAGAGTCTTGAGTTCGTTTAACAATGGGCTTCAGGGGGCCCGGCCCAATCCTAACTACTACGTGGACACCTGCCCCACCCCCAGAAGAATCTATTTCAAAGGACAGCATTGAATCTGCAGCTCCAGGAGAGGGACATATCTGATCAGAGCACACGAGAGTAGGTGAAGGGGGAGGAGGAGAGAGTGGAGCACATCCTGGCCCACCAGGCTGTGAGGATGATGTTTCCAATTAGAGCAGCCAGTCCGCAGAGAAGACCACATGGCCGGCCCCACTATGAGACATGACGCCCCTCACTGACCCATAGTCCTAGAGGGGACAACACTGGAGACACAGTGTGGGAATTGCACCCAATCTGATCCTGCCACACCGAGGCAAATCACTAAGGGGACGCAACAGAACAGCAAGGGAATGGATCAGCAAGGTCTTCAGGGAATGCTGAAGGTGGACTTTGGGCCTAGGGCATGGCACCCCAACAGACTTGCCTGGAAAACATTCTAAAAGGCCAACAAGCAATCCTTGAACTAACTAAAAGCTTTTCTTTATTGTTGTGTTTTGTTTTGGTTTTTTTGTCATTGGTTTGTTGTTGTTGTTCTTTTGTTGTATTTTGTTGCTTGGTTTTGCTCTGTCTTGTTTTTGTGCATGTTATTATCTCTGCAGGTCTGTCTAAATAAGATAGGCTGGATGAACAATCTGGAGGAG
>NW_022107432.1:5520201-5536613 GCF_000313985.2 Echinops telfairi | reverse complement strand
GGGAGGGGGAAAATGAGGAGCTGATGCCAGGGGTTTAAGTGGAGAGCAAATGTTTTGGGAGTGATGAGGGCAATGAATGTATAAATGTGCCTTACACAATTGATGTATGGATGGATTGTGATAAGTTGTATGAGCCCCTAATAAACAATTTTTAAAAATTTTAGTTAAAAAAATGGGTTTCTATAGCTCTTGAGGCATGCAGACCGCACAGCAAACAAATAGGCAATGAACCACTCTTGAATATTAGATTAGTCAAGCCCTCCAGGGGAACACTTCAAAGGGAGTACCAAGCATGCAAGGGACAAGAGGTGCCAATCACTCCTTAAGAATAAGAGACCAAGGGAGCCAATGCTCTTAGAGATAGGCATGTTTTAACTGCTTAGATCTATAGGAGACAGCTTTATATTAGCATGTATGGTGGGTCGATGTGAGGTGCAGGAGCATCCTTCCTGGAATGTTTGTATCACAGCGCTTTCCCCATATTTCACACAGTGGAGTCATGCCTCACATTAAGGCTGGCATGCCATGCCCTGTGGTCACGAGTGCTGTGAGCAGACTATGTACACTTCCTTCCAGGTCCTCAGTTTCCCACAAATAATAAAATGTTGCATTTCCAAAAATACAGAAAAAAAATAAGTTAAATCTATTTACAGACCCTAAGAAGCCCTCGTGGTGGCATGAACTAAGCCATACACTGCTGGTTACAAGCTTTGAAGTTAAACCTACCAGCCTACCTACCTACCTACCACCACTACCTACCTACCTACCACTCCCTACCACTATCATGACCTACCTACACACCACTACCTACTTATCTACCACTCTCTACCACTATCATGACTTCAATTCTACCTTAAATATCTGATTTGTCCAAAACATGTACACTGCTACAGATAAGAGCAGGGAACCAGGACAGATATACCCCTCAGGGCCAATTTTGAGAATAAAGATATCAAGAGGATAAGCAGAAGGTGTGGCAAGAAAGGATGAATCGATCACAAGGATTGATATATAACCCCCTCCCAGGGCAATGAACAACAGAAAAGTGGGTGAAGGGAGAAAGAGCATGATGTAAGATATGAAAATAATAATTTGATTTATCAAGAGTTCATGAGGCAGGGAGGATGGAGGAGGGAGGGGGAAAATGAGGCGCTGATATCAAGGGCTCAAGTAGAAAGAAAATGCTTTGAAAAGGATGAAGGCAACATATGTACCAATGTGCTTGACACAATGGATGAATGTATGAATTGTGATAAGGGCTGTAAGAGCCCCAATAGAAGTATTTAATATTTTTTTAAAAGAAACTGGCTCAGTGGTACTAGCACAGTCCTTTCAAAAGTTGAAAAGATGGTATGACTTTCCAGCCAAATAATTCTTATCATGAAGAGGGGTAATGTGGCTTGTCTTATAGATCCTTCTATAAATGATTTGACTTAAACCATTGATTTCTGCATTTTTAGTTTCAATTACCCAACACCCTATTTAAATTAAATGCCTGCAGTTATAAGACTTCTTAATTCATATTCTAGCAGTTTCAAGTTATGCTTTATTGATCTTCAACACTTTAGAATGCATATGTTATCATAAATGGAATGTTAAACTGTTAAAAAAAAGAAAAAGAAAAGAAAGGTAGGGAATATGTTTATGTGGTAGCTTGTTACCCCCAAAGTCTGTTCTCCTCTCTTGCCATGGGAATGACATTGTTCTTACATTATTTACAACAATCATGGTCCAGGTAAAAGCTGCCTTTCCCAGCTTCCCTAAGAGCTACAGCTGGCCCTAGAGCTAAGTCCTTACCAACACACTGGATAGGTGAGTGTAACGCAATTCCAACATTTGTGCTTTTAAAGCTAGATGGCTTCTCCACCTTTTTCCTCTTTGCTGTTGCCTTCAGCTGAAAATAACTGTGACAACCTCCAACACTTTAGTTTCTGACTGGAAGGGCGAATGCCTTCGTTGGCTTCAAGGAACAGAGCCCACCTGTCCATCCTTGGCTTCTAATTGGAAGAGGACGAATGTGCTGCCTTGTTTGAGGCCTTTGGGGACCTCTTGATATTACAGCTAACCCCATTCCCTAGCTAATATGCTTTGGCCTAACGAACAAGCTCTTCCTTTCTATGTCATCTTTTTACATAAATTGCTTGACAAATTATTGTGAAAGTTTGATACACACTGTTCTATACTGTTTGTTTGAAATTCATTGGGGAGGCTACTCATGTTTATATCACTATTATTCACCAATTTTCTCAAATGTCAAGATTATGAGATTTCCATCTGACAGAAAAAAATGAATTGATTATGCTTAAAAGCAAAAGATTATCCCTGAATCTGTAGCTGAGTCTTATTTCTTCATTTCTAATTCTTCTGTCAGATTGTGGAGTTGCATGATAAATAGGAGAACGATCATGTATGAATTATACATAAGGAAAAGAAAAGAAAAGGCAAGAAACAATTACCTTTTCAGTTTAAGAACTGTTAGTACACATTCCAGAGCTGATGAAGCACTTTGGTGTAAGGCTCTTGAACCTTACTGAATGCCCTACATCAAATGCATCATCTCAAAATGAGGAAAAGGAGACACCTGGTGTCAAAAGCAAAGGACTCTTGTAAGTCTTAGGCCACCTGCTTTGCCCTCTGAGTGACAGATATACCTTCCAGCCCCCTAGGCACTTTGCTCTATGTGACTGCTACAAGACCTTAGACTAATTCTAAAGGGTAAAAAAAATGTTTTAAGTGTTGTCCTTTCAAAGGGAAAAGGCACAAATGTGTGTGCATTTTTTTCCATTAAGGAACTAGGAAAGAGATGCAAATAAAATAGAGTAATAAATGCAAAAAAGACTCTCATTTTGCTTGAATATGCATCCAATTCTCCATGGAAGTTATGCTCACATTCTGAGACTGAAACTTGTTGCAAGTGAATGGCTTTAGCCACTTGCATAACTTTGGTTTGTCCTTATGGTTTCTTCCATGAACTTTATAGCTTTAGGTGAGATATTTAGGTCTTTGATCCATTTTGTGTTAGTTTGTGTATGATGTGAGATAGGGATATGGTTTCTTTTTTTTTTTTCCTTTTCTTTGTTTTTCTTTAGCAAATTAATATCCATTTTCACCAGTACCATTTAGAGAAGAGAATATCTCTTCCCCTTTGTCAAAGGAGATTTTCAGCTCAGTTCCATTGTTCTGTCTCTGTCACTGAGCTAATACAAATTGCTTGGACTACTGTGGCTGCGTAGTAGGCTCTTAGGTCAAGAAGTATGAGACTTGATGTTCTTTGTTCTTTTTCAATCATGGGCCTCTTGCTTTTTCATATAAAGTTGGTAATTTGTTTCCATAATATTAAAGAATGCTGTTAGTATCGAGATAAAATTGCATTATAGCTATAGATTGCTTTGGGAAATATTGATATATTCATAAGGTTAAGTCTGAGGATTGTCTGCTTTTCCATTAAGATCTCTTTGGAGTTTTTGCATTGGTGTTTTGTAGGTTGTTGGGATTTTTTGTCTAAATCTTTCCCTAGGAAGATTTATTCCTAAGTGTTTGTTAGAGGGGCTGAGTTGCGCTATTTGGATGACACAGCACAAGGCAATGTTCTATTGCACATATTGTCATTAAGAGTCAGAAATACTTGACACCCTCTAATAACAACTAAAAATAATAATGTTTTCCAGATTTCTCTTTGTTACTATAAAGAAAATGACTGATTTTTTCCTTCTTTTTTTTTAAATACTTTTGAATTGAGGGCTCTTACATCTCTTATCACAACCCATACATTCCTCCAGTGTGTCAAACACATTTGCACATATGCCACCATCATGATTTTCAAAGCATTCTCGTCCCACTTGAGCCCCTGATATCCGCTCCCCATTTACTAACTGATTTCTTTTATGCTGATCTTGTACCCTGCCACTTTGCTGAATCCTTCCAAGAACTTTCTTGTGAAATTTCTGGGATTTTATATATAAAGGATCATATAACATCATTAAAGAAAGTTTAACTTCTGATCAACTTGGATGATCTTTATACCCCCCTCTTGCTGTATAGCTAGAATTTACAATCCAATGTTGGAAGAGATTGGTAGTAGAAAGCACCCTTGTCCAGTTCCAGTTCTCAAAGGGAAGGCTTCCCTTCTCCAAATTGAGAATAATATTGGCAGTTTGTTTTATATATGCATATATTCCCTTAATTATTTTGAGAAATTTCTCTTCTATTCCTATTTTACTGACAATTTTAGTAAGAAAGGGGTTTGGGATTTTTATCAAAGGCCTTTCCCACATCCATTAGATAATCATGTGATTATTTTCCTTTGATTGATTTAAGTGATGAATTATTTCATAGATTGACTGTTGCTAACCCATTCTTATATACCTGGTGTGAATCCCACTGCTCATGATGTATTTTTGTGTGTGTGCTATTGAATTCTATTGGCTAAAATTTTGTTGAGAATTTTTGTCTATAGTCATGAGGGATATTAATCTGATACTATTTTCATTTTTGGTAGTATATTTACTTTTGATACTGGATTTTGCACTTTCTTGGAATGAATGGGTAGTGTTCCTTTTCGATGTTCTGTAATAATTTTTAGGTGTTTGTATGTATGTGTGTTAAGTGTTTCTTTAGACCGTTCTATTTATTTTTTAGTTATAGTACTGTTCAAATCCTTTTCACTATAGTTTGGGTTAATTTAGATAGTATATTTCCAGAAATTTGTCCATTTCTTATGTTTTCAAATTTACTGGAACACAAGTCATCCTAACATTGTCTATTGCCTTTTTTTCTATTATTTTTGGTTTTTAGCATCAGTGTTTTTTTTTCTTTGTCGATTTGGCCACTGATTAAAAATTCTATTGAACCGTTAAAGAACCAACTTTTGATCTTACTTTTTCAACAGTTTTTCTATGTCCTGTTTCATCTATTTCTGCTCTAATCTTTATTGCTTCCTTCCTTCTGGTGTCTGTGGGCTTCTTGTGCAGCTCTTTCTTATATTTGTTCGAGTTTTATGGTTGAGGTACTTTTTGGGGTCTCATTTTGAATGTGTGCACTTATTGCTGTGAATTCGCTTCAGACATTGTTTTGTTATGCTGTGTTCTCATCCTCACTTAGTTATAGGAATCTTTAAAATGTTTATTATTGATTGATCCCCCTATCTATTGGTTAAGTAGGGTGTACGCAATTCGCATAGATTAGATTTTTCCTTATTCTTCCTGTTACTGATTTCTAAATGTATAAATTTGCCATCAGAGAAGATTGCATTATTTCAATGTGCTTTATTTTGTAGGTTTTCTTTGTGGCCTGAAACATGCTGTATTCTAGAGAATGATCCATCGGCGTTGGAAAGGAGTGTTTACGGAGCTGCTGTTGAGTGAAGAGTTCTGTATCGGTCTATGAGGTCAAGTTGTGGACCTTGTGCATCTTTGGTGAGTTGCATCTACTTGTTCTGGCCTTCACTGATGTGCTAAAGTCTCCTGCTGCTCTTGTGGAACGACGTCCTGTTCAAAGCTGTGAGGGTTTCTTTAAGGTGTTCTCAAACACAGTCACTTGGTTCTTAAACATTTGTTATGGTTATGCCCACTAGGTGAGTTAGCCCTTTAGGCATTATAGAATGACCTTCTTTGTCTTTGTGTTGTATTTGCCTTAAAGTTAATTTTGTGAGATTACTATTGCAACCCTGCTCTTTTTAATTGCTGTTTGCTTGATTATTTTTTTCAATCTTTTTATTTTTTAGCTTATTTATATCTTTCTAAGCTGTATCTACTGGAGACTAGATATAGAGATGATAAATAGGTAAATAGATAGATAGATAGATAGATAGATAGATAGATAGATAGATAGATAGATGATAGATAGATGATAGATAGAAGATAGATGTAGAGAGAACAAAATCTGATTTTTTATAAATGTACAGTATAATACCTATACTGATAGATTTATTTTATCAAAATAGCAAATTTCCAAACCCTTTCTCTATGTCCAGCATAAGGAAAGTTCAATCCGTTCAAATCTTCTGGTTTGTCATCTGTTTTGTTGAATTATTCTAGAGTTGTGTTTTCCTTCATCTCGTTCGTGATCTCCTGGCGTTCCCTATATGTAACTCTTTGGATATCTTCTCAGGGGGTTCTGTTTCCATTTATTCTCTGAGAAGAGTTCTGGCTCTTTGGTCACTTGTTTGTTTGAACCATTTTGTTTTTGCCTTTCTGGGATTTGACATTGTCTGTTGTCTGAGACATTAAGGTATTATTTGGTTGATCTATTGATTACATGTGTGTTTTATCCTGATTTTGTTATTTTGCTTGGCTATCTCTAGGTGGATGGGGTAAGCATGCTATGTTGGTCACTGGTCTGGAAGCAGGAAAGCACTTTACACTTGTCTCTACGTGGATGGGGCAGTGGCTAGCTGTTTGAGCTTGAGTTTATGTTTCCTGGCGTGGCTGAGGATGGGCTGGGTAACTGTTAGATAGTGTCTGTTGTCAATCCAGTTGGTGGGGGGAGGGGGATTGGCAAGGCCACTTGCTGCATGGGTGGGTGGTGGGGGTGATGGCAAGTGGAGGTGCAGGAGAGCATTGGTTGACGGGCAAGTGGAGATGACAGTCCAGGAAAGTCTCAATCCACTTTCTGACTAGTTGAATTGGGATAAGGGTGGTGGGCAGATTTGCAGACTTATGATTGATTCAATTTGTTAAGTCAGGGCAGAGGGTGAATGGCAGGTGCTTAACTATACAGAAGCATGGATGACGCCACTCACTGGGTTATGGAGGAACAGGTAGCAGGACTGCACACATGCAGCAGCACATGGGAACATATAATCATTCCTGATTTCTGGGTCACTGGAGGTGGGAGCTGAAACAGTGGGATGCAAACTGGAAAGCCCACAGGAGCATGAATGTAGCTGTTTTTCAAGCCAGAGGGATGTAAGGCATGCACATGAGCATGCAGGAGCGCCGTCTCTGCTGCCCACTAGGTTGGGAGTAGCAGGTGAGTAGATTAACAGGAGCATGTTCTCTGCCACTTGCAAAATTGGAGGTGAGTGTTATTGGACTGTCGAGTGGGAGCTTGAGGTCTGCCCTGACAAAATGTAGTGGGGGAGGTACTGGTGGAGACCTCCCAATGACACCATGCATCTGTTGTTTCATGCACCCCACCCACATTAAAGGACTGAGCCCATGACTGGTGAGTGTACCTGATCTCAGATGCTGGGTTCCGGGAACGCCCACGCACCTTGTTTGCGGTTGCTCGGTTTCTGACTGGGAATACCGTGGTTTGGCCTGACTGCACTCCTCTTCCGGAGACACCATTGGTTTTGTATTAAAGCGGCCGCACTCAGCTGCCAGAGCGTCCCTTCATGTCACTCCTCTTTCATTGCATTCTTTCCGTTTCATGTTCCAGTTGGTGTTTGAGTCTGTTCTTTATCCTTTTAGATACTGTGCAGATTGTCACCTGCAGCTGTTTTACTGGTTTCTTGGGAATTCGGTGGAAAAGGCGAGCCTAGTGAGTAACAATGCCACCATCTTAGTCCTCTCGCCATTCCTTATTTGGGGGGAAATTAGAAATCCCCTTTAATCCTTAATATAAATAGAATGGAAGGTCATCCCACAGTTTACATTTGTAAAGTGGTTAATAAAATACATAACATAAAGCATATATTCAACACATTGATTACTTTATTTACAGAAATGAAAACATAAGTGACAGCACCATCGTGGACTTTGTTCTTTTTCTTCTAGAGCAGCGGTTCTCAACCTTCCTCATGCCGCGACCCTTCAATACAGTTCCTCAGGTTGTGGAGACGCCCCAACCATAAAATTACTTTCATTGCTACTTCATAGCTGTCATTTTGCTACTGTTATGAATCGGGCGACGCCTGTGAAAGGGTCATTTGACTCCCAAAGGCGTCGCGACCCACAGGTTGAGAACTGCTGTTCTAAAGATACACATCATGAGAATATTTGAAAATCAGCACTTATGGACATGTCTCATCCTTTTGAAGTGAATTCACGGTATCTTGCTTATATAGATTACTAATATCCATGTAATCAGTATTGACACTGCTGGTTTTCAATAATGTAGCATCATAGATAATGCTGGAGGGGAAACAATGTGTGCGTGTGTGTGTGTGTGTGTGTGTGTGTGTGTGTTTACATTCTCAGCAGTTCAATTACTAGGTCAAAAAGTCATATTGGTTTTCTATTTCTTAGCTATTGTAATTTTTTTTTAATGTCCTGATGCAAGGAGAAACTTTGCCAGCCTGAGGCTCTAGTTGGCCTAGAGAAGCAGAACTTCCCTGCCTACTGTTAATACTTCTCTAAACATACAAATAGCTAGGAACAAACTAGCATATATAAAATATTTTATTACCAGTCAGCAGTAGAAGGAGCCCTGGTGGTGCTGTCGGGTAAGCCTCATGCTGCTAACGCAGATCAGCAGTTCAAACCCACCACAGAGACGGTCTGCCCGTGCAAAGTTTGACAGCCTCGGAAACCCCACTGAGCATCACTCAGAGTCAGAACTAATCTGATGGCGGGGGGATTTAGTCAGCTGCCAATTAATGAAAGTATGCTTCTGAACTTGATTGAGATATTATTATCCCTTCAAGCTATTATTTACTGCATATCAATAATTTGAGTTACAGATAAATGAATGAAAATTCCATGATTTGCATTTTACAAAAAAAATTCCTAATCATTGACCATAAGGATGGATCTAAAAGAGACCATATAGAAGTGGCTAGGGTTAAGTGAACCTAAACATTTCTTACAAGCCTTTATTCTTCATTCTTGATTTAATGAGGATCAGAGCAATATAACTTGGTTCATGACAGGAGACAGATGCTCAACCATTCAGCCCATAGAAATTAAAACCAAATGCTTCAAACAGCTGAAGTTTTATGGCCATCCTTATTATTTATATTTTCCAAAGTCACAATAAAACTGCTTTGTTTCAGCAGTCTGCAGAAAGACCCAAGTCATTTATTCCCATAAATTATCAGACTATGTGACAATGTAGGACAAATAAAATATATCATTAATTCACAAAAAATAATTGAGGACAAATTCTTACATCCTTTATATGATACAGTAAAGAAATGCAATAGATACAGTCATATTTGAAGACTCATACTTATGTAAAAGCAAATTTGTGTACCCATAGTAGGGTGGCTCTTTTTTAATCATAATCAATGTCTATCCGTAACAAGAATGTTCCTCCTACCTAGAAATTGAATATGGTGACCATGTGTTCTCTAAAAAGTTCATCTGAGTTTGCAGACTTTAAAAACAGCCATATCATGCCATATTCATGCTGTTTCAAAAAGCTTCCTGTCCAGTAATATAAAATGAACCCTCTGTTAATTCTCATTTATTTTTCATATTCCCCCTCCCCTCCAACCCCCACTGTTTTCTTTCTTTCCTACTTCCCCTGATGAACAGATATTAGCTTTTTCAAATACAGAGAACAACCTGAGCCCTGGCTACTGTGTCATTATGAAGACCCAAAGGTTTAAAATTGTGGTTGTGAATGTCTCAATGTAGCTGTGTTCCTAGCAGATGCTGGCCTAGCAGCTATCTCACAGCCATTAAGAACACAAAGAGAAGCAGCAGCGGTGACTATTGGAAAACAAACCTCAGGACGGCCAGCTGTTGTGGCTTGGGCACTGCTGAGAGACAGGAGAGGAAGGACAACTTGAGATTCCGAGAACGTTCACATGCAGTCTGCATGCTTGTCATGGAGACTTTGGCTCTTTGATCCCATATGGGAAGGGCTTATAGTAAAATGTGAAGCAGGTATGGAGCACTGTCCTGAGAATGACAGGAAGTGATAGCTCTTAGTAATTGAAGATTGATTGCAATCTACTAATTAGCCAAATATGCAAATTATGCCCAGGATTGCTGCATTTTGGGAAAGCTGGCCAAAATACTAGGTTGAAAAATGTTTAAAATATTATGTATTATGCATGATTTATTTCAGTAGGATAATACTTCTTTGCTTTAATTCGTGTTTTCTATTTTTTTATAAATCATTTTATTGGGGGCTCTTACAGCTCTAACAAGTCTTACATCAATTGTATCAAGCACATTTGTCCATATGTTGTCTTCATCATTTTCAAAACATTTTCTTTCTACTCGAGCCCTTGGTATCGGTACCTCTCTTTTGCTCCGTCCCCCAACCTCCCACCCTCATGAAGTCTTGATAAATTATTATTATTTTCATATCTTACACTATCCTCTGTCTCCCTTCACCCACATTTCTGTTGTTTGTCCCCCTGGGGGGCAGGGGGGTGGGGGTTATACATCGGTCATTGTAATAAGTTCCCCATTTCTTCCCCTTTCCCCCCCACCTTCCCCCTACCCTCATGATATCTCTACTCCCATTGTTGCTCCTTGGGGGCTTACCTGTATTAGATTCCACGTGTCAAGAGTTCTTATCTGTACCAGTGTACATGCTCTGGTCTAGCTGGATTTGTAAGATAGAATTGGGATCATGATAGTGGGAAGCATTAAAGAAGTAGAGGAATGTTGTGTGTTTCATCGGTGCTATACTGCACCCTGGGTGACTCGTCCTTTCCTTGTGACCCTTCTCTGAGGGATGTCCTATTGTCTACAGATGGGCTTTGGGTCTCCATCTGACCCTCTTCTATTCGCACCAAGATTTTTGTTTGTTTTGGGTCTTCCGTTACCTGATACCTGACCCCATCGACACCTCCTGATCACACAGGCTGGTGTACTTCTTCCATGTAGGATTTGTTGCTTCTCAGCTTGATGGCCACTTGTCTATTTTTAAGCCTTTAAGACCCCAGATGCTATATCTTTTGATAGCTGGGCACCATCAGCTTTTTTCACCACATTTGCTTATGCACCCATTTTGTCTTCAGCGATCATGTCAGGAAATTGAGCATCACAGAATACCAGGTTATTAGAACAAAGTTGTTCTTTCATTCAGGAAGGACTTGAGCCCAATGTCTGTCTGCTATGTTAATAGTTAACCTATAGATATATGGACATAGACCTATATCCCTATCATTATATATTAATATATTTACATATTAACATGCCTATATTTAGACCTCTATAAATATCTTTTGTCTCCTAGTACTTTCCTCTATTTCCTTTTATTTTTCCTCCTGTCTCACTATCATGTTCGACTTTTATGTGGTTCTCAGTAATTCCTCTCAGTAAACTGCACTTGATCAAATCTCACCAGGCATTCCATGCCCTCCTCGCCATTGATTTTAGATCACCTTTTGTTTCCTTTTCCCTGAGTTTGTTGGCTCCTCCCTTCCTCTCCCTCATCTCCTCCTCTCCCATGTCCTCCCATAGCTGTCAGCTCATTGTTTATTCCTTGGGATTGTAAACAGTCTTACCTATCTTATATAGATAGACATAGGGGGTTGGGGGCAGGCAGGAAGCCTATACATAGTTCCAGGTCTATCTGCTGACCCTTATGAATGTTTTCTGATCGGGTCTGATGAGGAGCCAAGTCCTACCCTCCTAATCAGAAGTCTGTTTGGGGGATTTTTCGGGGACTTTAATGCTTTGCTCCCCTTGCTGCTCTGTTGTACTCTCTTCCTGTTTCTCCCTCATAAGGGGGGGTGGGGCAGGAAGTAGGGGTCTGGGGTCAGACTAGGCACAGTTCCTATACTGTGTTTCCAGAGCTGTCCCTCATAGCACTGTGGATCAGTGCGGGGATATCATGTCTCGGTTGGTGGGGCAGCCCGATCCTCTCGGTACATTGGCTGCTCTGAGCAGGAATGTTGTCCTTGAGTCTTAGTGGGCCAGGATAAGTGGTTCTTTTTCTTTCTCTCTCTCTCTCTCTCTGTTAGTTTGCTCCCCCGTGGTCTTGGCAGTCCCACCACTCTCCCCAGTGCATTTCTTCAGTGCTGTCCTCTGTAGTGCATTCTTCTGGGGAGAGGGTCCGGTGGCTGGGAATGGGGTCAGCACTGCTGTCCTCTCTGTTACCGTTTCCCCGAAAGTAAGGCATCCCCCCAAAATAAGACCTACTTACAGTTTTGCCGCTCGCTGAAATATAAGGCATCCCCCTGAAAGTAAGGCCCCCCGAAGCTACTGTAACTTTGGACTCTGGACCGTAGCGGCGGGCGCAGCCGCACAGCTCACTGTTGGCCACAGCCCAGCCGGAGCAGACAGGAAGTACAAGGTCTCTTTCAATAAAAGAATAAACAATAAATGTGTACCGTATTCTTCTTAATGGAAAAATAAGACGTCCCCTGAATTTAAGACCTAGCGCAACTTTGGGAGCAAAAGTTAATAGAAGACACTGTCTTATTTTCGGGGAAACAGGGTAGTTCACTGCTCCATGCCAGTATGTTGCCCTCAAGGCTTGGCGGCCCAGGATGAGGTCTGGTTCCTCTCTCCCTTTTCTGTGGAGACATAAACAATACCCTCCCTGTGGGTGGGTTAGTGCCCTGTTCCCTCACCACCCTCATCCCCCCACCACCACCTTTTTAGTTGGCTGCCATATGCATCCCTGACTTGGGTCTGACCCTGCCAGTGTGCCTGACCTCGCCCTGGGAATTTATGCATTTAGTAGCTTTTCCCCTGTGTCCATTGTGTTTTTAAGTTTACCTCAGAGGACTTGTGTTGTACTTGTCCTTTGGAGGATCTTATGCTAAGTGAAGTAAGCCAAGCATATTTTCTTTTCCACGATTATTCAACATTTTCTAGGAACTGAGTTGCTAACGAGGGAAATATTCCATAGCCCAGATTTTTTTAATTGTAAGAATTAATATAATAGTGTCTCTAAATTTAAAATAAGTAACCTTGATGAAGCTGTAGGATAAGTATTGGGCTGCTGACAATTAAGTCAGTTGTTCAAATGCACTGGCCACTCTGCATGAAAAAGAAGAGGCTAGCTATCCCCATAACGATCTTCATTCTTAGAAGCCCCATATTGGACTGCAGTGAGTAGAATCTACTTGATTTCAGTGCTTTTTACTTAAAATATATCAGCCTACCCTGATCAAAGGCTCCAAATACGTATGAAGTATTTATATTTTGGCTATTCTCTGATGTGAGAAATGTCTATAATGACATGAGAATCCAACACTGGCTAACACATAAAACATCAGTTTTGTTAAATGACTAGTCATTTAAAGGACACCTGTATTGATTGACTAATTAAAATGTGCACTAGCATATCATATTCATCAAAGTAATAAAACTAATTGGGAATTAAAGACAAGTTCTATGGATAACTTGCAATGTCATAGCATAGTAATTCTGCCATATTTTCAGAAGCATCCAATTTTATAACAAGGTTCCTGATTTCATAACTCAGTTTCTTAGTTACAATAAATTATTTTTATATAATTAATTTTCTGTAACATTATAGTTAATCTGTTAATTTTCCAACCCTCCATTTTCCCTCTTGGTCGACAGGATGCGCTAAGTTTCGCAAGTCATATATTACCTCTGAGGCAAAGGTTTCTTATTTATAACCCGGAAGCTAAAGGGGATAGGAAACTAACATGACAGTCTATGTTCCCTAAAATGAGTTCCAGCTCTGAAACTTTGGTACTCTCTTCAATTTTGAATTTATATTTTTGAAAATCTTGGTCTATAATCTATAAAGCAAATTTGGTTTTGCTTTTTATTGACATCATGTTTTCTATTTAACATATGCAGACATCTTGAAATGAATTGAGAACATTTTTAATGTTTTTCTATGGTCTGCAATAATTTGGATAAAATTAGTATTAGAATTATGTGGTTTAAAAATGTTATAGATGTCTGGTCCATTTTTAAAGAGTTGATTATATTTGAGAGAAGGCTGCTTTCAGAAAGCAAAGATCTTCAGTGGATTGAGACAACCAATGCAAAGCCCTCTACTGAGAAGGAAGCCAAAGGAGCCCTCCTTTTCAATTCCCTCTAATTTTCCCAAGTGGAAGGTAAAGAGGATGGGGACTGCTGATATAATTTACGCAGATCATCCTTGTTGCAAAAGAGTAGGGAAGAGAACTTGGAGAAGACTGTGAGACAAAAGATATTCCACAAAATAAAATTTGACTATGATCATTATAGAGCCATGAGCTCTTATTCACTGCTAGTGGGCTTTTAAATATGTACATTCACTGTGGAAAGAGATATGGTGATTCCTAAAACAGATAGCAATTGAAATACCACGTGACCCAGCAATACCATACTGGGCATATACCTAAAAGAAATAAGAAACAGAGCGTGAACAGACATTTGTTCTCCCATGTTTATTGCAGCACATTTCACAATAACAAGAAGTTGGAAACAGCCTAGAATAATGAATTAAAAAACAACTATGATTTATACACACAATGGAATACTATGCATCCCTAAAAAGCAGCAAAGAAAGTATGAAACACCTCAAGACGTGGAGGGATCTGGAAGACACTCTGCTCGGTGAAGTTAATCAACCACAAAAGGATAAATACTGTGTGAGCCCACTGCTCTAGGAACAAGCAGGAAGGACATAGCTCAGGCCTCTAGGACATCAAATCTGGGGCCAGGCGGGCAGACAGCCTGGTAGGGAGCCTGACTGGCACCAATGAGCCATACATCATTTGTTCTAGGTATGTTCTTTTTGTCCCAACAGTTTTTTTGGCAAGTAATTTACATATCATATAATTCAAAAGTTCAATCATATCATGGGGAACTGCACAATCACCCCTACATAAAATTTAGAGCATTCCCCCTCCCCCATGGTCAAATCACCTTTAAGATTATTCATGCAATCACAATCTGTTCTAGTGCTCCTCCCAGCTTCATTAGTTACTGCCCAAATCTCTTTTCCCTCCCTATCTCCTATGTACCCTGTACCCCCTTGTCTCAGTTACCGTCATTACGCTTCCACTCCTCCTGTGCTTCAAGGTGGGGGACCTTATGGAAAACAATAGAAAACAAAGTCGTGCAAAGGTGGTAAGGGTAAAAACATAATACTATCCATACAAAAATACTAATAATGCATAAGAATGTAAAGACCTCCAGCCACACTCAAAAAGCCAGGGAAGAAATTTCTGTCCTGGAACCAGTAAGAGATACTAGCACCCAGAACAAACTCAGGATGCATCCATAGGGTGGTCAACTGGCCAAGTGTTGAGTTCAATCCAGCATAATCAAGATTACAATGGTCTCTGCCTGATAGCAAAGCTCATGGGGACTCTTACCTGTGACTAGAGTGGATCTACCATTAACTCCGTCTGACAAGATACTCTGCAGATGGGTTTTGGGCTCTCACTGTCCCCCATAACCCTCCACAATTGGGTGTTCATAATTTTCACTCTTATGTTTTTCCTATCACCATATTCAAGATTTGTAATAGTCATCTTTGGATCACACAAACTGGTGTGCTTCTTCTGTGTGGACTTGGCTGATTCCTGGCTTAGATGGTTGCTTGTTTAAATACGCGCTTTACAACCACAGACACTAATCTGATTGCTAAACTGCACCATCCGCTTTCTTCCCCACACCTTGCTGTAGCACCCATACCTTCGTGGCAGGGCCATGATGAAAGAGCTGATTTTTCTCGAATGGGAGCTAAGATTTAGTTCTAATCCAAAATCCATTCCTGGATCTATCCCCTTTTTTTTTTTTTTCTGTAACTTGGAAACCAATGCATATGTCATATCCTTCCATAATTCAGCCATGTGAGATATAATTGTGTAATTTCTTCCATGATCATACATGTTTTCCAAAGCATACTTTTTCTTCCTGGATTTCTTGACATCATCTCCCTCTTATCTCCCCCACCTTTCTAGATCCTCCTTCCCCCAATCCCCTATTACAGTTTCATTCCCTGTAGGCTCAACATCTCTGGGTTCCATTTACTGAATAAGGCAACAAATAACACAATTTCAAGGTGAGCCTAATGGCCACATACCTCTGAGGTACATCCTAATATAAACGAGCATAAGCAGAATATAGCAGAGTAGCAATCACAGGATTGCCGGGATAATACATATCTTAAGACAGCATACAGGGCATTGATGCACCAAGACCTTGTTTGTCCGCCAACCAACAGTCCTCTGCTCTTGGTACAGCTGCCTTCTTCTACCTCAGACACCGTGTGTTTTCTAGTTTATGTCTTCAGGTTACAAGTGGGTCTGGGGTAGATTCCAGTTTATCTAGGGAAGTTCCAAGTTGGGGTCTCACAGAGGCAGCTTCTGGGGCGATGACGTACACTCCAAAGATCCAGTACTCAGTGTCCAGTGTTCTGCAGCACCCAGCCTGGGTTCCCAGAATACCCCCAGATGCCTTAGGTAAATTCTGCCCTCCCACTGCACAACACTAAAGATTCTCCTTACCTACTGATCCCAAGGACGTCCTCAGACTCTCCTCCCTGACGTGATGGTCAGATCTAAAGACCCTCCTTACATACTGATCCCAAGGACATCCTCAGACTCTCCTCCCTGACCTGGTGGTCAGATCTAAAGACCCTCC
>NW_022107432.1:5505112-5519943 GCF_000313985.2 Echinops telfairi | reverse complement strand
TCCTCCCTGACCTGGTGGTCAGATCTAAAGACCCTCCTTACCTACTGATCCCAAGGGCATCCTCAGACTCTCCTCCCTGACCTGGTGGTCAGATCCTCCCTCCTCTCCCCACAACAGACAGGCACCTGTGTTCACCCTGACTTGACCATTCCCTCTCCTGCGCTGCCCCTCCCATCAGTAAGCCTCATCCCTCTGACAGAGCCACCTCCCTCTCCAGAGGACCTCACCGCAGATCCACATGGCTACCACTCAGCAGACTGCATTCCCTGCTCTCCCCTGACCATTTGATTCCAGCTGTCAAGAGGTGTCCTCCAGCCAGGTGACAACACTCTACTTACCTGGTGAGGATGACGTGTGCTTCATTGACACTGGTCCAGCCCTTCACCAAGCTGTCTGGTCTCCCACCAGAAGACAGGATGGGATGCTAGCTTGAGCTTGTGCCCATTCTGCTGCTTGTTCCTGCTACAGTGGACTCACAGTACTTGTCCTTTTGTGCTTGACTCACTTCACTCCGCATAATACCTTCCAGATCCCTCCATGTCTTCAGGTGTTTCATAGTTTCAACACTGCTTTTTAGGGATGTGTAGTATTCCATTGTGGGTATGTACCAGAGTTTCTTTATCCACTTTTCTATTGATGAGTATTTAGGCTGTTTCCAGCTTTTTGCTCTTGTGAACTGTGCTGCAAAGAACATGGGGGAACAAACATCTTTTTGTGCTCTGTGTCTGATTTCTTTGGGATATATGCTGAGTAATGGTATTGTTGGGTCATAATGGTAGTTCAAATTCCATCTGTTTAGGTATAGCAACATTGCCTTCCATAGTGGCAGTACATAATGACAGGCCCACCAGCAGTGGATACGAATTCCTATCTCACTACTCCCTCGCCAACATTTGTTGCTGACATTTTTTTTCAATTGGGCTATAGTACTGGGACTTAGGTGATATCTCATTATTGTTTTGATTTGCATTTCCCAGATGGCTAGTGACATGGAGCATTTCCTCATGTGCTTATTAGCCATTCAAGTGTCCTCCTTCCTGAATCGTTGATTCGGGTCTTTTGCCCACCTTCTCAGAGGTCTATTAGTTTTTCTCTTGTTGCTCACTTGTAATATTCTGTATATCTTAGTAATTATTCCTTTGTCTGTTATGTCATTGCTAAATATCTTTCCCCAAACTGAAGGTTCTCTTTTTACTCTTTCAATAGTCTTTCGATGTACACAAGTGCTTTATTTTAATAGTTCACATTCATGTATTTTATTTTCCATGGATTGTATTTCCTTTGTTAGTTCTGCTAACCCATGTATTATTTTAATAGGTCCCATTCATGTATTTTATTTTCCATGGATTGTATTGTCCACGTGCTTTAATATGGGGAGAGAGTGATTTTCCAGGTATTTGGCCACATCCTCCAAAATATTGAATTTGTTGGAATGTAGTCTCTTGTAGTATTGCACAATTAATCTTTTTGTTTCATTGGTGTCTGTTGTAACTTCCCCTAGCCTATCCCTAATTCTGGTACTTTTCCTGTGTTACGTTTCCTGGCAGTTGTTGATTTTGTTGATCCTTTCAAAAAACCAACTGTTTGGTCTGTTGATTCTTTCCATTGCCCTTCTGCTTTCCAGTTCATGTATCTCCGCTCCAATTTTTATGATTCTTTGTATTTTGTTGTGGAAGAATCATGTTGTTGACTCTGTTCTAGCTGCTGAAGGTGCTGAGTTTGAGGTGCTGACCACGCTTCTCTTCTGTCATGTGTAGAGTCATTGCAATAAGGGACCGCTGCTAACAGCCTTACTGTGTCCCATAGGTTTTGGTATGTTGTATTGCCATTCTCACTGGCTTCTAGGAACGTGTTAATTTCCTCTGTAATTTGGATTAATACCCGTTATTTTTAAGAAGTGTGTGGTTAAGCCTCAGGTGTTTCTTTGATTTTTTGTTCTTTCTATTGTATATTTTCCAATGTTAAAGCACTGTGGTCAGAGAAGTTGGTCTGACTGACTTGTGTGTTTGAATTTTCTCAAGCTTGCCTGTGTCTCAGTGTGTGGTTTAGTTTTGAGTATGAGGCCGGTGCATTGACAAGAATGTGTGCTTTCTGGATGTTAGATGAAGAGCTTTCAAAACGTCTATTAGGTCAATTTATTTGATTGTATTTTTCAGGTCTGCAGTTTCTTTATAGAGTTTCTTACCTGTTGATCTATCTTTCTTTGAGAATGGTTGTGTTTGTCCAGATAGAGTAGAGAAACAAGTTTTTCTAGCTTCTGACCCAAACCACTAGTTCAAAAATTTAAAAATCCAAAGGGTTCCTTTTTTTGCTTCAATCTGTCAAGAGACCCCTAAGCAAGTCTCTTTACCTTCAAATGTCCTGAGCACTCAAGACACTGGGTGGGGCTTAGTTTGTCAGGGCCTTCTTAGTAGGTGTGTCCTACACCCATTTAAAGATTCAAATTCATGGCTGAAACAGTGAGCTTACAAACTCTCTATACTTGGCAATAATCATTTCTATCAATCATTATATTAATAACAATGGTCAAAAGAAAACAGTATAAACCTAGTACAGATCCTAAACTCAATTCTTAAAACAGTCAAGTTCAATCCTTATCTATCTTATCTTAATCCTTATCTAAACTATTCATTGATAAAAAATAAAGACTGCATCAAGTCAGGGCCTTCTGTCAGCCGTTTTCAACTTCTTTCAGTCATGTTCACTAAGCAACATGGTCTCTAAAAATTCAAGGGCCTATTTCATCACCTGAGCTCAAAATATACATTAATCACATTCATTTTTGCCACTTCAAACAGGAATAACCAAAGATAACAATAAATAAAATAATCAAAACTTTAACTTCCCATAATCTTTCCATAAAACAATTGAGTAAACTGTGTAGCTTTATCTGACCTCCAACTAGCCAAAGAAGAAATACTACTATGAGGCAGAGCTCAAACAAGCATCCTTATGATTTTTTTCTCTGGTATCCCACTCCCAAGGTACTATGATGTGTTAGTTTGGGTAGGCTAAAAAAACAAATCCAGAGACATTCATATATGTATAAGAGAGAGATTTATATCAAAGAGTAATTGTATATTAAAAAAAATCCCAACCCAGTCCAGATCTAGTTCAAAAGTCTAATATTAGCCCTTATGTCCCATACCAGTCCATAAATTCCTCTTCAGACTAATACAACACATGCAATGGAAGATCATAGGCCAGTGGGTGGAAAGTCTTGTGGATACAATGGCAGTGGAAGAATCTCAGTGCTGGTGTGGGTCTCCCCATGGTTCCTCCAAATCCTGGGCTCTGATTCCATCAGCATAGCTCCATGTAGCTTGTCTACAGGCAGGTCTCCCAAGGAGGGTGTGTGGCACCTCCAGGGAGGAAGACAGGACTTCCCAGAATCCGCAGGAGAAGGCCATGCCCCACAGAGACCTCATTGGCTATTACCTGATTGATAGGCTGGACTCCACCCCTTTGCTCAAGTTGACAAATTATGTAACTGCCACAGCGTTGGATTAAAATGACCTACTGTAATTATTGATCAGGTGATTTCTCTTTTCATCTCTTTGAGAATTTGGTTGATGAATTTTGAGGGTACATATATGCTTTTTATGTTTATGGGCTCTTGATCTACTGATCCCTTGAGCATTATGTAATGCCCATACTTGAGGTCTATTTTGTTCGAGATTAGTATTGCCACCCCTGCTTTTTTTTTATTACCATTTTCTTGGTTAAGTTTTCATCATCCTTTGACTCTCATTCTATTTTTGTCTGTGAGCTTGAGATGTGTCTCTTGAAGCATGCAGATTGCTATATTTTGTTGTCTAATCCAGTCTGCTACTCTGTCTTTTGATACATGCATTCAAACAATTTACATTCAGTGTAATTAAAGCCAAATTTAGATTGGTTGCTGCCATCTCATACTATTTGTGTTTATTATTTTCTTTCTTCTCCTTTATAAATGGTGTGTGTGAGTTTATTCTTGTCTTCTTATCTACATTGCCTTTATAATGTTTTGCGTACTGTTTTCAGTGTGTTAGTTTCTAGGTTGCATTACATCCTGTGTGGTTCCATGTTTGTGTGTTGTGGCTGTTGTTTTAATGTCTATAAAGAACTGGAAAGTTTTTTTTTTTGTTTTTTTTATTGTGTTATTCGGTTTTTTGGTATTTTTTTGGAAAGTATTTTTTTTAATGCTGCTTTTGTTTTTATGAATTCTCTAAATGCTTCCTTACCAGAGAAAATGCTAATGCCGCCTTCAAATTTGATGGAGGGCTTTGCTGGGTAAAGGATGCTTGGGTTGTACTTGTTGTCCTTCATTTTCCAGAACCAGTTGCTCCAATTTCTTTTTTCCTGCATATCTCTGCTGAGAGATCTGAGCTTATTCTTATATGTTTACCTTTATGTGTGATTGCTTTTGTTCTCTCGCTGCTCTCCGGATTCTCTCCTTTTCCTTGAAACTGGATAGTTTGACTACTCTATGTCTTGCTGTGTGTTTTGTTTTGTTTTGTTTTGGGGAGGGGGTGATAATTTAATTGGTGTTCTCTCTGCTTCCTGAATCGTTATCACCCACAACTTTGTAATGTTGGGACATTTTTCTTCTAAGAATTCCCTTACTATTTTAACTGTTGGCCTAATTTTATCTTCCTGATCCAGGGCCCCAATAATTTGAATATTGTTTTATTTTGTGGAGTCCCACATCCTTCTAGGCTTTCTTCAGATTATTTTGCTTTTTTGCTTGACTGTTTCTCTCGTTTTCTGAATTCTGCCAGGTTATCTTCTAGATAGCTGATACAATTCTTAATCTCCGTCATTCTCATTGATATCCATCAGTTTATTTTTGGTATGCTATTACTTAATCCCTGGGCTTCCCTTTGATGTGAGGATTCTAGTATTTCTATATTTTCATTTGTTTTCAAGATTGATCCCTAATTTCCTCAACAGCACTAAGCAATATTTTCAAGCATTCTTTCACTGGTAGTTCAAGGGCGGCGTCTTCTGTGTAGACCGTCATGTTTGAGTCATCTTCAGTAATTGACCTCTTTTTCTCTACATTTTTATGCTACTTGGAGCTATAGGCTCTTGCTTGCATGGCATGTTGGGTGAGTTGATAGATGATGGAGTGTTATCTACTGGGATGAGTAGCAGAGGCTGCATCTGTAGGTTAAGGGAGGATCAGGTGCTGGTAAAATATATTGTGCATAGATGAAGATTGTTGGATCAGAGGGATAATTAGAGTTTAGGTGCTCTGGAGTAGGTCTTAAGTGGTAGTATTTATCATAGGAAGCCTTCCCCTAGGTATAGTCATTTTAATACACATAGGGTTTTGGATGATGTGATTTTACTTGGTAAGTTACAGGAAGCTGTGTGTTGCTGATTTGAAGGGAACAGGTTCCAGAGGTTTCCGTGGTTGGTGTAAAGGGGGTTTATAATGAATCTGCCATCATCCCTTGTCCACCTTGCGTATTATGTAGGGACAGTGTTAAGTGGTATGTTGTTTTATTACCTTGTGCTCTTGTAGGGTGTCAGAGAGGGAGTGAGACTTAGGGTAGAGAGATGATTTGGTGTCTGGAATGGCTGCAAGAGCCCTATTCTTGTGATTTGAATTGATTATCTTGAGAGAATGTACCTCTGGTGAATCACGTCAGATGGGATGGGGTTTGCCCTTTTTGGATGGTGGAGGTGGTCAAGTTGGGGGTGGGAGGATGGGGTGTATCTCTGTCACCTACTTTTGTAACCTAGGTAGGCGGAGGATAGCGATGTCCAACTCAGCAAGCTAGTGTCTTATGTGGAAGGCTTGTCGTACTGACTTACTCTTGTGAAGTCTGTGAGCAGTCTCTCAAAGGATCCCTTAGGACTGTTTGTCAAGCCCAACCTACTCAAACCTGTTTGTAGCCCAGGCTGCTGCTTTTAAGAACCTGGTGCTTTTCCATGCTTTGTTATGTTAAAGTTTTGTTAATGAACCAGGTGGATAATGGTTGCAATCGGTGAAGTTAAGGAAGGGAACACAACCTCAGAATGACTGCCTCTTTTTTAGGTTGTTACTGTTGTTTTTTAAAGGTTTCCAAGGTGTCTCCCCCAGGAAAGTGGGATTAGATTGGCCAAGTGGTTTGGGGGCTCACTGGGTCTGTGTTCTCCAACATGCCTGCTCTCAGCTGCCCTGTTGGTTCAATCCTGTGTGGCTCAGTAGACTGTGTTCCAGGGATCTGTGATATGCCACAGGTAGATGACCCAGGGACTTCTAATAGGCAGATGCACTTGCTCTCGCATTGTGGTTAATTTGTGTCTAATTATCTCTGTTACCCCATGCTGGCTGCATGCAGAGCTGTGGAGAAGGTAAAGTAGTGTGGCCGATGTGGTTCCTCTGTTCCTGGCCAGTGAAGAAGGGTTGTGAAAAGTCTGTGAATGCACAAGCAAATAGAGGAGCTCCGGGGTGAACCCTTGGGGCCAGTTTTTGGAGGTTCTCTGTGGGTCTGGGATTATGACCCAGACTTGGTCAGCAGTCTGTCTGGGAAAATTACAGCATGATGGTAGGTCTCAGATCTAGGATGCAGGAAGGGGTGGCAGATGCCATCCTACTAGTCCTGGTGAGGGATGTGGAAACCCCACAGGCAGGTGTGGTGAAGTTGGAGTTCAGCAGAGTTCTTGAATCTCTCTGTGGGTGAAAATCAGAACAGGAGGTCTGAACCATGAACCCAACGATACTGGCATTGTATTTCTTGCACCCAGTTTCCCAAAATTGGCCTGCTTACCTCTTAATTTTCTAGTCTAACAATGGGAGCACAGAGCGGGTGACTCTACTTGGGTGTCATTTTTCTGGAAGTCCTAGGTAAGTATTTTGAAGGTCACTTTGCTGGAGGGTGCCTCACATCAGCTGGGATCAAATGGTCTAGGGTGGGGAAGGGGATGTTGTCTACTGACTGGCTGCCATGCAAAGCTATGATGAAGCGCCCCCCCCCCCGCCCCCCAACATGTAGCCCTATTAGGGGGTTGAGGAATACAAAACACATGCAATGGCACCAAATGCAGGAAGATCACAGGCCAGTGGGTAGAAAGTCTTTGGCTCCAGTGGCACTATAAACAACTCAGCATTGGCAGGGATCTCCATGTGGCTTCTCCAGCACCCAGGGCTGCATCAGTGTATTTTATGTGGATTCTCCTTGGGAATGTCTTGCAGGGAGTCAGCCTTGTCAGTAGAGTCTCTCCAAGGGAGTCAGCAGAGAGAGAAAAATGTCTCCCACCTCCAAGAAAGAAAAATATAGGAGTTCCCAGAATTCTCAGGAGAAAGCCATGGCCACACAGAAGCCTCATTGGTTATATCTTGATTGACAGGCCAGACTCCACCCCTTGATTTGTAATCCTCTCAAATTGACACCAGATTATGTAACTACCAGGGACAGCAAGTAGAATAAGGGTTTCTGGGGGGCACAGTGGAGGGGTATGGTAGTAAAAGGAAGCTGATGTCAAGGAGTCTAGGAAGGAAAACAAAGTTTGGTAACTGATTGTAGTAGGAATTATGTGATACTGCTTAGAGTGCTTGAACTATGGTATGATATGATATATTTATTAACTCCCAATTTAAAAAATAAAAATTTAAAAACTCACTCATGTAAGTATATCTTTTGGGAAACATAACTTTTTATTTCCAGTCCAAACTTTGATCTGACTAGATTCCACCCCCACAAAAAAATATATAATTCTTTCATTCTTTCTTTTTAATAAAGTATAGCATCTAGATGATTATTAGTAACTGATTTGAACTCTGGCTCTGTCATTTAGAGGCTGAGTAAACTTAGGTGAGTCATTTAACTCCTCTGCTCAAATTCTGCATCTTTAAAAAAAATGGAGAAGTGAGGGATGTAATAATACTTGACTGATGGCTTTCTTGTGAGGAATAAATTTAAAATAGTCTATTCAAGTGACTATGTCATATGTCTGCTCTGACATAATTAACTACCTCTTTTTAAAAAAAGCTTTAATTATTTGTGCCTTTTATTAACTGTATCTTTATAATCTTATATTTATTTGTTTGGGGAGGGGTAGCCTGAGGCTCACAGCATCAATAAATTATGTGCTGAAACATTATATGTACTTGATGTTACAAAGGATAGTCAAATCGCTGCCGTTGAGTCAATTCTGACTCAGAAAACAGAGTAGAGCTTCTCCACAGGGTTTTGAAGAGTGTAAATCGTTAGCGAAGCAGTCTCATCTTTCTCCTACACCATGGCTAGTAAACTGCTGATTTTGCAGTTGGCAGCCCAATGCTTGCCTCACTGCATAACCAGGAATCCTTTTACTAATGATAATAGTTACAAACAAACAAAACACCAAAATGGGTGGTCAAAAGTATGATCTGTGTAATTCTAATACATTGCGTGTTGAACATGATCTATAATTTCAAGTGCATAAGACACTTAAATCAGTTGGTGGCACATTGTTAAGGTCTTAGAAAGTGTTTGCTGTCATTAAACTCTTATCAGACAAGCAACAGGCTGATATATTGCATATATTAAGGGGAATTGTCCATTTAACTGTATGAGGCTGGCTTTCAGAGAAAGTGAATAGTTATATGCATCCTGCCAAAAAACTTATAGGATATGAAATGAAGTTCTTCTTTAAAAATATTTTATTACGAATTAGGTGAAGTTTTACAGAGCAGATGATCGGTTTTACATTGAACAGTTCACACATTTTGCTTCACCACCCTCATTGCAAACCCTTCAGTGCCAGGCCTTCCTGTGTTCCCCACCTCTGCAGCTCCTCGCTCCTCTGCTGCTGAACTTGGCCCTTAGGCAATTGCTGCTCCCTTGACCTAAAGCAGGTGCTTATTCTAAGTTGTGCACACCTCACAAATGCTATTATTCCCCATATATTTGTGTATTCCCTGTATATTATTTGGATGAATTGAGGCATGCAGTGAGTTCGGTTGCAGGTTGAAAGGAGGCTTACCGGCCATAATCTCAGGGATTCCATTCATGTCTATCCAACCACTATACGTGCTCTCTCAGGAAAACGAGTTTTGTTCCAACTTGTCTTTCTACTCTATGTAGGACTTTTCCCGGTGGCCTCTTTGAGAGAAGTAGACAGTGGTAGTTCTTTTGGTCTCTGGCCCATGGAAATATATGTGTGTGTGGTTCACTAATCCATTGGGCTAAATATTTCCAAATCTCTTTGATTTTCTTCACTCATGAATTGCAATTCCCAGTGCTGAAATTTAGGAGAGGTGTTGGCAAACCAAAGTTCCTGGATGATACAAATCGTTTTCTCAGCTACTAACTTAAAAAAAAAAAGAAGGCAGTTCAAACTCACCCAAAGACATCTTAAAGAAACCTGGCGGCCTATTTCTGAAAAACCACAGCCATGAAGCCCCCATAGGATAGTGCTACGCTGGCACAAACAGACTCATCACAAATTGGAATTCACTCAAAAGCTGACCGAGTGTATTGTATTGTGAGTAGGCATCTAAAACTTTCTGGAATCTGTCACATAGAAATGAAGACTGTTTTACCCACAAAAGAATTGGCACAATAGCTGAATTCATTCCCAGTTTTGCACATAACACATTCACTCCCATCGCTCCTCATACCCCATAATCCTAGGCTTGCTATGCTGATTTTGACAAAAATGTGCAGAGCACAATTAGGAAAAAAAACTTGGTGGGGGATTGGGCAACGTTCACCAAAAAAATGTAGAGCATGCAATCTATTTGCTTAAAAATATGACAGCTAAAAGTTTGATCCATAGAGCATATCATGGAAATATTCTCAGCAACTCTGAAGAACAGGGCCAGGCTCCCTGTGACGGATGGTGTGGACTCTCTAAGCAGACTATGTTAAACAAAGCTGACTTGAGGCTTGAGAAGTTTAAGTGTCATACATATTTACACTCTGAAGTACAATGAGACTATTTCAGCATGTGGATCTTGGGTCAGTACACCTCTGTGTAGAAGATTTTTAATCAACAGCGATTCTAAGTTTGTTATTTTTAATGACGTTGAAAGGAAAAGGCTAAGGCAAAGATCTTTATTACACAAAGACTGAACTCTGTCATAAAACCATTTTTATTTTCTCTAAGAAATTCAAGTTTCTATAAAATGGGTCATTTCTACGTATTACCTAAAAATAAATTTTAAAAAATATATGTGCTATGTGTGAGTTTCCTATGTAGGGCATCATTCTTTATGAGAAATTCCATGGAAATTAGGTAGAAGTCACATTTGGTCTAGTGGAAAGCAAATAAGAATACATAAAAAGTAGGTAATCAAGCGGCCATGTAGCTCAGAAGCAACAAAGCCCACATGGAAGAAGCACACCAGCCTATGCAACCACGAGTTGTCGAAGGGATCAGGTGTAAGGCATCATCAGAACAAAAAATCTTACCATAGTGAATGATGGGGGGAGTGCAGAGTGGAGATCCAAAGCCCATTAGTAGGCCACTGGAGATCCCCTTGCAGAGGGGTCTCGGGGAGGAGATGAGCCAGTCAGGGTGCGATGTAACAATGATGAGAAATACAACCTTCCTCTAGTTCCTAAAGGTTTCCTCCCTGCTCCCACTACCATGACTCGAATTCTATCTTGCAAGACTGGCTAGACCAGAGGAGGTACACTGGTACAGATAGGAACTGAAAATACAGGGAATCCAGGACGGATGAGCCCTATAGGACCAGTGGTATGAGTGGCAAAACAGGGTGGGTAAAGGGAGAATGGGTAGGAAAGAGGGAACCGATTACATGGAACTGTGTGTGACCTCCTCCCTGGGGGACAGACAATCAAAAAGTGGATGAAGGGAGACGTCGGACAGAGCAAGATATGACAAAATAACCATTTATAAACTATCAAGGGCTCATGCGGGAGGGGGGAGCGGGGAGGGAGGGGAAAAATGAGGACCTAATGTCGGGGGTTTAAATGGAGAGAAAATGTTTTGAGAAACGATGTACAAATGCGCTTTACACAATTGATGTGTGTATGGATTGGGATAACAGTTGTATGAGCCCCAAATAAAATGATTTAAAAAAAAAAAAAAATTCTCAGAAGACAGCCCTTGCAAAAAAAAAAAAAAAGAATACATAAAAAGTGTTGTTTGTGCATGTAAGGAGGGTTAATGAAGCAATGATTTTTTAAAATGTGGTGTCTCTTAATAAAAGAGCATCAAAATGAAAATTAAACTTGCTAATAATAAAATATTAGTAATAGGAATGACTAAGACAATGTGTCTGTATGGGGCTATAGTCAAGGAAGAGGGTCTCCACTTGTTTGAATCATCTTAGATATCAAACAGGATTTATGTTTGCTCCTGCATTTTAATTTCCTCTGATACTCACGAATTAGGTTGAAATTGTAAAATGACAAAGGCAATATCTGCTAATTCTTGCCGCTCCATCTGCATTTTGGAAAGCGGAAGACAAGGAGGATTGTTGACACCGCTGGTCCGTGGGCACAGGTGGTTTCAACCAATGACTTATGACAGTTAATTAAATGATTTTTCAACATGCTTTACTTCTTTTTATGAAAAAAAAAGTATGAGCAGTTTCAAAAATCTCATGGAAAAAAATCCATTATCTTTTCATTACATTATTTCATAAACTTTTTGAAATCCACTTGTATTTTAGGTTTAATCTATAATGTATCCCTTTAATTGTTTTACTATCAGATTGTTATGAGTCTAACACTACAGAATTGTGCTATACAATTTCCATCAAAGCTTTACTTTTAATCCAAATAAATTTATTTTTCAGTCCTGCATTGTCCTAAGCACTCTAGACCTGAAATAAGTAATATGTGCATAAAGATTCTCTTACTTAGAAAATTTTCCTTCCAAATACAACTGAATATGCATATATACTAATTGAAAAGACTTACTATCACATTAAATTCATCCCATAGAAACTAGAAATAAAGACATAATTTTGCTTTAAATAAAATTTAACAGCAGCAAAAACTGAGTACAAGTAAAATCTTGAAAACAGATTTGAGATTAAAACCTCAAAACATCAAATAGAAAGATGAATCTCTAAAATTACTGGAGACGTCAGTTTAGTTATGTTGTAACAAATTATTTTGTAAGCCAACTGGCTGAAAATTCAGCTGTTGTATCAAATCAGGCATTGAGTGGATACATTATCTAAAATTCACAACTTATAATTGCCCTAAATATAAAAACAAAAAGACTCTACTTTCAGAATTTATTTCTCCATTGTGATTGAAAATACAACAGTACTAATAAAATAAAAGAGGACCGTTTCCGTAATTACTTGGTATAAGTAGTTCTCTTTAAGGTACTTATTAACATGACATTATAATTAATGGAGGATTGTATATTTTCTATTTTATGAATTCTCTACATCTTTGTTGCTCTATACCATGTCCTGTCACATGATTGGCAACAGATCCCTGCACTCTTTATGACCATAGATCATAATTCATTCTAGTTTAATTGAATTAAAGTGTTTTTCCCAGTCAATGTTTCTATTATTTCAAGAATTGTTTCAATTTTAAGACATCTACAGTTTCAAACATTTCTACAGGACTATGGAGGGAAAAAAATATCCTCTGTTATCTGTCACTTTGTCCCTAACTTCAATGAAAGCAGAATTCTGAAGTTATTTATTAAAAAAATCACAGATTGGCTACAGGCAATGATGGTTAGGTGGTAGCTTTCTCGCTTTTTAAAAAAGGTACTCAAGCTTGATTCCTGGCCAATGAACCTCATGCACAGTCACACAATGCAGGCTTGTGTACGGCTGTAATGTTGAATGGGTTTCAGCAGAGCTTCCACGTTAAGATAGACTAGACAATACTGCTGAAAACCAACCAATGAAAAGTAGAGATCACAAGGGTATAATCTCCAACTGTGTTAGGCTGGCTTGACTAGAGAAACAAATCCAGTTACATTCATATTTGAGAGAGTTTTATATAAAGAAATAATTATACATCAAGCAAAGAAGTAATTATACCACAAGCAAGATTCCAGCCCAGTCCAGATCAAGTCCATAAATCCAGTACTAGTCATAAGCCCCTCTTCAAACTCACACAGCCACATACAATGATGCAAAATGCAGAAAGATCAGAGGCTGGTGGGTGAAAATCTTGTGGATCCAATGGCGGTGGACACATCTCCAGGGCTTGTGCAGTTCTCCATGTGGCATCAACAGGAGGGTGAAGGCAAGAGAGAGAGAGTGGCTCCCGGTGGCACCTCCAAATGAGGTCATCAAGTCACAGCTTGGCAGGCTAAACTCCACCCATATCTTCTTATGAGTACCATGCTGACACAACAAACCTATCTCACCAAACCATCATGGGCGTGGCTCAGGACCAGTCTTTAGTTTCCTCAAGCACAGAGTCCCCAGGAATCAGGGCTCAACTAGAAGACAGCCAACAACAGCATAGTGTGAGCACCTACCAGTAGTTACGCCAGACCAAAAGTAAACACTCAATCCCATTTAATCCCCGTATGGCCTCTATATGGTAAGAATTTCCTTTACTGGTGAGGAGGCCAAGGCTAAGGGTGATTAACTGGTTTCTCTTGATGACAAAACTAATGAGTTTGAGTCCAGATATGAGTATGCAGTGAGTTTTATTATATGCCTAAAGGTCACTCCATTATTCCACTTTTTAATGTTTTGTAACTAGTTTTAAAAATTGCCCCTATCCATTTGCTCAGTTAGCTCTCTTTTCTTTAGATTTAGTTCATTAAGTTAATGCCTCCAAAAGGAGGTAGTACTCTCTATAATTTCACTGTCTCTTTCTTGACATCTCAACTCCTATTTATTCTATAAAAAGTAATTTTCTAGCCCTCAATCCTCAGATCCATCCAGGAAGACTGGAGAAGAATTCTACTGCATTGCCTCTGGAATAAGTAATCTATTTCATAATAATGTTATGTGTAGTGTATGTATGAAGAATATGAAGTATAATTTTATGAGGAAAACCAATTCGTTCTCATCATTTCTGAGTTGGTGTTACTGAATGTGCATTACTGTTATGTGAAGTAGTCTTGTGTGGTTAACACAAATGCATGGAGCCACACTGTATGCATTTGCATCCCTGCTTTGGGATTAGTGCATCAGTTTCTCATTTATAAACAGGCATGCTAGGACTGCAGTAGGGTTCATTTCTGGGTTAAATTTGGCAATGTCATATTAGCAGCAAACAGAAAAAAGTAGCAGAACAGAGTAAGTGGTATGCAATATGAGGGAAATTTCAAAAAGTTCACAGGAAAATGGAATGAAAAGATAATGTAATTGTTCCATGAACTTAATAAAACATCTTGTATATTATTACTTCCCATGGATTTCTGAAATTGCTGCCACCACCATGTTTATGAGGACAATTGCTTATAATTCAGTATTTACCATGTTAGTCAGTAGTTTCATGGTTATTTGTTTCCTTTTATTAAATTAACTAGTAAAACAGCCCACACACCCAGCCTTAGAGTGTCTGTAAGACTATCAGGCCAGCACAACTTCAGAGACCTTTGTATTAAAGTCTGTCTTAGTTGTGTTGTGACTGCTCCCAGGTTGAATGGTTAAAGGTTAAAATCTTGGGATTAGACTGAATTCTAATCTCTGGGTGGTCTTAATTCTTTATGGTCTCCCAAACATTAATGATCCTTCCTTCTATAGAACGTAGCTGATGGTTTCCCTTCCGCCGGCAGTAAGACAACGTTGCAAAGGGCCTGGGCTGTGGTGGATTCTCTGGATTCTGCCTTTGTTCCATTCACTGTGCCCTTCATCATCAAAAGTCAAGCAGCCAGCTGCTGTCACGTTATTCCTGACTTGGGACACCCCGGGTGTGTCGGAGAACTGTGTTTTTGTTTTTGTTTTCTTTCTTTCTTTCTTTTTTTTT
>NW_022107432.1:5474554-5504755 GCF_000313985.2 Echinops telfairi | reverse complement strand
AGTGAGTGAGTGAGGCAGTGAGTGAGTGAGACAGTGAAAGAGTGAGTGAATGAGTGAGTGAGGCAGTGAGTGAGTGAGGCAGTGAGAGAGTGAGACAGTGAGAGAGTCGAGAACTGTGTTTGATAGGGTTTTCAATAGCAAAATATTTTCAGACATAGAGGGTCAAGCCATTCTGCCAAGGATGGACTCAACCCTACGACTTTGCAGTTAGCAGCCAAGCAAATTAGCCCTGGCACCCCTCTGAAATGCCAAGAAATCCATGCACTTTCATTTCACACTGCTTTCCCACACGGAACTTTGTAAAAGTTATACGCACTTTGCTTTTCCTTACTAACTGGCTGGCCTTCCTTGTTGTAGCTTGTTCCAGCTAAACATAAAACCTAGGGTTTAAGATTAAGTCCCCCTTCTAAAGGGTTAATAATGTTGCAGAAAAAAAACAGAAGGAGAACATTAAAGTAATTTTTTATAAATGAACCTGTAATGGAGAACTAATTCAAGTGGCAAGGAGAAGTGTGGAAGATTGCTCAGTGGCCTCTCATTGGAATGGCTGGGATTATTTGATGCTGTAAAAATAAGTTTCTTTGCTGTCTTTCACTAGAATGTTCTACAATTCTGATGGGATTAAAATTTACCTGTTAAAAAAAGTGATGGTAATGCAGAAGTTCCTGTTGGCAGTGCAAATTAATCTGTCAAATAGATGCTATTTGTCCTTAAATCCAGTTATTATTTGAAGTACTTTTAACATCTCATTCCTCATTAATTGATGTGGAAAATAAATATTTGACATATGTGTAATTTTTTTATATTTGTGTGTCATAACTTTGAAAAAATGATCTATTAATATAAAGTAAAAAGTTAAAACAAATGACTAAATGGATGAATCTGTTGCAAAGAAAGAAGAGGGCCAAGATAGATTTCACAGAACAACTGGACAAGAAAAATATTATAGGAAATTTCACAGTAGAAAAAGACATTCTAGGCAAAGAGAAATAGCATGCATATGAACCCATGAATTTAAAATAGCACATATTCATTCAGCAGAAAGTCAGGTGCAACCAACAAAATACAGTAACAAAACGATACAGTTCTAAATGTCAAGAAATTGACAGATGAATAGAAGACAGACAATTAAAATAGAGCAAGTCGGTTTCAGTGTTAGGAGAGGAACTTTGAAAAGATCAGGGTATTGTCACATTTAGAACCAGACTCTAGGGAAAGCTTTTAGGAATAGTTGAGGTTTAATCTCAAAAATGAATCGAAACTATTTGGATGGAGAAGGTGAACTGGACATATGAAGCAGAGGAGAAAATATATGGGAATCAGGAAATCTATTTGACAGAATAAAATATATATATATATATATATATATTTTTTTTTAAATTATTGAATCCCAAATGCTATTCCTTGGCAAAATGTTGAACAACTAGCATCAAGTTGTTAAACATACACCAACTAGAGGGTAAGCACTCTAACTGAGGGAAGGAAAAGGTCACACACAATAAAGGAGAGGGCAGTACAAAATGACAAAGGCAAAAGAAGACAGAAGAGTACAAGAGCTAAAGGCAACAAAGGTAAACACACAATCTTTCAATACAGTAATAGCATGCAAATGGACCCCTGAATTTAAAATAGCGCATAGATAAACATGCCAGCTGAATAGGAGTAAGAAGGTAAATAAGACAACACATACAACCATGTATAGGGTTGACAGAATATATTTCTATGCTTGCATTTATATGTGCTTAGATACATCCATGAATATATCAGAGCATACATGGGACAAGGTTATGAATACATCTTAGTTACTATCAAATACCTTCAAAGAATGAGTCCCTAGCCTCAGAAGATATCAAGGTCAATCGGCATAGCATAGTCCACAGAGACAAGCTTCTACAACCTTGGTTGAGCAGCAAGTCGGGTCTTAAAAACGTGTAAGTGTCCATCTGAGGTGCATTAGTCTCTCCCCATTCAGAGGAAAGAGTGAAGGAAACCAAAAACTCATGGACACAATCCACAGAACTAATGGACAACAGGAACCCCAACATTCACATGCTTAAGATGAGAATTACATTTTGCCCACTCCCACTACTGATCTCTCCAAAGAAATTACAAGTGGAGGTCATGGATAGAGTGGGAGAAACCTATGGATCAATGCCCCCCCCCCAAAAAAAAAGACATCACTGGCCTGTAGAGATTAGTAGAACTCCCAAGACTATTTGTGTTAGGCAGGGTTCTCTAGATAAACAAAGCCAAGACACTTATGATTTTATATATATATTTAATATATATACATGTTTATACAACAAGAAGGAATATAACTGCTAATTAGTCCACACAGCAGTACAGAGGGCTCAGTTGAACTCAATGTTGTGAGAGTTAATACATTGAAGATTCTTTAAGTCACTCCAGCTGCCCTTCTAAGGTCAAGGAAGCAGACATCAGAGTCGCTCCTCAGGCAAGGCAGGCAAAGTCGCCTGCAGGCAGCGGACAGCAGGGTGGGGCAGCAACAGTCAGTAGCATGGGGTCTTGAGATGTATGCACAGTGACAAGCTCTACCAGCCTCAATCTCAACAGATGTTAAGCAGCATGGCAAAGCAGGACCAGAGTAAGGCAAGGCAAGGACACCCGATCCATGGGTTGGTTCAGCCCATGGTAGCACAGCACACGGTTGCAGCTCAGGCAGCAGAGCTCTGGTCTGATCACCAGGGAGAAAGAGAGACAGGATGATGGCAGCAAAAATTATTTATCTCGGTCACTCTCCAATCAAGCTGTGACCTGATTAAACTACATGTTCCTATGGAGGCCCAGGTGGCACAATAAACCTAACTATCACAACTATGGCCCTTATACGCCTTTCACATCCAGAGCATAACTTAACTTAGCTCAACTTTCAGCCAAAAACTAGGCCTAGAAGGTGAAAAATAACATCAAAGACATACATATTTATAACCCTGATGCCCTCCTTTCCTGATTTAAAACCACTCAGTACCCCCTTATTCTTTCCTCACAGCTACCTGTTGATCAATGTATAAGTTCCTTATGAGCACAATGAAGTGTTCTGTAATTCCTATTCTTCTCAAGCCTATCCACTATTTGTTATGATCCATCCTTTTGAATGCCTTGACATCGTCAATAAAACAAACATTTTTTCTGGTGTTATCTGCTTAGAACCAAGATCCATGAGCAATGATATCCCTTATCCACATCCTCTTCTGAATCAGGACTGAGCCTCTAATGGCTTCCTGTCAAAGGGAACTTAAATATTATCAGTTGGTCTGTTTCACAGTCAGCCCCAAGCCTGGTTCTAGCTGCTGATAATGAGCGTCTCCATCGTCTCTTCCCACAGATGTAGTCAATTTGATTTCTGTGTATTCCATTTGGAGATGTCCATGTACATGCTCACTGTATGAATTGTTGTAAAAAAGTATTTGCTATGAACAATTCATTGACCTTGCAAAATTTTATCATGCCATCTCCAGCATTCATTCTATCACCAAGATAGTTTTCAACTAGTATTTCTTCATTTTTGTATTTAACTTTTGCATTCATATCATCAATAATTATCAATGCATTTTGACTGCATGTTCAATAAATTTTCCACTGAAGGCATTCATAGAATTCTTCTATTTATTTATCACTAACATTAGAAGTTAGTGCATAAATTTGAAAAATAATTGTGTTGATTGGATTTCCTTGAAGGCAGGTAAACAGAATGCTAGCAGAGACAGCCAGCGCTGTACTTGCAGAGAGATGTGAGGTGTCTTTGTTGATGATGACTGCAAGGCCATGCCTCTCGATTGTGTCATTTCTGGCACAGTGGACCATCCGATTTTCTGATGACTCAAATATCCAGTGTCAGTCCACATCAGCTCACTGACACCCAGGATAGCAATCTTTATTCATTACATTGATTTTAGACTACCTTTAATTTTCCTAGACCCATACTTAGTGCACCCATACTTAGTGCATTACACATTCCAATTCTTAGTCATTTTTGCAGCTATTCCATCTCATTTTGAGTTGTGCCCCATCAGCAAATGAAGACCCCTAAAGCTTTATTCCCATGGGCTTTACTACATTCACATCATCGTGGTGAACTCTACTTTGTGAAAGTACAATTTGAGGGCATTGCATGTGTGCCTCTTTTGTAAGTATCAAGTTGGCCTCGTCTGAATCTTTCCATTTCATGGGAAACATGAGCTCCCCACTGCTGTCTGTGGCCCCAATTACTCGTTCGGGATCAAGACCTCTGGCAAAGCCACTAAGTTTGTCAGCATCATCTCTCTTTTTTTTCTTTGACTTGCTGTCTCAGATTCACTGTCATATAGATTGGTTGTACCGTCTTTTTACTTACCAGCTCTTTTAGAATTAAGAAATGCTTCAATTCATTCTGGGCAATCTAAATTTTCTTCAGGTTCCCAAGTATTATCAGCATCTTTAAAGCCCTTCTATTTCAGGAAACATTCCACCTTCCCATTCACAACACATCGATCCAGCACTTCTTGTACCGCAAAGTCATCAGGGTCAGCCTCTTCAACTTTCTGATTCTTTCCATTCTGTTTCGATTCCTTTTTTTGCAATGTAGTTTCAGTGGAGGCCATTTTTATTGCAAATTTGAAGAGTCATTGCTCACTGTCTCTGTGCTGCCACCCATCACAGGTCTGTGGATTCTCCGGCCCCGTGCACCTCCAACTCGAGCCACATCGCTGCACAATTTCATTTCAGTGTACAAGTATTATTATCATAAAGGTCTATGCATCTTTACTCTGTCTTTAAAAACAAAAACAAAACCCTTTTCCCGTGAGCAATGAAAGAAAGGAGGGAACGATAAGTATAGAAACCAAATAAATTTTGTTTTTGCCATTATATTCTATGATTTGTTTATTTTCATAAAGCCACGTTTATCCAACCTAAAAAATTGTAACTATATGTACAGGAGTAATTAATTTTGGTGTTGCAAAACAGACGTGACTTCTACTCTCAGTCTAGATGAAATCATGAAGAATGACTCACTCTTGAAGCAACTGGAACGAGAGTCACTGTCTGTTTATCAGTGATTTTCAAGACTGTGGATATCAGGCAATGAAGCCGAGAGATCCCTGATGGGGAGGGAAGAAATACCATGAGCTTTTCATTGCCCCAAGGTACAGCCCATGGAAAGAGTCCAAGCTACAGCACAAAGAGAAAAAATTAAGGTGGAACTCAGTGATCTTACAAAATTAGAGATTGAACTGGGCATCTGGGGAATGTAAAGCAGAACTTACAGAAGAAGGTTCCAGAGATGAAAGACCTATGTGTTGTCAACTTGAGAGGATTAAGAGTGAAGGGGTGGAGTTTAGCCTGTCAATCAGGTCACAGCCTGATGACCTCATTTGGAGGCGCAAAGGAGATATATAGCTCGCTGGAGGCAGGACGCAGACTGACTCCCGAGGAGACATTGCAGCTGACAAGACACATGGAGCTACACTAGTACCCTGAGCTGAAGGGGCCACGTGGAGACCCATGCCAGCGCTGAGATGCTTACAACGCCACTGGATCCACAAGACTTCCCACCCACTGACCTGTGATATTCCTGTATTCCGCGTCATTGCATGTGTTCCTTGAGTCTGAAGAGGAATTTACAGATTGGTATCAGACATATGGGCTAATATCAGATTTATGGACTTGATCTGGACTGGGAAGGGTTGTTTTCTCAATATTCAATTTCTCTTATATATAAAGATTTTCTTATACACATATGAGTGTCTATGAATTTGTTTCTCTAGTCAACCCAGAATACCACAATCTGCAGGAGAATGTCCCAGGCATCCATAGATCCCCTCTATTCTTCAACTAAGTGTTGGGGATAGACCCCACACTGGGAAGAGAACCAAGTTAAAGGATTGGGAAGTATTCGGTGCTCAGGCAGTGCACAGAATGTTTATCTTTCCATTAGCTCAGAGCAGAGAACAACTCATAATGCCTGACATACTTGTTAGAAAAGTCTATGAGTTTTTGCTTCAATAGGAAAAGTTAATGAGGATTAAGCACTGCTCTGGTCTCAACTAATAAGATTAAAAGCAAGAATCAGAATGATCAATCTATTTCCAAAGAAACTAATTACATGGTAACACTAAACACAAGAATATATATACAAATATAAAAACATCCACTGCCCCAAAAGATGACATTTGCTTTGCCAATAATATAATTAAAGATTATTAGACATGCAGACATACAAAGAAATAAGAAAATACAGCCCAAGATAAGGAGATAACTCCACCAACTGAAATTGACACAGGTATTATAAATAGTAAACAAAGTATCTAAAATCATGTATTGTAACTGTAATGTACATGTTCAAAAAGCTAGCTATAAGATTAAGTATGGTATGTGAAGAAGAGACACAAAGATATAAAATACTCAAATTGAACTTGTACATATGAAAACTACAGTTTTTTATGTTTATATTTTGTTTTTCTCCAAAACATTTTCTTGGGAGTGCTTATAGATATAATACCATTCCATAGTTCAATCACATCAAGAAATATTGTACAATTGCTACTACAATGTTTCAAACATTTTCTTCCTTTTTGAACTCCTTGATATTAGCCCCTCTTTACCCTGATCGCACCCCCCAATTGTACCCCCAGGAACCCTTATTCTACTTGTCTCTATAGGTTCATCAATCCTGAGTTTCATGTACTGAAAAACATGGAACAACCAGTCTAGAGGTCTACCACAATGACAAAATGCATCAGAGATAAACCCCACTGTGAAAAGACACACACACACACACAAGTATTGAAAACTGATCAGGCTCTAAGTGTATCAGAGGGGGCATCAAGTATCAAGATTTTAACCTTTCAAGTCAGGTTTAAATCGTGAGCAGGCCCTGTTATAATCCATCAGTCCAATCCCCTTTCTTTCAGGATCCATATCTCAGAACCTGCTTCCCTAATAGCACTTATACCCCTTTGGTCCTCAGCATCGTGACCAGGGGGTGCACCTTCGACAAGACCCCATTGTTCTTCCTGCAATCAGGGATGGAGCAGTCTAGTGCCCCACACACACATCCCATTATACCATAGACTTTCCGTGTGTCCCTTTGTGAATGTCTCCTAGCCAGTCCAATTATGTGCCAAGCGCTGCCCTGCCAAGTCAGAAGTCTACAATCGGGATTCCTCAGGAACTTCGTGGCTTTGCTCCCATTGCTGGTCTGTTACACTCCCCTCTCAGTTTGCCCCCGTGTGGGTGGGTCAGACAGTGCTGTCCTCTGTAGTGCTGTCCTCTAGGGAGGGGACTTCGTGTCTGGAGCTGAGGCCGACCCTACAGTCCTCTCTCTGAGAGCTGCTCAGAGAAGGAATGTTGCCCTAGGCTTGGCGCTCCGGTATGGGGTCTACATTCTACCTTTCCTGTGGAGACGTAAAAAATACTATGCAATAGTGACTGGACTATTACTGCAGACTGTTGCTTTGCTGAAAGCTGAAGATTTTGGACTTGTTAATTAATGCTGTAATGTGATTGGAATGTAACTGATTTCTGTGTAACTCCTTACCTGTATAATGTAACATTGCATGATTGGGATTTGATTAAGAAACATTTGCAAGGGTTTGAGGGAAACATTTCATTAGATATTGATCAGCTTAAAAAGGATATTTTCTATACATTCAAAGACAGGCTTGAGGCATCTCCTGGCTCTGATATAATTGAGCAATTGGTGAATGGCATGGAACGATTGGATCCTCGTGCTTGGGTTCAAAGTATTTCTCATAGCCTGGGCCACAATTTTGTCCTGGCTTTCATGTGTTGCTTTTGTAGAAAGCTAAGGCATGTGTAGGAGAATCATACGGCCTCCATAGTAGTTTTGAAGCTCGTGCATAAGGCAAACACCATGAGGAGCAGAGAACTGGAAGAGAGTGTTTAAGGACGAATCCTTCATTCTCTTGCAAAGGAGCCTGGAAGGTTAGGTTTCTAGTGATAGAGGGGGACTTCCACCCTTGTGAGTTATGGGTAGTCCTCATCACATTCTCATAGTATTGTTCCTCACTTTACCTTCCTATATGGTGCTGATCCGAGGTTGTCTCTTACAAGCACATAACTGGTTGCTGTGTGGCCAGCAGCTTTAACTATAGAAGCAGACATTCCTATTTGGCCCTATTTCTTCCACCACAGTATCCAATCTCTCTCATACCTTCCTCCAATAGAAGATGGGAGTAAGGGGACTTTACCCCCAGTGCCTGGATTCAAAATGTTTTGGTATAAGCCTGAATTTTTGGCTATATTAATTGGATCGTGAAGTTTTGCCTTGACAGCCTTTAATATATAGAAAATAACCATGTCGCCCATGCGGCTTTTGAATTTTATATATAAAACAAAAGGGGGACTTGTGGGGGGAGGTCAGATGCTTGTAGGCATCTCTCCCCTGAGGACGATCAGTTGCCAAACTGCAGTGGGCTCTGCTCCCTGCTGTTAAAGACAAAGGACAGAGTTGCAGTCATCTATTTGGTTCCTGTAGGTGGGGTTTACACCCTACTGATAATGGTTCCTATGGAGATCCAGAGAACAGGTCAAAGTTAAGCTGCCATCCTGACTCCAGGATCCGCCTATCTTGTCACATGTATACCCCCAATCCCTCCTCTTCCTATTACGGGTATGTCCCTAGACCACCCCCTCTCATTGCTGTATAACCTATAGTGCAACCCCTTCCTGTGATGTATGACTTTACCTGTAATTAGTGGGCTTGCACGCCCCCAAAAGGTATATAGGCTTGGGTTTGCAATAGAGCTCTCTCTCCTCTCCTGCCCTCTCACTGCTCTCTCTTCCCCCTCTTCTCTCCCGTCCTCTCTCCCTTGTTCCCTTTCCTGCCCTCCCTCCCTTCCCCCTCTCTCCACGTGGTCCACCAAGCGGAACTGAGGTGAGCAATGTTACTATGTAATGTGTCTGACTGAATTATTGTAATATCTCTTCTATCGCTCATGCTCTCGATGATTTTAATATAATATATATACATCTCAAAAAAAATACCCTCCCCTTGGATGGAATAGTGCCCTGGTTCCCCACTGCCATCTTTTTTCTTCCCCCACCCCTGTGTGGGCCATAAAGGCATCTGGAGGGGTGGTGGGTGGGTGGCAGAATGTCTTTCAGCACAAGTCTAGCACCATCGATTAAAAGGAGTATAGCCTTCCTATTCAATGTTTATTGGGCCTTTATAAAACATCAGTTGTCTGTAGGTGTATGTTTTTATTTCTGTTTGCTGTCCTGTTTTATTGGTCTATATATCTATCATTGTACTAGTACCAGGCTCTGTGGACAGCTGTGGCTGTGTAGTAGGTTTTGACGTCAGGTAGTGCATGACCACCTACTTTGTTCTTCTTTTTGAGAAGTTCCTGGCTGATCCTGAGCGTCTTCCCTCTCCATAGGAAGGTTTTCGGTTTCTTTAAGCAATGATGTTGGAATTTGGCTCACAATTGCATTGAATTTGTAGATTGCTTTAGGTAGTATTGACATTTTCACAATATTGAGTCTTCCTATCCTCTAATGCTTTTTAAAAAATTGTCATATTTTTCACATATTGTATAATTCAATAGCTCAATCATATTAAAAAGAGTTGTGCATTAATCACCACAATCTTCAAACATTTTCTTCTTTCTTGTACTCATTGCTGTTGGCCTCCCTCTGCCCCCCAACCTCCTCTGCCATGTCCCTAGATAATTATTAATTTAATTATTGATTCTATAGCTTTACCTAGCCTGTATTTCATGTACAGAAAATAATATACAAAATAAAATTAAGAGACAAAAAAAGGCAGAAGAAAAAGAAAAACTTCAATTAAGAAAAGCATGAAACATTAAAAACTAGAACGAATTTAAAATGGGTCAACTAACATAAGCAGCCATAATCAACTTTATAATGCTACTTATCTGATAGCTAGGCAATTCACACATCTGGATTATGATCAAAGACTTAATCCTCGTAAGGACCATACAAATTCATTTTGAGCTTCCCCTGTCATTCCTCGCCTTCTGAAACTGGGTGGTCAAAATTTAACAGCCAGTTAAATTTACCATTTCCTCCTCCAGATTTGGATTTTATTATTTATAATCCTTGGGTCACGCTGAAATCTACAATCTTTTATATGAAAGATATAATAATAGGATTATGAGATTAAGCATAGCAGAAGAAAAGATCAGAGAACTTGATGACACAGCAATAATAACTATTAAATGTGAAACACGGAGAGAAAAAGGACTGAAAATATGAGCTGCAAACGAATTTCAAACATCTTGTTATTTTTGCTGTTAGGTTCCATAGAGCCAAATCATTTCAACAGAATAGAACTGTCCATTGTGGTATTCTTGACTGTATCTTCACAGAAGCATATTGCCAGACCTTTCTCCCATGGAATATTGGGATGGAATCAAATCACAAACCTTTCTGTTAGCAACTGAGACTCCAGGGCTCCTTTCAGGAAGTATACTACACAGGTACTTGATGTTGCCAAAGAGAAGAAAATAATGAAAGAATGATGGTCTTTTTTTTTCTTCAAACATCTGAAAATTATCCCACAGATCCAAAAATCTCATCAAACCCTACATGCAAGAAACATGAAAACTACACCATGGTGTATCATAATAAAATTCCCTAAAGCCAGTGAAAATAGAAAGGCTTAAGAGTAGCCAATGAAAAAAAATTATATATTTTATAAAGACCACAAACAAACGGACATTTTATTGAAGCCAAGCATGCTAAGAGATAGTTGAGCAACATCTTTGATGTATTCAGAGACTACACAGCAAAAACCAAAAAAAAGTTCTTTCAAAGCAAAGAATTGAAAAGTTTTTCAAACATATTAAAGCAGAAGGAAAAAATCTTCGGAGGACTTATATTACCTCATTTTCAAATTTATTTTAAAGCTGCAATAATCAAGACAGATTGTATTAGTCTAAAGGTAGCAAAGATAGATTAATGACACATTATAAAGAGTACAGAAACAGAGCCACAGATAGGTATATGGCCAATTGATTTTCAACAAAGTGCAAAGGCAATTCAGTGAGTTGTACCACATGAATAGACATCAAGAGCTAAGTAGGCAGTCCATCTTTTATAAGACCCTGAGAATAGCATATGTCTTGTAGTTATTCCCTCTCATTAGTCTTGAACCTTTATTAATGTCTTATTTTAAAATTACAGACTGATCATTGCTTTTCTGTGGTTCATTTCCAGGAAAGACCTGCTCCATGTCTGGAGCTAATGTGCCATAACACAGTACCCGGCCTTCCTCAAAGAGTGTGGCCACAGAGAGCTCCAATACACGGCAGCTGTGACAACAGAGTGGCGATCTCTCAAAGAGTAGCATAGCAGAGAACGCATTCTGGTAGGAAAACAAGGAAGTGAGAACATTAGATTATGAGATAGTAGTATGTCTTTCCAGGGACCTTGAAAAATAGGAAGTAGGATAGAGTAACAGTAAATGCTAATGCTATAAGAATTTAATGTATAATAAAGTATATTTATTTACAGTATATACATCAAATACATATAGATAAGCGATAGAAAGTAGTGCCATCACATTCTAAATATGGGTAAGCTGCCATCAAAAAGATGACAATGATAAATCATAGTAATACACACAGATGGCATGAGATTGTGCCCAAGACTCCGACCATATTTGCACTAAGACAAGATAGCAATGGAAAATAAGCAGAATGCTTCCCCAGTCATATCCAATGTGGTACATAAAGACGAAATAGCTTCCATTCAAAAGACCAACAGAGGAATCACTGTGTTCAAAGGGTTCCACTTTTCAGATAAAGCAAATAAGTAATAAATGAAAGGATATAAGAGTGGGCTTCAAAAAGTGTAAAGCCAATTATGACAGACACAGGTTAAAATGGAATATCTTATCATTTGATCTCACTTTTGACGCATTTTAAAGTTGTTTCAGGTTTTAAAAAAATGAAGGGGAACTACACATGAATAAGCCGCCAATGAATCTCCTCTGACCATAGAGCAGGGTTGTGAAGAGCCTTGCTCTTGGGCAGTGTGCCTTGGAAAATGGATCACGGCAGATATTGTTAGGTTAAATTTTAGCACTTTATTATTTGATCACCCTTTTGACCCATTTTAGAGTTGTTCTAGTTTTTAATATCTGCTACTTGCTTTTCGATTGAGGTTTTTCTCTATTTTATTTTGTCCATCTTGTGAGTTTATTTGTTTGTTTTAAATGCTTGTCTGTATTTGAAATCCAAGAGAAGTAAATCGACAGAGATAACAACTGGATTAATGATCTCTTGGGGGTATGGCAAGGGAGGTTGGGGGAAATGAGGAACTAATAATAATGAGTACGAGAAAGATGAAAATGTTCTAAAATTGATAATGATTAAGCAACTCTTCTTTATATGATTGAACTACTGAATGTAGATATGTGCCAATAAAACTGTTTAAAAAGAAAACAAGAAGGAAGAAACTGTTCATTTTAAAAAACAAGTTAGGGGTAATGGGGAACCATTATAAATTTATATACTTTTGTTAAATGCTTATTGAATGTTTGCTCTGTCCTGTGCTCTGTGCCATAGGCAAAATCCCATTCACACAGGGCTTGGACATTGGCAGCAAAGAGGTCATGTGAACAGGCAATTATTGAGTAACATGTCAGGCCTAAAATGAACAAATAAATGACAAAGGAACATAAAAGACATCTAAGTGGATTTGGAGATTCCAGAAAGTCTTCTTGGAGAAAGTTTCATATAAATTAAAACACGGGCATATTGAAAGGGGAGTTACCTGGCATCGAGAAAAGGGAATCTTGCCGAGGGAAGCAGTGCCAAGCCCAAAGGGATCAAAAGCAAGGGACATCTAGACACTTACTTTGTCTCATCGTATGTGGAGCTATTTTAACGCTTCAGAAATTGCTTTAAAGTTGTTTTACTGATTTGATGCTTTTTCCTTAACTGGACAGGGTATTCTTTTAAATACAGCAAAAGTTGTCAGTGGAATTCAATTCTTATATGAAATGGCCACAAGAAGGAATAAGTGAGGAATGAGTACTAATGTGATACATCTGATAATGTGTGTGGTGGTTACATAATCAGGTGCCAATTTGAGGATTCACAGTGAAGGGGTGGAGTCTAGCCTATCAATCAGGTCATACCCAGTGAGGCCACTATGTGGGCATGACCTTCTCCTGAGGATTCTGGGAACTCCTATATTTCTCCCTGGAGGCAGAAGACACTCTCTCTGCTCACTCCCTGGGAAACAGTGCAGTTGACAAGACACATGGAGTCAGCCTGATGGCAGTCAGAGCCTCAGAGGTAAAGAAACCACAGAGACCCATGGAAATGCTGAGATGCTTCGACTGCCACTGGATCCACAATACTTTCCACCCACTGCCCTGTGATCGTCCTACATTCAGCATCATTGCGTGTGTTTTGTGAGTCTGAAGAGGGATTTATAGATTGGTATCGGACATGTGGACTAATACCGGACTTATGGACTTGACCTGGACTGGGCTGGAATGTTTTCTCAATATTCAATTGCTCATGTTTAAAAAGCTCTTTCCTATACACATATGCATCACCCTAGATTTGTTTCTCTAGTCTACCAAGACTAACACAATGTGATATGGTTGTCCTGGAGGAAATAGAGGGAGACTTTATTAGACAGAGCTTTTAACTCTGGGGGCCATTTACAAAACAGATTCGGGTGAATCTTGAAGGTGTATTTGTTAAAAGATTTTTATTCTATTCTGCTGCAGATGATGAGAATGGCTTCCAACTTTAGATTGTTAACTTTAGATAATCTCAATCTCTCCTTAAATGGTTCTTGCAAAAGCCAATACATTAGGAAGCCAACACGGTTTACCTGGACACACTGATACTGTGCTCCAGAAGGGCCCATTTTAGAGGGTACATTTATAGTCAGTTTAACTTCTCTATGTGATATTTTTAAGACTGTTTACCTCACTCTTTGTAGTAAGGTCGACAGATCTAGCAAATAAAAAAATATGACACACAGCTAAATTTGAAATTTATGTAAACAATTGATAATCTCTAGTATAATTTTGTCCCAAGTAACTGACAAACTATTTTCCCTAGGGCAAGAGATGTCCTGGCAGGGAGTCTGGTAGGCTGTCATAAATTCACTTATTGTGTTGTGCTTATACTCAGACTTCATAGCTATCATGAAAATGCATCTCCTTGTCCCCATACCATATGGAAAGGTCCTTGTAGACCTTTCTGAAGTACTTCAGAAAGAGGCATATAGGCAGCTAAGTCTGAGGCTTTCAGGACTGGACCTGCTGGTTCATGTTTAATTCCTTTGGGAAAAGGGATATATTTGAAGCTACTTAAAGAGTTTTTGTCATGCAAAAATTTCTGTACATCTTTGCAACAACTCACTGTCATTAGGGACCATTATGCTGCATTAGGGAGCATTATACTGGAGCAATGCTCACAGGGATATAAGTGATTAAGATGGAAAGAAGGTAATTTTTCTCCTTGAGCAAGGTTGGCACTGCACCAATGACTGTAACTTTTGGTAAAAAAAAAATGCAAGTATTGCAACAACAAACAATGCATTGTTCTTACCATGCAATTGACACTGTCATGAAAATGTCACATTCATATAACTTACTGAATCTTCACAATATGATTATGAGATGAGGAAAGAGGCACAGACAGTAACAAACTTGGCCAAGTTCACACATGTCAGTGCAGGCCCAGCACTGAAGTTATGGGGCTCCTGAGTCTATATGCACTGCACTCATTCAGCTCTGCATCCACCAGCTTGTGGCCCTCCTACTTTGTGTTCCTGCTTTCTGCTTACATCTGGACTATTAGCTTGAACTGCACTGGACTGGGCTTATCTATTTCTACAACTGTGTCATTTCTTGATATAAATCTCTTTCAAATACATCCACATACAAGCATCACAGAATTTGCTTCTCTAGAGAAGCCACCATAACACAGCATCAAATTACTAACCATAACATTTGTGGTTCAAACATACTAGTCACTCCGTAGGAGAAATGTAAGGCTAACTGCTCCTGTAAAAGCTTGCATCCTCAGAAAACCCATTGTTATGATTCAGAGTCAGGTTAGTTTATACATTGGTTGTTTTTGAACATTAAATGGCACCTTCTCCTTCTGAATTGTCACCTAAAATATAGAGTTTCACTAGAGAAAGCAATAAGCAGTTTAATGTAGACAATAATCATGTTTATAATAAGCCAATGTTTCAGTTGGAACACAAATTTCCAAAGTCAGCATAGGTTCCTGCAGCACGAATCACAAATTTCTCTAGATCGTGAGCACTAGGAACAGAAATTCCCAGATTTTCCTTACCAGTCCCCTTTCCCCACCTCCTATTCTTTCTCCTTCAAATATTTTATTACAAATTTACATTCAACAATTTGCACATATTTGTTTTATCTCATTATCCTACATCCTCATTGTGTTTCCTGCTTCCATTCCTCCTTTCATAACCTTTTCTAATTTTGTTGGATGCATGCTGTCCTTTTGATTAGAAATGATTGATTGCTCTAAGGTGTATGTATCTCACTAGTGTTATTATTCCCCTTATAGACCTATTTATTATTTGGCTGAGAATTGAGCTACAGGAGTGGCTTTATTTCCAGAACCGAAGGGTGGCTAAGGGCTACCGTCTTAAGGGTTCCAACATTCTCTAACTGACCAGTTGATCTGGTCTCTTTTTAAATGATTTTAGCTTTTGTTCCATACTTTTCTTCCACTCCATCCAGGACCTTCTAATGTGATCCCTTTCAGAGAAGTTGGTAGTGGGAGCTGGGCACCTCTACTTTTTTCTGCTATCAGGGTCATGGAGATTGATATTGATGCTGTCGATTAATTGAGCAGATTGTTTCCAAGCATCTTTGATTTTCATCACACTTATTTCTTCTGGACCAAAAGAGATCTATATTTCCACCTTCGATGACTGGTCAGGACCTTTTATGACCCCAATTGTTACCTATCAGTGACATTGAGTGAGATTAGACAGTGAGATTAGCACTGTCTTTGTGAATTATGTTATGCAAATTGAATATGTTGTCCTCTGAGATTATGGTCCCAAGTCCCAAGGCTTAACGACACATTCCCTCAAAGGGTTTGCTTATGTCAAAAGAGTTTCAAGCTCTGCTCCTGTATGCGCAACCATACCCACAGATATATTTGTAGCAAATGTAAATACTTATGTACAAATATCCTCTGTCAAATCTTTATGTATTTTGGTCTATATTCCCCATCTTCTCTCACACCCATTCAGCTTGTGTGTCTATTTCTGTATCTACTACCCACAAGATCAGCAGTTCCAAACCACCAGCTTCGCCAGGGGCCATAAGGAATTATCGTTTTGGAAGCTCATGGGGTAGTTCTGCCCTGTCCTAGTGGGTCACTAAGTGTAAGAGTCAATTTGATGTCACGGAGTTCGAGTTTTTTTGTTTGATGGACAGCTAATCTTTGACAAAGGGCTAAAATACATTAAATTTGGAAAAAGAAAAAAAGTAATCTCAAACAAATAGTTCTGGCAAAACTTGATCTCCATGTACAGAAGAGTTAAATAGGTCGCATGTCTCATAGCAGCACATCCCATAATAAAAACAAAAATAAAACACAATTGGATCAAAGATCAAAATATAAAACGTAGGGCTGTAAGGATTACCACTGAAAAGAATAGGAACAAACATAGGTGTCCCGATACATGGTATAACTACACTGTCAAACATAACTGAAAACTCACAAACAGCAGAAGGTCAATTAGTTGACTGGGAACTCAACACTTGCGTGCATTTCAACACTTGCGTGCATCAAAATAGCTCACTGAAAGAATAAAACGAGGACGTACAAGCATCGTATCAAATAGGAATAAATGTTGGCAAGGACGCCAGACAAAGGACTAATGGCTAAAATTTATGGAGTATTTCAACATCCCAATAAGAGATAGACAGTCCAATTTAAAAATTAGTATATACTTACTAAAGAGGACACTCAGAAGTCCAACAAACATATGAGGAAATGCTCAAAATCATTAGCCATTTGAGAGATGCAAATCAAAACAACAATGAGATATCATCTCACCCCAGTTGTTTGGACTCAATCCCAAAATAGAGAGACAAAAAGAAAGGAAAAAAAAAGCTGATCCAAGGCCAATCTAAGAAAATAGTTCATTTGCAATAGGGGGATTACAAATTCTAAAAGCAGTACTGTATCCAGGGGCAGCCAGCTGGGACAGGAAATGACCCGCGACAGGTGTGGCTCTAGGAGGACTTTTTAAATGAATCAAAAAGAACTTTGGTAATATGAGTAATGGAAACCATTTTCACTATGTTGTTAGACAGCTGAAACCTATCTTTGTGAGAAGAAAGACAGAGAAAACATCCACAATGTGCCTAATTGTGCTTCAAACTGGCTATGTATCGTGAAGGTGTCCAGCTGAACCAGAGGACACACTGTAAATACTTGTTTAGCTGAAGTGAAGCCATTTTGGGGTATTAGGTAGTGTTCCTACACTGGAATTAATAGCCAGATTTCAAAAACAGTCAGTTGAAGATGATGATGCGGTAAAAAGCCTAACCCTCGCCCCCCCCAAACCACTGTAAAATGGTGCGGCCGTTGTGGAACATTATATGGCACCTCCTCACAGGGATGGGAGTAGAACTCGTTTTGGCCTAGCAGTCCCGCTAATTTAGTGTATGTCTTGGAGAAATAAGAGCCCTGACGTGAATACATGTATAAATACCCGTGGTCATCACAGGCCTATTAACAATATCTAAAAGATGCAAACAATATACATGCCCATCAGTGGAAGAATGTATAAATAAACATTAGTACACTTATACATGAAATATCATGCAACATTAAATAGTGATGATGAATCTGTGAAACACTTCATAACATGGATAGACCTGGAAGATATTGTGCTGAGTGAATTTAATCAGTCACAAAAGGATAAATATCGTGTAAGACCACTGTTGTAAAAAGTAAAAAAAAAAGATGTTCATTCAACACAAAAACAATACAAAGCTAACCATGTATATACGTGTGTGTGTGTTTTTTATGGTTGCCAAGGAAGGGAGTGGGAGGGTAAGTCCTTGGCTAGATGGTAGTAAAATGCAATGAAGTACTCAATATGGGTCTTCTAGTCATAGCCTTTGCTTCTCCTACCAAAAATCCTTCATTTTTCCTGATGGAGCTGGGTAAGAAGTAAGGGGGCAGAGGGAGGGGAGATATTAACTAGATTATGATTCAGCTTTGTTTGACTGTTAACAGAGGTCATTGGAACTGCCATTCTGCTGAGCCAACTCAGAAGCAAAGAGGGGGACTCTCACTACAAAAAGAGAGGGGACCTGGGAATAGAGACCATCCTTTGAACTCTTTATCTGGTTACTGCTCTCTGCTTGACCTCCAGTTTGGGGGACTTATATTTGAACCTATAACTTTACCAATTTTACCAGCTTCCAAACCCTTCTCAATGATAAGCATCCTGTCTGAACTTTAGATTTGGGACTTATTAGCACCCACAACCATGTGAGCCATTTTCCTTAATATTTTGTGACATCTGTAAGATGTTTCAGGGAATTGAAGAGCCCTGGCAAGTGAGGGGATGAACTTAATGAAGGAGTGGTTGTTGCTATCAAGGATAATGGAACATTGCATATCTATAACAAGAAGGACGGTGTCAAAAAGTGACGGAAGCAGGGTAAGTCAATGGGAGGATTGCAAGAGATAAGGGCAAAAGAGGTAAATATTGTTATAAGTACACTCCTGCAATAACAATAATCTTTTTTTTTAATTAATCAATTTATTGGGGCTCATACAATTCATCACAATACATAGATCAATTATGTAAAGCACATCTATACATTTGTTGCTCCCACATATAATTGTAAAGTTTGGTCCTTTTTCCTCCAGTGTCCTCTTCCAAGAAAAATCCTATCCCCTACGTGTGGAAAAGTGGAGACTGCCTGTTCCTTTATGGATTTACAATCTCAGAAACTCTATACAGGATTATTATCAGTCAAAATTGACTCAATAGCTGTGGGTTTTGGTTACAGGAGTAGAGATTATTCCTTTATTCTGGGACTCAAAATAAGAGATTTTAAAGGACATCTGAAATATACATAGTCTAGAACTTAATTCAGCTCAATATAATTACTAACCAATTCAAACCTTCATGTAAGGTGAACAACAAAATAGTTGTTACTGGAAACTATTTGAGTTTGGGGAGCATACTAAACCAAAGTTGAAAGTTGAAATTACATTTGTTTTACTCTTTCCTTAAAATAACTGAGAATAATCAGATGTTTCCAGGCATTAATAACCAAATGATATTTTCCTCTTTCTTTTAATATTAAAAATATCTCAGTGGCATTTATTTGTGCTGAACATCAAGAAGGTTTTAGGTTTTGTCAGTTGTTTTTATAGAATAGCATCTTACTGTCTGTCAGTCATTTTCTTTTGATGTTGACTATATGTATCCTAGTGAGGTCTTTAGTCATATTTTCTTCATATTAAATATCTGGGCCATGATCTCCTAAATTAATTTTTCATGATTTTGGTTTATTATACAAAATATACTCATTTACTTACCCTGATTAAATATGATCTATTGCTTAGGCAAGCAATTTCAAGTGAGAATAAGTTTCAAAATTGTTGAGCAGAGTTTTATTAATAAATTCTTTATGAATGCAATTAAATGGATCTCAAATTCATTTTAAAAGTCTAACTATTGAGGGCTCAGTTAATTCTTTTATTAAAACATTTAAATTCTCATAGGCTTAAAGATACAGACCATGGTTTGGGTTTTTTAAGGTTTATGTTAAAAAATAAAATAAAATTATATAGAACCACTTAATAAGCAAACATTTTATAGCTATTACTTAAAATTAGATGGTACCTGCTGTCTGAAGCTGTAAAATATCTGAGATTATTTCCTACATGTACACAAACAAGTTAGACTATTTTAGGTTCATGGATACTGGAGCTAAAAGAACAACATTACTTACACCCTAGCACTGGGCCGAGCCTTATACTTCATTCTTTTCCCTTGCTGCAACACCCACAAGAGCAATGTGAATGGGCCCAGGTCAATGCTTACAGAGGAACCCTCGTAGTATAATGGTAGTAGCACATTGCGTTGCTAACTGCAAGGTCAGCAGTGTAACAATACCAAGGAATAAGCATGAGATTTTCTACTCCAGTAATGAGTTATAGTCTTAGAAACCTACAGGGGAAATTTGGAGTCATCACTCCATGCAACCTCTCATTTACATAATTGGTCTAATATTGCATTTAGTGCTATTGTTCATCCTCCTCATTTATTGTGTAGTACCTAGATTCTTAGAATTGTATAATAAACCAGGTAACACAAAACATGTTCTCTCTCAAGAATAGAGGAAGAAGGAGAATCAGGAAGCAGACAATAATTATGCAGCTGTCTCCATGAACAACGGTTTCCTTTGCCAGGAGGCCAGTATTGGATGGTAGCCAGTTACCATAACCAAATGTTTTGAACAAAGAATCTATAGTCAAAATCCTGATCAAAAGAGGAAATGAAGAACAGAATTTCAAATTCTCATGGAATTCAGATTTCTTGGAGTTATGGAGGCTAGATATTTACTCTTGAAACTATTACCAAAAAATAATCATGTAATCCTTGCACTAAAAATACTCATGAGGCTTCTTACAACCAAACAAATATTTCAGCTTAACTAGTAAAAAAAAAATCTGTCCTTTAAAAAAAACATTATTGGTTTGATAAAGGTTGGTAAACCCCCCAAACTATTTTAGAAAAGAACTCACCCTGTGGTTCAATTTTCAGCCAATGAGCAGACATGTAAGGGGAACAATAATACTAGTGAGGTATACACATCTTAGAATAATCAACTATTTGAGATCAAAAGGGCAGAATTGACCTGTGTTATGCAGGGTTCTCTACAAAAACAAACCCAGGACACTTATAATTAACATTTTAAGGATGTGGATATGCAGCAAGAAGGAATATAATGGCTAATTAGTCCACACAGCAGTACAGAGGGCTCAGTACAACTCACTTTGATTGAACAGTTAATATACTGAAGGTCTTTGAACTCACATGGACTGCCAGTACAAGGTCAAGGAAGCAGACAGGCAGAGTTGGCCTGCAGGCAGCAGGCAGCAGGGTTGGGCAACAACAGTCCGTAGTTCAGGAGCTTTGTGATGTAGGCCACATGGGCATCTGGAACTCAAGCAATGCAGGGCAACATGATCTCCCAGCCTCCAGCATGGTGAATCAGGTCTCGAAGGACCTACAAGCTCTGACTACATAATCCATGGGTTAGCTTGGCCCACAGGTACTGCAGCACACAGTTGAGGCAAAGAACAAGCTCAAGCAGCAGCATGCTGGTCAGATCACAAGGGAGGAAGAGAGACGGGATGCCAGCAGCACAAAGTATTTATCTCCATAGCCCTCCAATCAAGTTGCAACCTGATTAAACTCTGGAGTTTAATCCTATGGAGGCCTAGATGGCACAATAAACCTAACTATCATATTACCCAAGGACAAAATCAGAAGGTTAGGAGAGAATGAATCATGGAAAAAGGAAATGTGGGGAGAAAGTGGAATAAGTAATGTTACACTGTGGGAACTGAAATCAATGAGATGAAGTAAAACATACATGAGTTGTTGAATAGAAAACTGATCTGCTTGGTAAAACTTCACCCAAAACAGGCACATGCACACACACACACACACACACACACACACACACAAATAGTATTTTTTTTAAATATTAAGTGTTGGCAAGGGTGTGGAGATATTTATATATAATTTACATACCATATAATTCACAAAGTACTCAGTTGAATGGTTTTTAATATATTCAGAGAGTTGTGCAATCATTGCCACAATCAATTTTAGAACATTTTATCACTATAAAAAAACCTCTTACCCACTATCAGATGCTCTCTGTGCCCACCCCACCCTCACCCCCTCACTGCCCCCACCCCCACCCCCCACACACTTTCTAGTGTCAGGAAACTACTAGTTTACTATTGACTTGCCTATTCTGGAAATTTCATATGTTGTAATTTTGATCATACAGTGTGTGATCTTTTGTAATTGGTTTCTTTAATTACTATTTTCAGGGCTCATCCACATTATATATTTAATCAGTACCCCGCCTGGCCCACCAAACCCCAAGGACGATGTTCCTGCTTGGAGCAGACAACACACAGGGAGGACTGTAGGGCTGGCCCCATCACAGGACACAGCGTGCCTCACTGAACCATGGCGCTGGGGGGACAGCACTGGAGACACAGTAATCTGACCCCATCACACTGGGGTGAGGCACTGAGGGCATGCAGCAGAGCAGCCGGGGGAGCAGAGTGATGAAATGCACGGGGAATACCAAAAATAGACTTAGGAGACAGAGTGTGGCACCCCATCAGACTCGACTGGAAAACACTCCTAAAGGCCAAAAAACAGTCCTTGAACTAACTACAGGCTTTTTGTTGTTGTTGTTGTTGTTTGTTGTTTTGTAATTGGCTTTTGGTTGTTGTTGATTTTTTTTCTTTTGTTGTGTGGTTTTGCTCTATCTTGTTTTTGTGCATGTTATTATCTCCGCAGGTCTGTCTAAATAAGATAGGCTGGATGAACAATCTGGAGGAAAAAACAACGGGACCGACAGTTCCGTGGGGAGGTGGGGGGAAAGGAAATGGTGTTAATAAACCCAGGGACAAGGGAGCAATAAGTGATCCAAATCGGTGGTGAGGAGGGTGTAGGAGGCCTGGTAGGGCATGATCAAGGGTAACGTAACCGAGAGGAATTACTGAAACCCAACTGAAGGCTGAGCATGAGAGTGGGACAAGAGGAAAGTAAAAGGAAATTGAGGAAAGAACTAGGAGGCAAAGGGCATTGATAGAGGTCTAGATACAGGCATGTACATATGCAAATATTTATATATGAGGATGGGGAAATAGATCTATGTACATATATTTATAGGTTTAGTATTAAGGTAGCAAATGGACATTGGCCTCCACTTAAGTACTCCCTCAATGCAAGAACACTTTGTTCTATTAAACTGGCATTCCATGATGCTCACCTTACCAACACAATCACTGAAGACAAAGCGGGTGCATAAGAAAATGTGGTGAAGAAAGCTGATGGTGCCCAGCTATCAAAAGATATAACATCTAGAGTCTTAGAGACTTGAAGGTAAACAAGCAGCCATCTAGCTAAGAAGCAACAAAGCCCACATGGAGGAAACACACCAGTCTGTGTGATCACGAAGTGTCTATGGGATCAGGTATCAGGCATCAAAGAACAAAAAATCATATCATTGTGAATGAGGAGGAGTGCAGAGTGGGGACCCAAAGCCCACCTGTAGGCAACTGGACATCCCCTTATGGAAGGGTCTTGGGGAGGAGATGAGCCAGACAGAGTGCTGTATAGCAATGATGAAACATACAACTTTCCTCTAGTTCCTAAATGCTTCCTCTCCTACCACCCCCACCACTATCATGATCCCAATTTTACCTTACAAATCTGGCTGGACCAGAGAATATACACTGGTATAGATAGGAACTGGAAACCAGGAAAGATGATCCCTTCAGGACTAGTGGTGAGAGTGGTGACACTGGGAGGGTGGAGAGTGGGTCAGGTGGAAAGGGGGAACCAATTACAAGGATTTGCATGTGACCTCCTCCCTGGGGGATGGACAATGGAAGGGTGTGGGTGAGGGGTGATATCTGACATAGTAAGATATGACAAAATAATAATTTATAAATTATTTATAATTTATATATAATTTATAAATTATCAAGGGTTCATGAGGAAGGGGGGAGCAGGAAGGGAGGAGGAAAAATGAGGAGCTGATGCTGGGGGCTTTAATGCAGAGCAAATATTTTGAGAATGATGAGAGCAATGAATGTACGGATGTGCTTTACACAATTGCTGTATGTATGGAGTGTGATAAGAGTTGTATGAGCCCCCAATAAAATGATTAAAAATAATAAAATACAGAGTCTGGGGTCTTAAAGACTTGAAGATAAACCAAGCAGACATCTAGCTCAGAAGCAACAAAGCCCACATGGAAGAAGCACACCAGCCTGTGTGATAAAGAGGTGTCGATGGGATCAGGTTTCAGCATCTAAAACCCAGAACAAAACCATCCCCAAGGTGAATGGGGGAGGGAGGCATGGAGTGGGGACCCAATGCCCATCTGTAGAAGATTGGACATCCCCTCACAGAGGGTCACAGGGAAGAAACGAGCCAGTCAGGGTGCAGTACAGCACCAATGAAACACACAACTTTCCTCTAGTTCTTTGGTGCTTCCTTTACCCCACTATGATGACCTCGATTCTACCTTACAAAATGGATTAGATCAGAGCATGCACACTGCTACAGTTAAGAGCCCGCTACACAGGGAATCCAGGATTGATAAACGACTCATGGCCAACAATGAGAGTAGAGATACCAGTAGGATTAGGGGTGCTGGGGGGAGAAAGGTGGAACCGATCACAAGGATCAAACTAGAATCCCCTTCCAAGGGGACGAATAATGCACAGTTGGTGAGGGGCAATGGAGGACGATGTAAGATGTGAAAATAATAATCTATAAATTATCAAGGGTTGTCGAGGGAGGGTAGGTGGAGGAGGGAGGGCAAAGAAATGGGGAGCTGATATCAGGGGCTCAAGTGGGAAGAGAATGCTTTGAAAATGATGATGGCAGCATATGTGCAAATGTGCTTGACACACTGGATGAATGTATGGATTGTGATAAGAGATGTAAGAGCCCCTTATGCTCTACTGTATAAGCTCAATAGCAACAAAATTTATTTAGTGATATTTGTTAGCTTCAACATGAAACCCTAGTTTTATATACTGATAGAGATAATTAATATGACCATACCCATCTAGTTATGTTCAACCTAGCCAGCATTAAAGGATGTGCAGATCTTAAAGATAAGAATTTGTTTAAGTTTACCTCCTTGGAAAAGCAAAAAGTTATCTGAATATTTAAAAACAAGGCAGAATCTTACTTTTGTCATAACAATACTAAGAGTACTCCATGACATGTAAAAATTGTCATGGTATAATGTAAAGTGAAAAAACTCAAGATGAAAAATCTAAATAAAAAAACTGGGTGAAGGGAGATGTCAGACAGTGTAAGATATGACAAAATAATAATGACATAAATTATCAAGGGTTCATGAGGGAGGGGTATCGGGGAGGGAGGGGGAAAAATGAGCTGATGCCAGGGGCTTAAGTGGAGAGCAAATATTTTGAGAATGATGAGGGTAACAAATGAACAAATGTGCTTTACACAATTGATGTATGTATGGATTGTGATAAGAGTTGTATAGCCCCCAATAAAATGATTTAAAAAAATAAAAAGCATAATTTTTTTAAATGATGCTGTATATAAAACACCAAAGTCTGAAACCTGAAACACCAACACTTGAAACACCAAAATTACCGTATATACTTGTGTATAAGCCAAGTTTTTCAGCATAATTTTTATGCAGTTTTTGTGGCAAAATTAGGTGCCTTTGCTGATATTTGGGTCAGCTTATACTCGAGTATATATAGTAATTGCTTATATTTGTCTATACTTTAAAACTTTCCTAAAGGAGCTCTGGTGGTTCTATATGATAAGTTCTATTAATTACAACATCAGCAGTTTAAACTCACCAGCCCCTCCACAGTAGAACTATGAAGCTCTACTCTGTGGTAGTTACATAATTTGTTGTCAACTTGAGACTATTCAGAGTGAAGGGGTGGAGTTTAACCTGTCAATCAGGTCGCTGCTGGATGACTTCATTTTGAGGTACTTCAGAGATAAATAGCTCGCTAGAGGCAGGGCACAGCCACTCTACTAGGTATTCCCGATGACAAGACACACGGAGTTACACTAGAGTCCTGGAGCTAAAGGAGCCATGTGGAGACTCACGCCAGTGCTGAGATGCTTCCACCACCACTGGATCCACAAGACATTCCACCTACTGGCCTGTGACCTTCCTGCATTCGGGGTCATTGCAGGTGTTGCGTGAGTCTGAAGAGGAATTTATAGATTGGTATTGGACATATGGGTTAATATCGAACTTTTGGATTTGATCTGGTCTCAGGTGGGATGTTTTCTCAATACTCAATTGCTCTTGTACATAAAGCTCTTTCTTATACACATATGAGTGTCTTTGACTTTGCTTCTTTAGTCAACCCAGGCTAACACAACTCCCATTGAGATATACAATCTCAGAAAACTGTTACAGGGTCATAAAGAGTTGCAATGGACTTGATGGGTAGATTCAGTTTTTATTTTCTATCATTTCAAAATTTTCTCTACTAAACTTGCATTTAAAAGCTTTCATTTCTCGGATAGATAAAATTCAAATGTTTGCTTCATAAAACATATGCTACCATGGAGTATTTGAGATTTAAAGGCACTCTACATTCAGACCTGCTATTTCTCCTCCAAAAAGATGTCCTTCTGCCTTATAGTACACCTTTGGTGTTTCTTCATTGGGGTTTCTCGTGATAACTTTTTAAAAACTTGCTTATATGCAACATCATAATATAACAATAATTTATCTGATGTTTTGTTTTGGGTGAGTAGGGAAGAGGACAGAACTAAAAATAATTAAATGGAACTTTTCCAGTGAGTCAAAGACTTACAAAGGTATAGCAAAGGACTTCAAAAATGATTTTTCAGTGTTTTTGTTTTGCTCTGTTTGTTTTAACAATAATAACTAAACTGTCCACGACCTCTCTAATTCAAGTGTATAATTCAAGCGTATAACCCAATAGATTTCTTAACTGGTGGAGAGACTTACAATATTCTTTCTGATAAGAAAGTCCTCTAGGTCTAAATCTATATAGACTAACAACAACAACAACAAAACCTAAAACGCCTGCATCTTTTTTTCCGTGTGTGTGTGTGTGTGTGTGTGTGTGTGTGTGTGTGGTATCTTAACAATTTTAATTGATTTGCTATCAATTTGTGTGTATTATGTAGATATGTAGGCTAGTGGTTACACATTGTGTTGGCAACCACAAGGTCCATCATCTGAAACTACCAGCTGCTCTTCAGGAGAAAGACAAGGTCTTCTACTCTTGTAAAAAGCTACAGTCTTGGAAACCCGCAGGAGCAATCTAGCCTGTCCTATAGGGTCCCTGTGAGTCAGCATTGACTCAATGGCAGTGAGTTTGTTTTCTTTAATTTAGTGCACATAACTATTTTCTATTGCTGCTATAACAAATTACTATGAGAGTAGGGATTTAAATAACAGAGACATTTTTTTTTCACCTTTAAATAAAAATACTTTATTTGTTCCTGACAGGTCATCACATGTACACGGTGACAAGGTAGACCTCAAGACAGCAACCTGGGGGTGTCAGGAGGGCTTGGGTTCACTGTCGTCCCCCCCACCGGCTTGCTGGACAACGGCTGAGCGTGGACAGATGTACAGACATATGGTTTCCATTGACATTTGAGATGAGTGGAAGCGGGCACTGGGGTCACGTGCTCTTCCAGCTCACATGACGCAGGTGACAAGGGCAGGGGAGGGTAACAGAGACTTACTATTTTATAGTTCTGGAGCTCAAAAGTTCAGTATCAATCTACTGAGCTTAAATCAAGTTGTTGCCAAGGCAGTGCCTTCTGAAATCCCTAGCAGTGAATTCATCCCTTTCTCTAGCTCTTAGAGGCTGCAGATATTCTATGGCTCATGGCCATATCACTCAAACCTCTGCTTCTATCACATTACCTTCTCTAATTTTTACCCACGAGACAACTTCTTCTACAGGTTTCCTTGTGATTATATTGGGATAATGTCAAGAGTTTAACTTAATCTCATCTGCAAAATTCCTTTCTAACATATTCACAGTTTCCAACAGAATAGAATAAGGGTATCTTTGGAAGGAGGTCTTATAATGCAGCAGGTCTCAAACTGTGGGTTGAGACCCCTTGGGAGTCAAATGACCTTTTCACAGGAGTCACCTAAGACCATCAGTAATCGAGACACCACTCCTCTATCCATCTACAGGCGGGTCCACCCACATGCAGATACACCCACAAACAAGTACCTGGCATGATAACATCATTGTGCCAACCCCATCACATATACTCCATACAAATACAAGTGTATGTGACAGGGTTGGCACCATAATGTACATATCCGGACCAGTCACACATGGGTAGAGAGCAACTACTGTGTATAGAGCAGCTACTGTGTAGAAAGAAGTTGCTGTGTTGAAATCAGCAATACTGGAAGTAAAATGACACTTCATGAATTATAATTACTGGGTAAATGTAAAATTATGCACTGAAAACTCATCAACTACTGCAAATATATATATATATTTATATATATATTGCTGTACCATGGGAATTTAATCTGGATGCTAATCGGTCTTTTTATATTCAGCTGTGGTTGATGTGAATACTGACCCCTTGTGATAGTAACAGATATGTAAAAAACAGCAACAGAGAATGGTAAATCATAGGAAACTTAATGAACTGTATTGACTGAACTATGCCATGTATCACCTTTTGTATTATTAAAGCTATTGTTATATATTATTTTCATTAGCAAACCATCCCATGACAATGGATCATGTAGAGAAGAACATTAAGGAAAGAAAATATAGTGAGGATTTTTTACAGTATGGTTTTACCTCAACAATTAGAGCAGGAATTGAGAAACCACAATGTGAAGTTTTATCAGCTGAATCTATGAAGCCGAACAAAGTAAAATGCCATTTTGATAGCAAGCATCTGAGCTTTGCCGGCAAGGATACCATCTATTTTAGAAGCAAAACTGATGAACTCAAGAAAGCCAGACTTGATATTGGTGGCAAGTACCACAAACAAAACGTACCAGCCATTGAAGCTTCCTATTTGGTGGCGCTCCGAATCACCAAAGGTATGAAAACCTCACACCATTGCTGAGGACTTACTGTTGCCAACAGTCAAAGACATTGTTTGAGTTATGATTGGAGATGAATTTGTTATGAAATTGAGTACAATTTCCTTATCTAACTACACTGTCTACAGAAGTGTAGATGACGTATCTGCTGATATTCTTCATCAGGTAATCCAGGAAATTAAATCTTCTCCACTTCCAATATTTAGCATCCAGCTTGATGAATCTACAGACATTGCAAACTGTTCGTAGTTACTGGTTTACGTGAGGTATAATAATGATGGTGACTTTACAGATTAATTTCTTTTAAGCAAACCTCTTGAAATGACAACTACTGCACGTGATGTATTTGACACAGTTGGTTCATGTCTGAAAGAGCATAAGATCTCTTGGGGAAAAGTTTGTGGTGTTTGCACAGATGGTGCTCCAGCAATGCTGAATCTGGATTTCAACATTTGGTACCGAATGAGTCACTGAAAGTCATCGGAACTCACTGTATGATTCATTGACAAATATTAGCAATGAAGACGCTGCCACAAGAGTTACAAGAAGTAATAAAAAGCGTCACAAATTCTGTCAATTTCTGTAAAGGCAAGCACTTTAAACAGTCGACTGTTTTCACAACTGTGCAACGAGTTGGATGCGCCAAATAATGCTGTGCTACTTCGCACTGAAGGGAGACAGTTGTCGAGAGGAAACATTTTAAAATACGTTTTGAAGCTTCGTGATGAACTCAAAACATTTTTTAATCAGAAAGCAAGACCACAGTTGGAAGCACTTTTCAGTGATAAAAGTGAACTTCAGAAAATAGCTTACTTGGTTGACATCTTTGCCATCTTGAATGAGTTAAGTTTATCACTGCCAGGACCAAATGCAACATGCCTCAATTTGTCTGAAAAGATCCAATCATTCTAAATGAAAGTTCAGCTTTGGCAAAAAAAAAATGGATAGAAATAAAATGTACATGTTGCTTACCTTATCTGCTTTGACATTGAACCAGACAGCAGGATTACGATGATAATTTCTGTGAAAGAACACTTGCACATGGTTGCAGATGAATTTTCATTGTACTGTTCAAATCTACCTGACGCCCCATGTGCACTTGCCAGAAGCCCGTTCACAGTTAAAATTGAAGATGTTCCTGAGACAGCACAAGAGTTCATTGAACTTATTAACCATGTTGCATATCAGATATTTACATTATGATTCATAACAGTAGCGAAATTACAGTTATGAAGTAGCCTGAAAATAATTTTATGGTTGGGGGGGGCGGTCACCACAACATGAGGAACTGTATTAAGGGGTCA
>NW_022107432.1:5467240-5473550 GCF_000313985.2 Echinops telfairi | reverse complement strand
TATATATATTCAGTCAATCTAAAGGTTGGCACCAGACTACTAGGAATTCCCTTGACTGTCTTGGTTTACTTCACTAAATATTTCACCATATTGTGACTGCAATCAAATTTTATTCTAATAATTACCAAACTCGAGACATGGGGATATGTCCACCAAATAACAAACATAGGAAGAGCTTAACAATTACCAGAGAGGACTATCCTGCACTTCCTGGAAGTGAAAAAACAAGACAAAAGCTTAAAAGCCTATTAGACCCTAGTTTCTTAAGAATATGAGGCCTGCTGACAGTCTTCTTTACCAATGATCATGGACAAGCCGATTCTGCGAGCCCTGCGCCTCTCAGGCACAGCTGGCTTTTCCCAGCACCCTAGGCCATCACACCTCTCACTTCGCTGGCCTCTGGGGTCCCTGCTTGGAGTCCAGATAGTGTTTGCTGCTTGTACCAGGTACTCTCAGTCCTGGAGCTCCACTTTTTGCCATTTCCTCTCCCTGTTATTTATTTCTTGGTGCTGTGGTGCCTCCGCTCCTCCATGTAGCCCACATGTACACACTCTAGCAAATCCCATCCCATAAGGTGGTGTTTGTGTTTCAGTTTTCTTGTGCTTTCGTTCTATTACAATACTTTCTTTTTGCTTCTTTCTTTCTTTTTTGTTAGCTCTCTCCCACCTCTGCTTCTGATATCTTCTTCCAGTGCACTTCCTTACCACCCCTCCACCCTCCCCACAAAAACAGGCAGGCCTGTAGATGCCGGCACACCCAGCCAAACCAGGGCTTTCCCCCCTTTTCCTCTGAGTGCACAGCCTCGCTGCATTCACACCATCAACTTCAACACCCATCCTCAAGCCACACTCAAGTCTTTTGTCTCTTGCCACTGCTCTATCCACCCATTATCCCTTTCTGCTCTCTCTTATTTTGCTTGTGAAATATATTTCCATTAAAACCTATTAATTCTGATTACCCTTCTTAAAATATATTTTCCATTGTTTTCACAAATATGTTGGACTACCAAGATAGCAGCGTATTACTACCAGCTCATTACTTTTATTTGATTCTCTCTTTTATTCCATCCACTTTCCCTACTCACTCGTCTCTCTCCCTTTTTCTCTATGTCACTGCTGTGTGTTTTTCAGCCCCTAGTGGACCTCTCCCACTTCCCTAGACAGAGCCAATCACCTCTACATGAACGAGCAGCTCACACACCACTAATAGCTGTACATTGTCAAGGAAATAGCAGGCAACAAGCCAACCCAAAAATTCAAGAAAAATGAACCACTCAAACCCAATGGAATACTCTGAAAGTGAAGCCCTGCACCTCCCATCAATCGAATTCGGAAGAATGAGGCTTAGCTACCTTGCAGAGACTTCTCCCCTGTACACAGAGGGCCTTCTGTTTTGATCCCTCTCTGAATAGTCTGGGGCCAGAAGTAGCCACGACGAGTTCTTCTGATCGTGAGGGTCAGAGAGCCTGGGGTTCACAGAGTGTATTACTCCTTTGGATTGTTCCCTTCTTTCTGACTTTTACTTACTCCTCTTTTCTAGATATGGAAAAATCTGTAGTTATACTTAAATGTCCACTTACAGGATTTTAAGAGCCTAGTCATTATCAGTCAGGTGGGATTTATAGGATTGACTTTGTAGACTATGTTTTGCCAATTGACCTTAGTGGGCCCTAAGAGTGTAGTCCTGAGGCCCTAGTACCCACAACTTCTACCCTCTTAAGGTGTTTATTTATAGTTAAAAGTTTTCTTAACTTTGCCCCCTGTAAACCTTTCTTTGTTCATGGGTATATTATACAACACATGTAAATATATATGGAAAACTAACCTCTCTCACAAATAACTATGTTCATGCGTGAAGCCCATTGACCTTCCAGAGAGTTTTCTGTGTCTGACTGATAAACTCTCCAGACATTTCCTCTGAGATGCTTCCTGGTGGATTCAAATAGCTGACATTTCAGTTTCACCATCCAAGCATTCGGCCCCTGTCATAGCTGTAACTCAAGCTGAAAATCTTACCCTTTTAACATACCACACAGCAATACTGATTTTCATTCTTAATATAGTGATTACGTCCTGAGTGCTTGGGTCATACAAGCATTATGCTTCAAATATTTTAAAGAGGAAAATTATTTAATCTTGTTAGCTAAGTCTTAAAATGAGAAATTTTAATGAGGGGACAGATTCTGGGTCAGAGTTTAACATTCAAGTTAAACATGCACAGCTGTGATTCCTAGTTAAAAGTTTTCAGAATATATAGCACCTACTCTACCCCCAAAAAAGAGCAAAGGTCAAACCCACAGTCTTCAAGTTGATTTAAGTTCACAGGGACCCTATAGGATAGAAAAGAACTTTAATAGATCCACCGTAAATCTTTATAGGAGCCTAGAGTCTTGTCTTTCTCCTTCAGAGCAACTAGTTTGTTCAAACCATTAACTTTGAGGTTAGTAATTCAAAATATAACCCATTCATGGAAGCAGCAGTCAAGAGATCAAAAGATGTACTCCAGAAGGTAAATCTGCTGCATAAGACCTTTTAAAATATTGAAAAACAAGAATGTTTCTCTGAGGATTAAGGTTTTCAAGGCTGTAAATTTGTATAGAACAGAAAATCTCATCTGTCTCCCATGGAGTGGCTTGAAGTGCTGGCCTTTTAGTTCGCAGCCCAACTGGTAACCCCTTTTTGCATTAGGATTTCCTAGCATCTTCTCTAGGCTCTTATATTTTGCTATCTGATTTAATTATATACTTAAATTCCTTTTTGCCTGGAAATATTTGACAGTCTATCATGAGGGTATGCGTAGGTAGTGCATAGTACTGCTGTTGTCCTCATCCTGTTTCTTCCCCATGGTTCCTATATGTTGAGTTATCATTTTCCCTTGAAATGTGGACTGTGGAGCGGAGGGGAACAAATCAGAACTTAAGCATAGTAAGTTAGGTCAATGTCTCAGGCCGTCCTCGAAGCATCTATCTTTAACAACAAAAATTGGAGTCAATTATGACTCATGGCGGTCTCACATGTTTCATAGAACTGCACTCCGTAGGGTTTTCAATGGTTATGACCTTTGGGAAGTGAAACACAAGACATTTCTTCTTAGGAACCTCTGAATTGATTCAAAACATCAACCTTTTAATTAATAGTAAAACATTTAACCATTTGAGCCACTAAGGGACTCACGCTGGAAAAGTATCAGGTACAAAAACACAAGACTAGAGATAAAAAAGTAAACCCTTCAGGGGAAATATCTGAAGAGAAATTATCAAAAACTTCCTCTATGTGTATTCCTATTAACTCTCTTTTAATAGTGAATCTTGTCAAAATATGGATTAAAGTTGTGTTCTATCTCAAACAACATTCTTAACCTTTTTTATTCAGATTCCGGGGTCCATTGTAATTGCTTCACAAAACTCAGACAATATTCATGTGAAAGTGTTTATTAAGGAAGTTATCAGGTTTCAATACAGATTAGGAATGTTCAGGATACAGTTCATCAGGACATATTGCAAACTTCTTTCAAGGTTGATAATAAATGCTCAGAGGCCATGGCACTGCACTATACATACACCTCAACTCGAATGCATTTAGTTCAAGCTCCGTGGTCCAGCGAATCTAGCTTCCCCAAATTCTCAGATTCACCTCACTCTAGCAAGTCTCAACCTGAAGGCACTCAGCTCCAGCCCCATGGGTTAGAAAGCCCAGCTCCCCCAATTAAGTGCCCAGAAGCATCCCACTCCACAATTCAGCCTCCTGCCAGAAGCACTCAGCTTGACTTGCACTGTGGGCTTAGCAGTCTACCACTCTGCTTCGTGTTCTGCTCTTGGTTCTGCTGCTGCTGCTGCTCCTCTGATGTAGCTGCTCTTCCAGGACTCTAAGTGTCTTCTGGCCCAAGAGGTTAACAGTGCAGGGCTTACAAAGGATGCTCTTCACGCCTGGCTCTTGCAGGTAGAGAGATCACTTCCCCTGCTTCTCAGGAGCTTCATTGTATACCCAGCAGGATGGCATTCCAATGGCTCCTGTTCACTATGACTCACAGGTGAACACAATCATTATATTCCCCCATCATGTGGCCCAAAACAGGCAGGAAAAGGTCTTGTTGGGAGCTAGAGACTTTGGCTAGGAGAGCTACTTTAAATGGCCTACTGTCCTGCAGTGGTTCCAGTGATGAGACGGCCATTGAATCAATATGCCTTTGGAGAAGAAGAGATTGTCCCATGGTCATGAGGATTGTCCATCTTAGACTGAGGAAATGGTTATGCATTTGAGTCTGGCTCAGCATCTCACGGGATCCTGATTGAGTTTGGGAGGTTGACCTTCTGTGGGTTTCTGTGAAACGTACAAGCTAAACCACAGGTTCAAAGAAAACTATTAAAAATTTGGAGTGTGTTTTCAATGGGAATAGAAAATAATTCATGTGGGAGAAGAACATCATAGCCAAATTTTGAAGATCAAAGGCTTGTCTCTCTAGAGAGATAGGCAAATCAGAAGAGAATCACCAATGAATACAGGAATTATGAACACTGTAGTTCAATTTAGTGAGGACATAGGGTTTGTGGATTACAAAATACAGGAAGAATGTGGAATACAAATTATAGAAGAAATATTGTTCTCTAGACAACTGCAAGCCATTCATTTTGTTGCTGTTCTTAACAATATCAGAACTCTACATTAAAATGGTCATCTTTTTAGTAATGGAAAAATGGATGAATAACAAGAAAATGCCTATTCTTTGCATAAGCATCTCCACACCAACATATATAATACATAAGAAAACATGCGTGCACCTTGGCATTCAGGAACCCAAATAGGAAATATAAAACAAGACTCGGGTATTGGTTATCTAAGTCATCTCCCTTTATCAAGAAGAATGAGCAGGAGGTGGATGCCATTCTGAGAGACCTCAACTGTTAATAGGCTCTTGAGATATGTATTATCCTGCCTTAGACTTTCTCTGGAAAATTCTTCCCCTGAAAAGGCTTGAATCCCTTCAGCCTAGAAGAATCTAGCCTTCTGCTGTCCATCAAAATCTAACCTTCACAGTTTTAGGCGGCTATTGGAAATCCACATCACACACCTACCAAACCACTGCTGTTGAGCTATTGAAAAGAATCCCTAGCACTCTTAGCATATCCTAGTGTATACTTGCTCACGTCTACCTCACCTTGTCGGTCTCTCAGAAACCACAAGAGAGCCAGTAGAGAACAAACCACATCCTTCAGCTAATTATGTTACGGTTCTGTTCAGGTATGAACTTCTTTTACTAAGTTACTTCCCATCACCATTATACGGGTACATAACATCATAAATCTCCTTCATTATAACTATCTACTTGAAGTTTTTCTTTCCCTCTTCATCTGTGAAACCAATTAATTTCTTATGTTTGCTCTGCAGTGTCACTTGAAGTTTCCACCTTCTCGAACATCCTAATCTTAGCCTGCTGTGTGAATCCTGCATCCTCTGCCCTTTCTTTCAGTGGGGTTACATACGTCGCATCTTAGTTTCCTAGGGCTTCCAGGAAAATTACTTTGAAGGAGAGAAAAGTGTTATCTGCACATTCTAGATGCCGGAAGTCCAAATGAGAATCATTGCAGTCCTGTTGATTCCTTCTGCTGGCGTTGAGGGAGAATTGGTTGCATGCCTTGCTCTGTCTGCTCCAGGGGAAGTGCAGTGTGGTGTTTGCAGCATCAGCGGCACGTTTACCAGTATCCTGGACTTTATTATACTGGTAATGGAAGACTACTTGGCCTGGAAATATTTCACAATCAATCACACAAAGATTTCACACTATAGTTTTCTAGTGAGTAGTATTTATTGCCATTATCCAAATTGTTCTGCAGATATGTATAAGTTGGGTTCTCATTTTTTCTTGGTATTTGGATTGGGGAACGGAAGAAAACAAGAATTTAAGCAGAATACTTTAAGCCAGGGCCTCAAGCATTAGTCAAAGCATCTTTTCTCGTCCCACTTTAAGTAGCCCTGGTGGTTTCTTTACTTTTATTTATTTATTATTATTTTTTTAATCATTTTATTAGGGGAATCATACAACTCTTATCACAATCCATACATACTTCAATTGTAAAAAGCACATTTGTACATTCATTTCCCTCACTGCTCTTAAAACATCTGCTCTCAACCCAAGCCCCTGGCATCAGATCCTCATTTTTTCTCCTCCCTCCCCGCTCCCCTTTCCCTCATGAACCCTTGAAAATTTATGAATTATTATTTTGTCATATCTTGCACTGTCCAACGTCTCCCTTCACCCACTTTTCTGTTGTCCATCCCCCAGGGAGGAAGTCACATGCAGATCCTTGTAATCA